>NC_081382.1:20546116-20874866 GCF_030684315.1 Stegostoma tigrinum
GAAGAGCCTTCAGACATTTCACTACTTTAAAGGTGCTACCTAAAATAAACTGTTGATTTAATAACTGGAGTTTTCACTTTTTGAAAAAAATTACAAGGATCAGGTGTCTTCAGCTCTTAGTTGTTTTGGTTGATTTTCAAAGTAATCTACCTGTGCTTCTGTGAATGTTTCACAGATTTGGTAATATCCTCTCACGAAAAGTACTTAGGTTTAATCCAACTCAGTGCAGTAAATTATAAGTGAAATAAATTTGGAAAGGCTGGAATAGATTGAGTGGGTATATGCTTCACAAAACATCATCTCCTTTGTGAAGAATTTTTACAAGTTCGTAGTAATTAAGAGGAAAAACCAGTTAAACTAAAAATGGAATATATGACAGTCACAATGACATTAGCAGAGATGTGGTCGAAGATTGAAGTTCAACGGCGCTACTGAGAATATGCGGGTAGATTACCCTCCTTTGGACAGATTTGTTCCTTGATGATTGATTGCATCTTTACGCCAGGGGCAGGAAAAGGTCATTGCAGCTTTTTGTTTTAAATTATTCATTTGTGGGATGTGGGTGTTGCTGGTTGGTCAGCATTTATTTCTCATCTGGTAGTTGCCCTTGAGAAGGTGGTGGTGAACTGCTTTCTTGAACCACTGAAGTTTACCTGCTGTACATTGACTCAGAATGCCATTAAGGAGGGATGAATAAATAGACATTTGCTGTTGTCAGCATACAAAGTTGAAGCAGGAATAGGCCAGATAAGGTAAAGATGGACATACAGGGAGGATGTGTGTTCGCTTCTACTGCACCCTTCCTAAAGGGAAGCTGATATAACATGCAAAAGTGAACAAAAATGCTTTAAATATCCCAGCTAGTATGTATTAAAGGTCATCACTTTAATGTTCCAAGCATGAGATTTAACGCCCTTCAGAGCCTGTGATGCCCCATCGGTTATGAAACTGATGTGTTGTCCAACTGTGAAGAAGAGAACATCTGTCACTTGTTTGATGCACTAGTGTGCAAAGGTTTGTGAGATGTTGCAGTGATGTACTGCTGACCCTTGAAAAAATTCACTACCTTGCTAAATGCGGTCCCGCTGTCAGTTTTGGTTTTGCAGTTATCTCTCAGCAGGCAGTACTCTAGCCCTGAGGTTGTTCTTCACAGGGAGGGTTCACCAGTAACCAGTTAAATGAATAAGTAGCACTCCATATGGTGGGCCCTCCCTAAAAGAGGCAACATTGAGCTGTCACCACCTGGGGATTGTCAACGCCTATATTACATAGCAACCGGTGTTTTATTGTACTTTGTGTGGAAAAGTAGTAGTCCTGTAATTAATTATGTGGATGTTACATCTCCTATTGCCATATTCAATATTCCAGTCAGGCAAAGTACTTAAGCGAAATTTTACCTTCCAAATTGGGACTGGATTTTCCAGAGCACCAATCAGCACGCCCCCCCACCTTCAAAATAAACAGATAAAAGATTAGATGTGGTAATCAGGATGTTAACTAACAGGAATCAAGTTTTAGTTTCCATCCAGGGAGGCAGTCCTCCTTTGAAAGCTGCCAGATGGGTGGCAGAAGCGTTACAGGAAGAAGTGGCAACTGCTGGGACTGTGCCCGGTCTCCAAAGTTGACAATTGTAGAGCTCAATTTTACAGCTAGGTGTTGAAATGTTAATATTCCCAGTAGAACAGTTGTTCATAGCTTTAAAAGAGGATGCCTTGCAACTATATTACATTGGGGCAGCCTTAATAGGGTGACGAAGACTTCTGTCACTCAGGTACCAGGGCAACCTGATGGCATTGAGCATCTCCAAAGAAGGTATTCCTCTTTATTTCTGCCTTTTTATCTAAAATGGTGAATAAGTGGGTTGGCCTGCTTTTGTTCTGCTGTCCATGGTCAAACACGTTATTGCAGCAACATATTAGTTCGCCAGTTAAGGACATCCGTAGGCCCGAGGGCAGCCAGGCTGGCTAATACATCACATGACTACTGTGATAAGTTGTAGGTGGGAAGACTGTGGGCTAGCCACAAGTGCTGTGTTCTGTGCCCCATCCTGTCTTGCTGATAGGCTGGGCGGGTTCTACATTATTCTCCTAGAAAGTCAAGAATATTAAGTAGTGAAGATTTCAGAAGAATCAGACTAGATGACCTGGCTGAGGGGGCTGGTGAAGTCGGGCAGTGGCAGGAGAAATATAGGCTTCTAAAATCTTTGGGTAAGGGGTATATATGGAGAGGGGGCACCCATAAGCAGGTTTCTCTTAACTTCCACTCTATGGGACAGTGGTGGGTAATCAGACTGGATGCTTGACATACCTCTCTTCCACTGCTGTTTACATCCCATTGATTAACCTCTGAAAGGGTTCATTGGTGCACGTGTGGGAAAGCTGCCACAGCTGACAAATTTTGGGCTCATAGGTTGGGTGTGGGCATAGTGCCCATGGCCTTTTACAGCCCCCACCCACAAACATGATGCATTGGTCTACATATCTGATCCACCAAAATACTCAAGGTATGTTTTACAATGTAGCTACTTAAAAGAAGGAGCATTTTCTGAGTAAATAGCAATGTAATATGCAGATGATAATGTTACTTTACTCGAAACAAGTTCCAGATGTTTTGTACTTGAGCAGCTTTAATTGACTACCCAAAGCAATGAAAAGTGTACAGGATTTTATCTAAACACCAGCATTAGAGATAAAGAATTCAGAATAATTTCTTCTTAAGTGTTTCCTAAAGACCCCAAATAACATTTGATACATTTGGCTTTTAAACACCCGTGACGTGTTGAAGAAAGGCAGGCAAAGAATAAGGTATTGTAGGAGCATTCTTTCAGAAAGACACATTCAAACATCAGCAGTGAACTTTTGTACTTGAAAGCTGTTGATATGTTCTGCCAAGACACGCTGTTGGCTGCGTGTTTTTGAGCTTTATTTGAGGACATATACTATGACTTTAGATAATTAAAATATTTGAAAAGCTCTCACAATATTTCCACCTGGCAGCGTATTACATAGTTTGAAAATCTGTTTACCAAATTAGAACAGTACTTTTGGCTATCGTCAACAATAAATTGATTGAGTCACAAAGTCCTGCATTTACTGCAGGACTGTGAGATGACTAACTTGCATGTATAGGCTGGCTGTAGGAATTAGAAACATATAGACTTAACTTCTGGTGAGAGTCAAGGCTTTCTCTCCATCATTCATACTCCTATCCAGATGGCAGTTTTTCCATAAACACTCTGAAGGAACAAAATAGGGTGGCCCTGAAAAGGAATGCAGGCATTACCCATTATGTTTAACGCAGTCAGCATGCACATTTTACGCTGCATGCTTACTTTATTGTTTATAGCATACAGCCAGTGCTGAATGTGTTGTTAAAATAATTCATTCTTGACCAGGATTGCAAAACCTGAGAGATGAACGTGACACCAAGTAAGCATGCACACCCAAAGCTAATCTGCACCTTTTAAGAGAGCGATACTTTGCAACAGGGGTAAATGCTGGAAGTCATTCTAATAGTTCAACATTTCGTAAAAAATTTAAAGGCGTTATGCAAGTACGGAAGTTGAGAAATAGGAAGAAAGAAAGCGAGTGCGGGTCTAGGGTTTTGTGAAAGACCAATGAAATTAACTGATAAAAGTAATTAAATTGTAAATGATGGTGCAAAGTAAAAGGGGGTTGTAATGGGACATGTGGAGAAACACAGGATGGAGGTAAAAATGGAAGAAAAAGAAATTCTGGAGATAATGATCTGGAATTATCGAACACTTTACTAAGTTTGAAGTGCTGCAAAGTGCCCCATTAACAACAGCAACATGCATTCACGTACTGCCTCTAATGCAATAAAATGGCCAATAAGCTTCTTAGGATCATTTTATGATATTGGTACATAAGATAGGTAATATGATACTGAATGCATACAAAGATATTAGGGTAGCTAAGCAAAGGTTTCGTCAAAGTAGTAGGCTTTATGGAGGGCCTTCAAGATGCAACTCGAGACAAAGCAGCAGAGGTTTACAACATAAGTAACTGAAGACAAGGTCACCAGTGGTGGAACAGTTAAGATCAGGGATGCTGATTTTTTTTAAAGAATTTGAGGAGTACAGACATCTCCTTGATTTGAAGGAGTTTGAGGTAGAAAGGGCATCGCTTCAGAATGAAATTTGCTATTTCATTTGGGCACAAGGAATAACCAAGGTCCAAATCAGCTCTCATCCTGTAGGTTGAACTTGCTGTTGTAAAATTAAGATGAGGAAGCAGGAGATTATTGCTTTAAAAAAAAAGTCAACTGATCAGTCTTACACTTTGAGTGAGTGAGCATGCCCATAATTCAAATCATGGCCCAAGTTTGATGTGTATTGGTGTGACATGCTGTGTCTCTGATTTTCGTCAACCTGGCACTGAGAGAAGTGGCACCATTTTAAAAAAAACACAAAAGAAAGAGATTGTACCAGAATTGTAAGTTTGTCTGCAGACTAATGCTCATTGCATAGACCTGTTTGGTGAACGATGAAATGGACAGGGCACAAAAGTAGGCTGTTTGGCCTCTTAATTTATGGCTGTACTGTAAAATTAACGATAAAGACTGAAAACTATAGTGGCTGAATTTTGTTTGCATTGCCCTTCCCCAGTTCTATTCTTCTATTCATGTTGAACAGCAGTTGAAGGATATATTGAGGGAAGCAAGGACTCAAAATATCGTCAAGATGATGACTTCAAAGATAGCTCAGTAGTACCACTGCAGACTGAGTCCTAAAGAACATTGCTGCTATTGTGGAGGCGATGGGATAGTGGTAATGTTACAGTATGTATAACTCAGAACCAGCTTTTTAGTGATAAATTCAAATCCCATCATGGCAGTTGGTGGAATTTAAATAGAATTAATATATCTGGACTTAGGCTTAGTAATTTTGATCACAAAGCTTATTGTCAATTATCGTAAAAAATAACTTGTCTGGTTTCCGGATGCCCTTTAAGGAAGTAAATCTGCCATTGTAATCTGTCCTGGCTAATGTGAATACAGATCAACAGCAATGCGGCTGACTCATAATTTCCCTCTGAAATGACCGAACAGCACTATGGGTCTGCAGCAGTTTAAAAAGCAGGTCACCACCACCTTCTCAAGCACGGTTAGGAATGACCAGTGATACCCGCATACCATGAATTAACATTTAAGAAATCCATACTCTACAACATTAATTAACATCTTAATAATGAAATCCAATGGCCAAAACTGTATATATCCAATTGCACAATCACTAGGGATACAAAGATATAAACATACATGTGATCATCATAAAATAAAAATAATTGTGGATTGTAGTTATGCAATTTGAAATGTTACACTATTTTTATTTCTGTTTTACACGGTGACTGTCAAAAGTTATCATCGTTGGGAATGTGGCTCAGATATACTGAAGTCTGCTTTATTTAGGTTACTTGCATCAGCCCTATTGCTTGCTATGAAATGGAAAATTGGCTGTCATTGTGATTTCAACAATATTAATACCAATATCGAAGTATGCTGTATTGCTCATTGTGCTTCCGTCTGCAGAATGATCAGTTTATCTTTTATGAAGGTAAAAGCATTAAAATATTTAAACTTGTGAAGCAGACAAGCAGGTTTTCTGTCTGACTTGGTTGAACCAGTATTTGTGCTGCAAGCAAAACTCTCACTAACTTCATTTTACCTGTCAGTATATCCTTTCTATTTAATTTCTCTTTCATCACTTCTCCTGTATCCCCTTAAGTCCATCAATGCAGGATAGCAGGTTGTCATTGATATGCTTGGGTTCAGCTCCAACCATACCTCCAGATTTTTAAAAATTATTTTAAAATTAAATCTATACAGTAATGACTTTCGAAAGAAATGCTGTGTACATACCCTGAGCCATTTATAAAGTTTTAGGACCTTGGGATTATACTTAATGATTAGTAACCTACAGTACTTAATCTATTTGCACAAAGTATAAATGACTAGTTTTAACAAAAAAAAGCCATTTTAAGACATTGAAACCATCTAGTAAATGATTTATACCTCGTGCTTGCACAGGTTAATTTCAAAATGAAGTAATTATGATATTACTTAGAAATGTTGTGGTTCTTAGTTCAATGACATTCATTTCTGATATTAGCTATGAAATGCAAAAATGATTTACACAGTTACATTTAAAATGATTGTGAAATACTTTAGTCAATTTTCTGACTCTTTAATGTCTTTATTTTAAGATCTGTACTAGCATTTAAATGCGGACTTTACCAGAAATTTGTATCACTACAGCAGTATGATTTCCAACCCTTATTATTATCCCCTCGGTATGAAGACCAGAATTCCATTAGCCACATTCATTTGGTTTTCGCACCTGGCCGTATTGATGAAATGGACAAGGAACAGGAGTAGGCCATTCAGCGCCTCAACTTACTTCTGTGCTGTAAAAGTAATGATGAGGAATGAAAACCATCTTGGCTGAATTTTATTTGTATCCACCCCTCCCCAGCTGATAAATCTGTCCTCCTCCATGTTGAACAGCACTTAAAGGATGTATTGAGGGTAGCAAGTACTCAAAATATAGTCTAGATGGTGACTTCAAAGATGGCTCAGTACTACTACGACAGATCCACCAATGTTTCTTTTTCGTCTCAATGACTTCTTCATTAGGTAATGCAGCCACTTAGTAACAATGCCTTGTGTATTTTTTTCTATATTTATTCATGGGATGAGAGTGTTGCTGACTAGGCCAGCATTTATTGCCCAGAGGGCAGTAATGAGTCAACCACATTGCTGTGAATCTGGAGTCACATGCAGGCCAGACCAGGTAAGGTTGGCAGTTTCCTTCCCTAAAGGACATTAATGAACCAGATGGGTTTTTCTGACAATCAGCAATGGATTCAAGGTCATCATTAGACTCTTAATTCCAGATATTTATTGAATTCAAATTCCACCATTAGCCGTAATGGAAGTTGAACCCGGATCCCCAAAACATTACCTGGGTCTCTGGATTAACAGTCCAGTGATAATACCACTAGATCATTATCGTCTCAAATTTGTGTTGATATGTGGGAGATTTTGAGACTCAGATGAAGAACAGGAAGAATTCAGCCATGTTCCCAATAATTAACATTGTTCCATTAAATGTAAACTCACAACAAATGAGGAAAACACTGAATTCCCGATCACAACAGTAGTTAAGTTAGCTTATAACAACAGATATAAATTTACAACTGTTCTTTTGTTTCAAAAAATGTAACGAAAGCACACTTCTACACAGGCATCCATCACCTTAAACATGCTTTCTGCAGGCTAATGAATTGACTGCTAAATATTTGTATGCTTAGACCTATACGGTCATTTAATCTCTTGTAAGTCCTACTATTATGATGCTTTCAAGTGTGTTAACACGTAGAGATAAAGCTTTATGAAATGAAATAGTCACATATGTTATATAGTTAGCACAATGATCATTACAACTGCACCTTCAAGACTTTTCTTCCTGATTGTAACTCCTAAACTCCCACAGCTTTAGTTTATGAACCCCATATAGTTTGCAAGGAATTTGTTGCATCAGTTTTCCTGCTCTGAATATTCATCTGTTGAAAAGTTTAAAAGTCGTTTCTACCCTTTGCAGCAACCCTGTCACCAATAGGACTTTTTTTTTTTCCCCCCCCACGTTGCAGCCCACCTCCTAGCTTCCTGCTTTCCACAGTCCTTATCCTTCTACTTTGCAGCCTCGCTTTTCCTGCAGCACCCTATCCAAGCACACCAGGTCGTGACCTTGTTAGACTTGTTTACTGGCTGCTGTAGCTGTTCTGGTATTTTCTGGCTACTGTCATTTACCTCACAGCTCATGCTATAATCACGTGCTCCTACCTTTGTGGTAAAACCAAAGTTGTTGCAGTGCTTTGGATAAGTCCATGCTACTTATGATCACATGCATCTCTGAACTAGCAGCTGGCTGGCACACAATCATCAGCAACCCAGAAAGTGTGTGTTTTCTAATTTCAATTAAGGATAATTACCATGAAAGGCATTGAAGAGTATACGGAAGAGAGTTAGCACTGGCCCACAGTCCTGTTTAACTCCTTTTGTGACAGGGAATTGGTCAGAAGAATGACCATCATCCAGGACATGTACAAGAATGTCACAATTAAACACTTAATTCATTGTGACAATTTTCTCACATTAGTTCAATTTTTGTGTTATTTGTCAAAGTCCTTAGTCACGTTAGCGAACAAGGTATAGAGGTCCATGTTGTGTTCTCGATAGCTTCCATGGAGCTGTCTAACAGCTGATACCAAATCGGTGGATCTTCAACCTTTACTGACACAGCACTGACACTGACAGGTTCTGGTTAAGATGGTGCACTATACAGTTAAGAACAGCTTTGAAAAAGATTTTGTCAGCTGTGCAGAAGAGTGACATTCTTCTGAGATTTCACAGATTTGGCAAGTTCCTTTTCACTTGTGCAGGTGGAAAGTGAAGATGTCTTTGTATTGTCACAAGATGTTTCCTTATTCCCTTATTCAGACTGAAAGAGTTCACTGAGGCTCTTGATCGAGACCTTCGGTCTTTTAAAACTCAGGTGTGATAGCATTAGTTCTTGGAGCTTTCAGCCATATAGGAGCTTGAGCTTGATTGCTTTCATTTTTTCTCATTGTGGGAACAAAAGAGCAGTTGATGTCAGCACATTGATTGTTTCTTCATTAGCTGATTGAGAATGTGGTTAACGTTCTCTGTTCACCTTTTCAGAATTTGATCTTTTTTCTGTAAGCAGTGTTAACTTGTTGACACCTGAGAATATTTTTCTTTATCCTTTAGAGATGAGGATGTTGCTGGCAAGGCCAGCATTGGTTGCCTGTCCTTAAGTGCCCTTGAACTGAATGACTTGGTAGACTACTTCAGACGGCAGAAAAAGTCCTCCATGTTGCTGAAAGTCTGGAGTTACATGTAAACCAGACCAGTCAAAGATGAACCAGATTCATAGTGAACCAGAATGATTTTAATAACAATTATTGACTACATGTTGGTCGTCATTCATGAGATCAGGTTTATATTCCATATTTATTAATTGAATTTAAATTCCACCAGCTGCTGTGGTGGGGTTTAAATATGTGGACAGTGTGTTAACCTGGGCAACTGGATTACTTGATATTCACAGAATGCTACAATTTGATGAGGTAGCAGTAGACTGGGGCCAACAGACAGATTTCCAATCATTATGAAATCTCTTGTGGTCTGGAGATGGGTGAAGGTAGTCTGTTTCTTGATTCCCAGATATGGGGATGCTCCTCGTGAACTCCATTATAAATACACAACTGATTTTCTTGCAACCTTGTTAGCCTGCATGAGAAACTACTGTGTATGTTTCAGAAAGCATTGTGCTTGCACAGTGATCATTTGTCACTGTGATTAATTCCTTTAGATGCAGTAGTTTCTGCATGACCACATTTGTTCCATTTGAAATAATCTTGATGCTCGTGAGAAGTACAGCCTAGGGTCCCTGAAGCGTATGCACTCATTAATAGCCTCCCTCACACCCACTGGCACACAAATGCACACTTTATTTGGTTAAATCTCAGCAAAGGAACTGGAATTTTCTGGACCAACCCATTTAGCCTATTAGTTCATCTACCTGGTTAGGTCATGTGGGAAATAGTTTTGGGATGGAAATAGAAAAGACATCTTAAATAATAAGACTCAAAATACTATCAATGGACTTTACCAAGTTTGAAGGAACAAACAGTTTTAAAAATGAAGAGAAAAGAATCTTGAAGTGTATATTGGTCCTGCTACTGCTTACACAGTCCCATTAGTGTTTGTAAATGGAGGAGTGGTGGACGAATTAAATTTGGAGGACATACGAGAGATCTGCTACTTCTGTTATAGTTAGTGAATACTGCAGAAGTGATAGCAAGTGATGTCGAGTGAAGGAAACACCTGTTCAAACAATGAGAATTATACACAAATAACACGACAATGCCTTCTATCAGAAGCTGTCTCATTTCTGCAAACTTCAAGAAAATTGATTTGCATCTAGATAAATCAGACATTCGTTTCCAGAATTGATTGCAGAAACCAGCAGAGGTCAATTTCACAAGCTTTGACTGTGCAAGTATGTTGTCTGATATCTCAGCTTTGGATAGAGCAATTGCTTTTTGTTTGCACTCTTAATAAGAGAGGATTAGACAAACTGCATTACAACAGCTTCAGTTAAGTTTTTTTTTACTCACCCATTTCCTCATTATGCCATTATTGTAGCATCCACTATGAACACTCCTATATCTGGTCTAAATAACAGGACCAGGATAGAAAAGAATTAAGGTATATAAAATAAGACTGTATCAATGGAAAACAAACAGGCGTCCTTCTACCAGAGTCTGTGAAACCATATCTTTCTTTCTAAAATGAATACATAAGCACTGCTGAGAAGATTATGGTTAATTAAGGACACTTGGCAGAAACCATACTTCCAAACACACATCATTAGAATTCTCAGAACTGTCTATATTGAAGCGATTCCATAACCTTATTTTCCAAATGATATGCGACTAGCAGCATAAGACATTTGTCCGTTAAAGTTAGGTTTTCGGATAACTGCCAAAGCATCACCATGCTTAGAAACTTTGCATCCATCCTCTGTTCCAGGGAAGGAGAATTCTGGCAACCTCACGGCAGTTAATGCTGTTTGCAGTGATGCATATCTGCATTCTGTCTGCTGAGATTAAGCTCTGGTATAATAAGGCTCATCATTTGATTGGCAGGAAATGGCAGTATTATCACTAGATTATTAATCCAGTGATGACGATAATGTTCTGGTGACTTGGGTTTAAACCCTGCTATGGCAGATGGTGGAATTTAGATTCAATAAGAAAAATTAATCTTATCAATTAATAAGAGTTGAATGATGACCATGGAATCATTATTGATTACCGTAAGAACTCATCTTCTCTTATGACCTTTAGGGAAGGAACTCTGTTGTCTGGTCTGGTCTACATGTGATTCCAGACCCACAGCAATATTAACTGCCCTCTGAAATGATGTACCAAGAAACTCAGTGTGTCATCTGCTAGAAAAGGAATAAGAATGAAAATAGAAGAATCACTTAACAACGACGTAGGAGCCGGAAACGTTAATGGCCAAAAATAACTGCTGAGCTCTGTGTAGTCCTTCTTACTAGTGTCTGGGGGCGTACCAGTAGCCACCTTCCATGGATATGTCTTGCCCACTGCAGAACTACCGGAGCTGGCAGCACAGTGGTATACATTTGGGAAGGAGTTGCCGTGGAACTCTTTTGGCATTGATAATGGAAGCCGTGGTATCAAGTCAGTTGTGGGCACAGGCATTTCCTGCTGATTAACACATACAGTCCTCCCTGGGTTAATGGATCAGTGAAGTTGAACAAAGCTTAGAGGAAGCACTGGGTGCATTAAGGACGTAGAGTGTACTCTGGATGAGGGACTTGCATTTCCGAGACAGAGTGGCACGGCAGCAACACTATTGATCGAGTTGGTTGAGCCTTAAACAGTGTAGCCACTAAACTGGGTCTGTGGCTGGTGATGAAGGAAAACATACTTCATCTCATTGTAACCTTTCTGTCTGCCTTAGATATATCTGCCTGTTACTGTATTGGTATGAGTAACCACCGCACAGTCCTTGTGGAGCTGACATCCTGTCTTAATATTGAGAACACATAGTGCCAGAAAACAATCTGTGTTAAATGGGACTGTACAGACTAAATCTAAACAGATTTAAATGAGAGTCTAATGTTCAGCCAACTGGAAGTCTGAACAAACTTCCTTCAGATCTATCAAGCCAAGTCTGAGCATCCATGGGGCACTGTCGGCCATCAGAAGCAGCAGAATCATGCTCCAGCACAACCTGCAACTTCAAAACCTGGAATATCCCACTCAACCATTACCAAAAACCCAAGGGATCAACCCATGTTCAATGAAGAGTTCAGGAAGGCATGCCAGGAGCAGCACCAGGCATAAATGAGGTGGCAACTTGGTAAAGCTACAAAAGCAGGACTACTTGATCTGACTGATCAGATCTAAGCTATGCAATCTTGTCACATCTAGTTGCCACGGAAGATTGAGCTTTGCAAATATGCCCATCCTTAATTATGGGGGAGCCCAGCACATTGGTGCAAAAGATAAAGCTGAAGCATTCACAACAATCTTCAGCCAGAAGTGCTGAATGGATGATCCATCCCAGCTTCCTCCAGACATCCCAAGCATTACAGATGCCAAACCAGTCAATTTGATTCACTTCATATAATATCAATAAATGGTCAGAGGCAATGGATGCTGTAAAGTCTATATGGGTCTTGACAATAGTACTAAACACTTGTGTTCCAGGTCCTGCTGCACCCCCAGCCAAGCTTTTCCAGTCCAGTTAGAACACTGGCATCTGTCTGACAATGGGGAAAATTGCTCAGATATGTCCTTTTGCACAAACAGCAGGACAAATCCAACTCAGCTGCTCCTTCAGTGTTGCTGGGTCAAAGTCCTGGACTTCCCTCCCTAATGGCATTGTCGATACATCTACACCACATGGACGTCAACAGCTGAAGAAGGGAGTTCATTACCACTTATGTAAGGGCAACTTGGGGTGAGAAATAAATGCTGGACCAGCCAGCAATGCTAATGTCCCAACTCACATAGTACTATCATATCCATAGTACCCCTACAGTGTGGAAACAGGCTATTCAGCCCAACAAGTCCACACTGACCTTCAAACGAAGACCTTACCCAAACCCGCATTTCCCATGTTAACCATCTAACCTACACATCCCGAGACACTGCGGGCAATTTAGCATGGCTAACCCACCTAACCTGCACATTTTTGGACTGTGGGAGAAGACTGGAGCACATCAGGCAGAAATCCACGCAGACATGGTGCTAACCATCGAACAACTATGCCATCCCACATATCACAGTACAGAATAAGAACTCTGAAAGCGTGACTTCATTGCTATTATCATTCACCAGAGTAGTGCAGAACAAACTAGTCAAGTCCGCAGAAAGGTTGTGGCAGCTGTGTCTTGGAGGATCTTAAGCTGACAAAGAACCCTTCATTTGGAGGGAAGAGCAAAGGAGAGCCAGTACTCAGCAACCACTTGATCAGCAGGAAGTAGGAAAAGAGGAGGCCTTGAAATCTGAAAGAAACATTAAATAGTATCTTAAACATCAAAATGAATATAAAATGTGGCTTATTCTGGGAATCTAAAATCAGAAGCAGTAATTTTGGAAAATTTTGCACAGCAGGTGCAGGGAGAGGATCAGTAACTTTTTGTCAGAACCAGAAATTTAAGAGTTTTAAAGGGAGTACAAATCTGGCCCAAATGGGGCCAAGAAAAAATTGTGGAGTAGAAGATAAGAGTGTTTGCAAAAGTGATGATAATGCAAGGCAAAAGAAGGTGATAAAACACAAAAGATAGGTCCACAGGAGGTATAAGTGGTTACAGCAGAATGGCTGAGGAAGGGAAATATGGGAAATCTGTCAAAAACCCGATGACTTCTCTAGTCCAGAATGTGTTGGGCGAAAACCAGGAAGGCTTGTTTTGGCAGCTATAACTACGACAGAATGGTTTTTTTGATGTTCATTTATATATATTTATAATATTTATATTATGCACATGATTTTGCTTTAAATCAGAATTTTATGTTTCTACAAGTGCCTGTGTTGACTCAATTTTTATTTTTTAAAATCAGAAATCTCACAGCAGTTTGAGTTTAGAGGCATACTCAACTGAGCAGAAGAGGAAAGTTTGCCAATGTTTACTGGAGAACATTGTCAAGCAGAAGCAAGAACAAAGATCCACAGTAACTGAAACAACGAGTAAGGTAAGTCTTTTTCACCGAGGTGCAATACAATTTTGCTAAAAGCTTATTTTACTTTTTTCCTCTTGTTCACATTCTTAGACCTGCCCATTAATGGATAAGAGAGAAGCTAAGTTTTCACTTCCAGCCAGACAATTTTGCAAGAAATGTGAACAACAAAATATAGGATAAGAGCACCGTAACCAAAAGACTCGCAATGATATAAAAGGCTACCCCATCACTAAGTTTATTTTTATAATTTACCAATTCTATGTCAATGAAGACCTCTTAAATGTACCTTGAATATTTGTCTTTGTTTCCTGCCTGCAGGTATACCTTGTATTGCCATATTTTGGGCTTAGCTTAAAATTTAAAAACCCAGATGAAAAAAAATGTAAAATATTGCCTTTTGAAACATTTTTTGTAAATAAAGCTTCAATTAAATTATAAGTGTACTTCCGATATGAAGAAGGTCTGTTCAGAGGCTGCATTGAAAATGTAGAGACACAGCCTAACCTGACTCTGGAGGGCGGAAAGCTGTGGTGCAGTGCTCAGGAACTCTCCCGGCTTCACTCCAGCATTTGATTATTTCTGATTTTGGAGTTGCACTATAATGTTTGCATTGGTGCTGTCTTACAAGAGCAGTAAAAAAAAAAATTGTCAACATTAGTTTCATTACGGGATGGATCAGGACCCTAACTTTGCATGCGTAACTCAACTGAAGTAGTCATAAAATAGCCAGAGGAAGTGGTGGAGGCTACTGCAATTACAACATTCAAAAGGCATCTGGGTGGAGGTATGAATAAGAAGGGTTTATAGGAATATGGGCCAAATGCTGGCGATTGGGTATTATTGTGGGTATCTGGTCAGCATGGGCGAGTTGGACTGAAGAGTCTGTTTCCATTCTGTACATCTCAATGACTCTTTGTTCAAATAATTATTTGCAATTTGTGTTGACTTTTGAAAGGTGAAAGACTGTGTATTCAAGATAAACACAGAGTGGGGTGAATTTCACCACCTCTCAAAGTGGGAAGGGAAGCCGAGGCAATGGTAAAATCACAGAAAGCCATGGCAGATCAATATACTGCTGACAACAAAGTGTGAAGCTGGATGAACACAGCAGGCCAAGCAGCATCTCGGGAGCACAAAAGCTGATGTTTCAGGCCTAGACCCTTCATCAGAGAGGGGGATGGATGAGGGTTCTGGAATAAATAGGGAGAGAGGGGAAGGCAGACAGAAGATGGAGAGAAAAGAAAATAGGTGGAGAGGAGAGTATAGGTGGGGAGGTAGGGATGGGGATAGGTCAGTCCAGGGAAAACAGACAGGTCAAGGAGGCGGGATGAGGTTAGTACGTAGGAGATGGAGGTGCGGCTTGAGGTGGGAGGAAGGGATGGGTGAGAGGAAGAACAGGTTAGGGAGGCAGAGACAGGCTGGACTTGTTTTGGGATGCAGTGGGGGGAGGGGAAGAGCTGGGCTGGTTGTGTGATGCAGTGGGGGGAGGGGACGAACTGGGCTGGTTTTGGGATGCGGTGGGGGGAGGGGAAGAGCTGGGCTGGTTGTGTGATGCAGTGGGGGGAGGGGACGAACTGGGCTGGTTTTGGGATGCGGTGGGGGAAGGGGAGATTTTGAAGCTGGTGAAGTCCACATTGATACCATTGGGCTGCAGGGTTCCCAAGTGGAATATGAGTTGCTGTTCCTGCAACCTTCGGGTGGCATCATTGTGGCACTGCAGGAGGCCCATGATGGACATGTCATCTTAAAGAATGGGAGGGGGAGTTGAAATGGTTCGC
Organism: Stegostoma tigrinum; assembly: GCF_030684315.1. Lineage (NCBI taxonomy): Eukaryota > Metazoa > Chordata > Chondrichthyes > Orectolobiformes > Stegostomatidae > Stegostoma > Stegostoma tigrinum. Next base: position 20,561,721 of record NC_081382.1, read on the forward strand.
GACTGGGAGGTGCAGTTGTTTATTGCGAACTGAGCGGAGGTGTTCTGCAAAGCGGTCCCCAAGCCTCCGCTTGGTTTCCTCAATGTAGAGGAAGCCACACTGGGTACAATGGATACAGTATACCACAATGGCAGATGTGCAGGTGAACCTCTGCTTAATATGGAAAGTCCTCTTGGGGCCTGGGATAGGAGTGAGGGAGGAGGTGTGGGGGCAAGTGTAGCATTTCCTGTGGTTGCAGGGGAAGGTGCCGGGTGTGGTGGGGTTGGAGGGCAGTGTGGAGCGAACAAGGGAGTCACGGAGAGAGTGGTCTCTCTGGAAAGCAGACAAGGGTGGGGATGGAAAAATGTCTTGGGTGGTGGGGTCGGATTGTAGATGGCGGAAGTGTCGGAGGATGATGCATTGTATCCGGAGGTTGGTGGGGTGGTACATGAGAACGAGGGGGATCCTCTTTGGGCGGTTGTGGTGGGGGTTGGGTGTGAGGGATGTGTTGCAGGAAATGCAGGAGACGCAGTCAATGGCGTTCTCGACCACTGTGGGGAGAAAGTTGCGGTCCTTGAAGAACTTGGACATCTGGGATGTGCTGGAGTGGAATGCCTCATCGTGGGAGCAGATGCGCTGGAGGCAGAGGAATTTGGAATAGGGGAAGGAATTTTTGCAGGAGGGTGGGTGGGAGGAGGTGTATTCTAGGTAGCTGTGGGAGTCGGTGGGCTTGAAATGGACATCAGTTACAAGCTGGTTGCCTGAGATGGAGACTGAGGGGTCCATGAAGGTGAGGGATGTGCTGGAGATGGCCCAGGTGAACTGAAGGTTGGGGTGGAAGGTGTTGAAGTGGATGAACTGTTTGAGCTCCTCTGGGGAGCAAGAGGCGGCGCCGATACAGTCATCCATGTAACGGAGGAAGAGGTGGAGTTTGGGCCTGTGTAGGTGCGGAAGAGGGACTGTTCCACGTAACCTACAAAGAGGCAGGCATAGCTGGGGCCCATGTGGGTGCCCATGGCCACCCCCTTTGTCTGTGTAGGAAGTGGACTTCACCAGCTTCAAAATCTCCCCTACCCCCACCGCATCCCAAAACCAGCCCAGTTCGTTCCCTCCCCCCACTGCATCCCAAAACCAGCCCAGCCTGTCTCTGCCTCCCTAACCTGTTCTTCCTCTCACCCATCCCTTCCTCCCACCCCAAGCTGCACCTCCATTTCCTACCTACTAACCTCGTCCCACCTCCTTGACTTGTCCGTCTTCCCTGGACTGACCTATCCCCTCCCTACCTCCCCACCTGTACTCTCCTCTCCACCTATCTTCTTTTCTCTCCATCTTCGGTCCACCTCCCCCTCTTTCCCTATTTATTCCAGAACCCTCACCCCATCCCCCTCTCTGATGAAGGGTCTAGGCCCAAAACGTCAGCTTTTGTGCTCCTGAGGTGCTGCTTGGTCTGCTGTGTTCATCCAGCTTCACACTTTGTTATCTTGGATTCTCCAGCATCTGCAGTTCCCATTATTACTGCTGGCAACAGCCCAGTTTGCAAACTATTGTACTGATTTTAAAGAAATAGTCTTACTCCCACTTCAGCAAAACAGATTCAAAGGAAAACACCTGTTTGCTTTGCTTTCAGACACATCTATTTGCATTGAACAGAATGATATAATTCTCAAGGTGCTCTTGACCAGTGAAAAACAGCATTATTCTATTAGGCTGTCAACATAGCTAAGATGTTCAGGATTCCTGTTATTAGTTTTGTGAAGTCTGTCTTCCATTGTAATAAATTGATACATTTTAGGGCAAGATGAACACTGATAAATGCATTTTTGTGGTTTAGTGAAGTAATGCTGAATCAGAGCTGAACTAATGTTCATTAGCCTGGTTCACTGGAGTGAAGGATCATAATTTAAATGGTTTCAGTTGACCTGTGTTTGCTTGGAAGTTGATTTCTGCAAATATATGTTAACATTATTTATGAAAACCCCAACAACCAAGGTCATAATGATTTTACTTGCAAGTTGAGTAATTAATTGCTGACCGTGCCTTTTCCCAATAATTCTTGGAAATTTAAATCCCATTTTTGATATTATTTTACTTCAACAGCTGTCATGTACATTTAAAATCTTAACTAGCTATACCTCTGTCCATCATTGTTAAAAAGATAGTAGTTTGCAGACATAATGCTGAAGTCAGTAGGAATTTCATAAAGGTTAACAAAAGGAAAACTCAACCTGGAACGAGGAAACTATTCTACATTCAATCCTCTTTGCATGAGAAACCTAGACAATAGCAATATATGGAAGAATGTGGAGGCATTTGAAATGTGGTTGCAGAGACATATCCTTAAAATTCCATATACAGACCATAAAATAACTGAAAAGCAAAGATAATTCTAAAAATGATGTCCAGAAAGAAGTGTCAGTATTTTAGCCATTTGATCAGAGTTCAAAAGCCACAGAATTTTTTTTTGAGGACAAAATGGAAGGCAGCCAAAAGAGGGGTGAACACGGTGTAGTTGCTTGACGGACATTACATTGGTTGCAGATGAGCTACATTGAATGCCTGAAGATGTCATGAGGGAGACTTTTTTCACTGAAGCATACAAGGTTGAGGAGTGACCTTACACAGGTTTATAAAATAATGAGGGGTATGGATAAGGTGAATGGCAGGTATCTTTTCCCTGAGATGGAGGCATTTCAAGACCAGGAGCACATTTTTAAGGTAAGAGGAGAAAGATTTTTTTTTTTTAAAAAGGCAATTTTCTTTAACACAGAGAGTGATTCATGTATGAATGAAATTCCAGAGGAAGTGGTGGATGTGAATACAGTTAGTGTTTAAAAGACATTTAGATAAGTACATGAATAAGAAATGTTTGGAGGGATATGGGTCAAATGCAAGCAGGTGGGACTGGTTTAATTTGGGATTATGGTCAGCATGCACTGGTTGAACCAAATGGCCTGGTTCTGTGCTGATTTTAACATACCTTAACAGCAAATTTCCTGACAGAAGCACCTTTCAACAGTTACTACTCCAAGAATATCTTGTTGTCCATGTGCATACACTTAACAGACTTCAAATGAGATGAACAATTAAAATACAGTAAACTGTTTGTTTAGATTGGAGATGTGTTGTGGACTCGGAAGAAATTTGCCAGCTATTTTTGAATATTAATTGTAAGTTACACCACTTGGAGTTAATGCAGGGAGGCTACCTTGTACAAGCCTATAAAATCTAAAAATTACAAGTTGTGCTTAAAACAAAAGGAAGTGTGCAAGATAATTGAATGTTTTCGGCTCTGTGTTTTCCATGTATATCCATACCATGAACAGAACTACTATTTTAGATTTTGCTTAATTGCTTGAATTATAAGTTGATATCTGTATTGATATTGCTGTGGCTAGATTTTTACAGTGTAAAGAACACAGTGTTTCGAGTACATATATCCAGTTGTAATGGGATCCATAGTTTTAATGTTTATATTTTTGGGACTGACCCTAATTTAGCCATCCCAGATTTGAAGAAAACTTTGATTTGAAACTGAGATTGTAAACCAAAATTTTTGGGGACACTATAACTGGTTGAAATTGTATAAATAGAACAGTGCAACTATGAGATTTTAAATGGTAACAGGCAGGCTGAGGAATACAGAGATTGTAGCTTCTGGATACAATTGGGCAATTAAGCAGTTGCTGAGGTGTTTTTTTGTTAATCAAAGGTAATATTGATGGATTTGTGTAATCCAGACCACCAAAAATAGATTTGAGTATATTCTGTAATTATATGTCACTTTTAGTGAAGGTTATTCCTGAGGATCGTGTGTTCGTTGTGTACTACTGTCAGCTGGAGATCTAGCTAAATTCTAAAAGAAGGGGAGATTAAATTCTTCATGAATGTGGCAAAATTTTGGAAGACATCATGGAGAAGACTGATGACCTATATGCTGCAGTTGTGAATGGACCGCAGAGCCATATCATATGATGTGTCTAGACTTTGGTTGCCATTTAATGTGTAATATATACTTCAAGTTGATTGTGTTTTGCCTGTTGATTATGTTTATCCTGGGTCTTAGATATGAGTGACTACTCAAGATGTCTAGTGTTTATTTTTTGATTCTTATATGATGTTTCTTTTGCTTTACACCATGGAATCTTGCGGCTTCATTCCTTCAGTAAATAGCTGGGATTTTGCATTTCACCTTATTGTTTCAAAACGAAATGGGTTCATGGTCTCAAAAGATCAAATTACAGTAAGAAATGAATTGCTGTCAAAATGTCTTAGTCATGTGTTTCACATTTTGTATATATGTGTATACCACTGTCGAACATAACCCAGATGCCTCTTATTCTGCAGTTAGTATTTGGAATAAGTTTTGTTATTGTGGTTCATAAGTAACCTGTCTTATCTCATGCTCTGGATTCACATCAGATGTGAGATTTAGAACCTATGTCTGCATACTTGATTACTTGAATTCTGCAGCAATCCATCTGAATTAGCAGAAGTTTGAGGAAAACAACAGAAATGGAGCTTTCTTTTTGATTTTTAATCACCCTACAAGCCAAGTGACAACATTCTGTAAGGTAGAAGTTTCTGCCTCCACATCTGAAACAGGATCTGGTGGTTTAGCAGGAGCAGTTTATTTACTGAGTGAGTAGAACCGTATCAATTTCCACAAGGGCATGTCTGTTCTTTCTTAGTCCAGGTAAAGTAAGTAACCAGCACCCCTTAAGAATTTATTCTTTGCTACCAATTAGCCTCTAGGGTCAGGAGTTGATAGTGCTTTTTCTTGGTGCTTCGACACGTATACGTTTCTGATGGACATGAATGGATAAATGCCAGAAATGCAGATGAAATGACGCTGGTGCCTTCTTCACATATATATACTAATGCAGTGTCTTTCCACTGATCTTGCAAACACTACTGGGCATCATGAGGTATGATGTCAGTATATTGCCTAAATTATAACCCAAAGATTTTGAGCTTTTTTACTCAACAGAATCGCATGAAGAAGATATGAAGTTCATAGACATATAAATATATGTTCAAAAATCCCTTAAAGGCAGAATGACAAACATTAACAAGCCAAACTTTGCATATTTGAAGTGAACATTTGATTTCAATCAAACCTTGGATTTAGTGGATCTGCAAGTTCTGGATTAGCTCCGATGAAAGAGTTAGAAGTGGATCAGCTATTTGTTAGAACTCTGCAAAAATTCTGTGTCATATGTTAATATCAATTTGGGAGGACATGGATTAATTATGGAGAGTCAACATGGCTTTGTCAGAGGGAGGTCACGTTAACAAATTTTAGAGCTTTTCAAAAATGTGATGAAGTGTGTGGATGAGGGAAATTTAATTGATGCAGTTTATATGGATTTTAGCAAAGCTTTTCACAAAGACCCATGTGGGACACTGATTTGAGAAGATGAAAGCAGATGAAATTCAGCAAAACCTGTCAAGATAGACCAGAAACTGGCTTAGTAATGTGATACAAAGGATGTTAATAGTAGGCCATTTGAGTGACCAGATGCCAGTATCCAGTGGTGTATGACAAGGATCTCTTATTGTTTGTCATAGATGAAAACGTGGGGAGAATTTTACTGAAGTTTGCAGATGACACCAAGATTGATAGGTAGTTAATAGTGAAGAAGATGGGATTAGGTTGCAGTCAGATAAAGTTAAGTTGGGCATATGAGCAGACCAGTGGCAGATGGCATTTAACCCTGGTAAGTGTGAGGTGATGCACTTTGAAGGAAATAATAAGATGAGGAAGTATTAAATGAATGGCAGGTCACAAGATAGCTTAGAGGAAAGAGGGATCTTGGGGTGATTATTCACAGATCTCTAAAGTTGGCAGAGCATGTGGATAGGATAATTAAGAAGGCATGTAGGACATTTGCTTTCATCAGTCATGGCATAGAGTATAAGAGCAAGGAGGAAATGCTGGAGTTGTACAGGGCATTGGTTAGTTCACAGCTGGAGTACTATTTGCAGTTTTGGTCACCTGTTTGCAGGGAGGATATGATAGCAGATGGGGTGCAGAGGGTGTTCACCAGAATGTTATGTGGGGTGGAGAAATTGAGCTATAAGGAGAGACTAGATATGCTTGGATTGTTTTCTTTAGTGCAGAGAAGCCTGTGGAGGGGCATGTTTGAGGTGTATAAGATTATGGGGGACATGGGCAAGGTGAATAGAGAGCAGCTGCTCCTCATGGTTGACGGATCAATCACAAAGTGGAATGGGGACATTGTTTTAGAATAAATTGCAGGAGATTCAGAGGGGATTTAAAACAAAAATTTGGATGAGTGCTTGAAATATCATAATAATCAAGCATATGGGACAAGTGCCGGAAATTGGGATTAGCACACCTTTACTATTAGTTATGTTGGCAAAGACTCAATCCACTGAAGGGCCTTTGCTGCACTGTATGATTCTAACAAAATTAGAGAGAGTGGATTGAGGCAGTAGCAGGGAAAAGATGCGTCTGAATTCAGTCCTCCTTAAGCTTCCATTGATATGCTTAACATAAATCATGCCTGCAGTGTACATTCGTGGCAAGTGTACATACATGTTTTCCCCCAGCTGTGGCCACAGGTTGCTGTGGAAGGATTCATTGCCCTGCACTCTTTCTGCACTCTCCCAAACAAAATCCCCAACTAATAATGGTGACCTTGCTGCTCCCCTGTATTTTTAAATTGCCTTTTTACAAAGGAAGTTGATTAAAGGACACTTTAGTGGTGAACCCCTTCCTCATTTACCTGACATTGCTTTGCAGGTGTATCATCCATGGTTAAATAAGAAAATTAAAGTTAGTATCAACTCGAATGAAGTAATGCATAATTCTGTGAAGATCATTGGTAGGTGAGGAGACTGATCTGATTTCAAAAGCCAGCAGAATTACTGGAATAATTGATAGAGTCTGTGATTAGAGAATGAGAGAAAAAGCTAGCTATAGATATAGAAATGCATAGCAACAGTTTTACAATTATTCTTTAAAAAGTGTGACTATACCAAGTTTTATAGAGTTAGCTTTGGGAATTCATAATGAAAGCAAGATGTAGAATCTTAGAGAGCCCTCAATGACCTGGGCAAAGATGAGGAATCTGGAAGAATCATGAAGTCTCGTGAGACCTTTCTCAACGTCAGGAGCATGAAGTCCCGTTTTCCAATATTGTTTCGAACTTTGAGAAGAGATTCTCAATAGTGAGGTGCCTACTAACAGGGATTATTGCTTGCCATGACCCTCATCAGCACAAAATCTCTTATTCTGCTACGCACTGGATAGAACCTGGATTGCAGAGAATTCCTAATATGAAAGTCAGAGTGGGTACCTAATGACTCTGCTTGCTCCTCCAGACTGCTGTCCATCTGGTAGCCACCTCAAGGCTTGCTGAAGGAAAGCGCTAACATGTACCCCATATCTATGGATGCTTGTATCTGACACGTGCATGTCTTGTGCATCATTGTGGTACATCTCTGACTGATTTACAGTACGCTTCTATACTGTGATGCTGTACTTTGGAGTGTACTAGCAGCTGTGTTATTACAATGCTGATATCAGAGCACCCTGCAGGTACAAGCGCCAAGCTCACTGATTGGACCAGGGTGCATCTCAGGTCTGCTCGCTCACTTGGCATCGACCTGGATGCTCACTGCATCGCTGCTTTGCCTTGCATTGCAGTATGGCCTCCGGAACATCTTAGAGGCTTGCCTTGCTGTTTTGCAAAGACACAAAACCAATTTTATCAATCTCACACCTACGGCCTGTGTTGCAAGCACATGTATGTGCTCCAACCTATTGGCTATGTCTGAAAGTCAAAGAAGAGTAGCCTGAAGTGGAGCCAATGGGCAGTACTGGCAGTTAGGGAACCCTGGTGTAGTCCAATAAAGACAGCATCCGTGCATGGTCTGGGGGCTTGGCCACAGTCAGCTGTCATTTCGGGACAATCATGCTTGGGGTCCATCTCAATACAGCACAGGGAATCAGCCACAGTCAGTCCTCCAGTGTAACCAGTCAAAGGGTTAGCAACAGGTTAGTCAAGGTGCTGCGCAGAGATCAGTCAGGGGAGTGGAAAGCCATCAATCTGAGATTGCATCCAAGTTGGTTGGTGCAGGTGGTGGTGGCAAGATCATCCCTATCAGGGAATCAAACAGTGGACTGCTTGGACCATTTGGTCTTTCTCTGTGCTGCTTATTCAGTGTAATTGCTACTTTTTTCGTATAAATTGTTCGAAGATCAGAAATAGAACATAAAAGGTACAATATAGTAACAGGCCCTGTGACCTACGATATTGTGTCGATCATGACACCAAATTAAACTAATTGCTTCTGCTGCCCTTGGTCCATATCCGTCCTTTCCTTGCATATTCATCTGCTTATCTAAAAGTCCTTTAAATGTCCCCATTGCATCTACCTCCACCACTATCCCTGGCAGCACGTTCTAGACTCCAGAGATTATTGCTTAGTGCAAATATATTAGTTTGATTTCTTTGTTGATAGTACCAAAGAACAAAATGTTTATTTAATAATTGATTTATCATTGGGCACTATTTTTGTAAGGCAAATTTCAGTTACATAACTTAGTACCAATTGTTTCAGATGCTAAGGGAGCATTTATATGTTAAAGCTTAGAAATTATAAATGATAGTTATTTATTTAAATACCGGTTTCTATTGATTAAAATGCAAATCTCAGAATTTCTTTCAAGTCATTGCCCAGAGATAATTAAAGGTTTTATCAGTGTACACAAGAGGTGACATCTTAGGTCAGACTGCATTTTAGATGTGAGGCCTTCTTTAGAATCTGTCTGTGTTTTAACCTGAAGTCAGGCTAGTTTTAATTTTTAACCCTGTAGAATTTGTCTGCAAATACACAGATATCTTGTATGAAATAATTCATCCTATAGATTGATATGTATGTGCATCTGTGTGTGACAGTGAGGGGGAGGGAATGTGGTTCATAGTATATAGTGTAGCAGGGTCACCTGATGTGACATGAACCCAAGATCACAATAGACGCCATCCTCATGGCTACGGATCTTGGGCCCCTGCTCAGTGATTTTGCATTGTTGTGTATCTCAAAGTCTAGCTTGGAAGATCGCTTACCCGATCAATAGAAACTTGTGTCTCCTTTCTAACTGATTAAAGATTCAACAGGAGGCACTCAGTGAGCCAGTTTTTAGGGTGGTTAGTTTTTTAGCTTATAATTTCTGTGTCAGTATACCTCCTCTTCCACATTACACCTGAGGAAGGAGCTGAGCTCGGAAAGCTCATGTTTAAAACTAACCCTGCTGGACTGTAACATGGTGTTGTGATTCTTCACCTCCGTGTAGCACTGGAGCCTCCATATCTTTGAACATGTTTGTAAAGTTCCTTGTTACAGGAATGGCAGGGTTTTCTGCCACACGCTGGGCAGGTAACACTCACCTGCAGTTCTCCACGGCCCTATGGTATTTCTGCTTCACTCATCTGCGCAACTGTGGGTGTAAGATCCTCGGCAGCCTCCCATCCTACACTTCCCTCATCTGTTGAGTTCACCAGTACTTTGTTATTGCTCCTGCTTCGGGCCCAGTGGATAGTCTTACCGATGGTTCCTCCATGCTCAAAACTGTCTCCTCCTTTGAAGTCAGGGAGGTCTCCTTTGGAGATATGCCTGCCTCTCAGATGATGTGCCCAGCCCAATGACTGTAACTGTATAGCACAAAAAGGCTAGTGGTTAGAGGTGGTGTCAATGCAGGACACTAACTGCGGGCAAATGGCATTGTTTCTGTGCTACTACACGTGGTACTTAGTCGGATGTAAGGACATGGATGTCTCTGCATCCCCACAGGACCTGTCCAGGAGGGTGAACATCTCGTCCTTGTGGGGTGTAATTTTACTGATATCCAATAGTCTGTACACCGGTTTGTCTTAGTTTTGCCCAGTTATGAGATTCCTTCTCCTAGAATGACATAAAGGGATGAATGAGTTTGATACAAGTGGATGGCTTGGCAGTTATCTTGGTGCATTGCAGAAATGTGTGTTGAGGCCTTCCAAGGGTGTGAGGTGGAAGTGTAAATGGGATGCAGTATTATTGATGGTTGGGAGCTAAGAGGAGGGAATGAGGGAAGATGTCAGTGCAGAAGCAAAGAGTGAGAGATGTCTAGTGATCGGAGAAGTCTTCCTGAATTACTCATAACATGATACAAAGTGATACTCATCATTAGGTCAGCAACAGCAATTAAAGGGCTGCCATTTTAGTGAGGTCTGGGCCAAAAACTCACCCAGCCTTATGAAGAGTTTCGCCCCACCAGCCCTTAGCTTAAAAAAGTAAGATTCCACTTGATTGATGTTTTGCCTGTTTGTTAAAATTTGTTTTCTAAACATAACATTTAGTAATAAGCTCATTTATCTAACTAAAGGGTTAATCTTGCACTTCTGCAATCCTAAAATACGCCACAAGTTCCTACCAGGAAATTGCAGCCCACATGTGATTTTCTATCTCCTTGCATGCAAGATAACAGACAAAGCTGAATGGTTTCCCGATATGTACTGATATCAGATGCAGAAATTCTACTTTAACCTACTTTCAGGCAGGAATGTAAAACCAGGAACTGCTGATGACAGAGTTTCCTGATCGTGCAAATTGTGTGAAAGGTTGTGTTAGCAGAGAAGGCTGGTGCATACAGGCCAGACCATTTTTCTTTTGATCTGGGCAGGTAATTTATGGCGTTTTCCAAGCTTTAAATTCTTAGGTAAGGAATTACTTATCACAATTACCCTTTAATCTTAAATTCAAAGCCTCTTTAGCAGTATGTTTTGTAATGTGATCCCTTGGTCGTTATAAAATGCATGCAATCTGACTTAATGCCACTGGAACCTGCTGGGTTTCTCTTTTAAATAATTATAAATTGAATGCAGAATTTCATCAAGAAAGACTGTTTTCATGTTTATAATCCTATCTTTTACTTAGAAACATTGGAATTTGTCTTGGCAGCAGTACAAGATGGACAAAAGTATGTGGTAACTCATCGTGCATTCTGCCTGATGCTCTTTTTCATTGCAGTCAATAGGAGAGAAAATAGGGCAGAGCTCAAAATGGGCTGTCAAATCAACGTCAGATAACAAGATGTAGAGCTGGATGAACACAGCAGGCCAAGCAGCATCAGAGGAGCAGGAAAGCTGACATTTCAGGCCTAGAAGAAGAGCCTAGGCCCGAAACGTCAGCTTTCTTGCTCCTCTGCTGCTTGGCCTGCTGTGTTCATCCAGCTCTACACCTTGTAATCTCAGATTCTCCAGCATCTGCAGTTCCTACTATCTCGGTCAAATCAGTGTCATCAAGTTAACTCTACCCCTTGCAAGATGAAGTTCTACCTTTTTTTGGTAATTCTATGCTTGTGCCTTAAATACCTGCTACTTTGTTTGAGGCAATGAGCAGGAAAATAAGCTGTACTATAAAGGGACAAATCAATACTTATGAATTACAATGTACGACAGCAATGTGATTTATCCTGCAACGTGCAGCCAGACACATTCCTTACTAACAGAAGGCAATGCCATACAAGGACTGCAGAGAATATTAAAAGAGACAAACTGTAACTTGACAGAATTGGAACTTCTAGTTATTTTTGGCCCTGCATTTGTGAATTGTGGCACAAGGAAGCAAAATTAGACCATGTTGTTTCTCTACACCATGGATTGCTTTTGTCTGCACTCCCCTGTACAATAGCACTCCTAAACAGTCTTGGTGCACAGGAATTTAAAAGCTGTATCAGTGGCTGGTAAATGCTGTCAGAAGTTGCATAAAATGCAGTTGAAACTAATAGTACACCTGAGTGTTGTCTCTTGAGTTATTGGATTTCAAGTATTTTTCACGATCTGCATTGTTAATTCAGAAAAAAAAATAATATTTTGGTTCAGCATTGACTTTAATTATGTGTGGGAGTGAACAGTCTGTATTTTTTGACCATAGGAAGACTACAATTATATCTAAAAGTTCCTGACTGGTCTTGAACGTCATCTCCTGTTTGTGGATTTGACATAAATACTTTATTTAAGGTTATTTATTGATAATCTGTATTATGATGGAAATTTACTTCTGTGTTATAAATAAATTCAAATTAAGTGTGATGCCTATAAAAGAGAAACTTAATGTCCAATGGAAAATTATACTTATAATTTGTGTCTTAAGAACACAGCAATTTATTAGGCTTGTGATGAAAACTAAATGGTTTGGAAGAATGCTGGCCTTAAATTTTCAGCCCTGCCTCTCTTTATTTCTGCAGATTCATTCCATTCAATAACACCACTAGTCTTTCAGCTAGACTACAGTCATGGTGTAAAGGATCATTTCTCTGAACAAGCAAACATATTTTCTCATTATTTCACGGAAATCTTCCTATCACTATCAGAAAAACAGAAGTACCATTATTTTCTAAAAATGACAATTTGAATCAATTAATAGAAATGCTGGTCTAATTTAAATATTGTTGGGAAACAAAACAGTTTTTTTCAGGTTTTTTTTGTATTGCTGTGCTTTTTAATAATTTTGTTTTTATTTCAAATTTCCAACTTATTCAGTATAATATTTTTTACTTATAATTTGTTTTCTTTGCAACAGTATGCCTAATCATTTTTAGTATAAAATTTACAGTTAACAGGTGGCCTCGAGTATTATTTTATTTATTTATTTATAAAGCTTCCATGCAATTTGTTTTTCATTTATAACGAATCGTTTATGCACATCTGTTTTCCTGTTTCCCGAATCATTAGCGTGATAAACTTTGTAATTTCAGCCAGAATTCAAGTACGTTGTAGTCCTGTAAGAAAGTGTGTATTAAATGCAACGAATATTTTACAGTGATAAGGAAGAAGGACCAGCAGAATGTGAAAAGTATTTCAATTGTTGACCTATCCACTTGTATTTATGTAATTCCATTCATAATGCACCTTTCTGTTTGCCAAATATATAGTGTTTGCAAAGGAAAATAGAAAATTATCTTGTCAGCGTCTAGCTTCACTTCCCACAAATCATTCATAATAACATGTTTCCTTTAACTGCTAATTGACGTAATAGCTAACTAAACCCTTCAAGTTTTAAGTCATAAGATCATGGTATACACAAAAATGTCAGCATGTCGGGGAACTAATTGGCTGTTCTTGCTGGAAAATAAACTCACTGCAGTATATTTAAAGGGAAACTTTATGGGGAGAAAGCTGACGCCATGTAATAGTCAAATCGCATTGAACACTCAGAATTTTATTAGCTCTTTCAGGATTATGTTTCAACTGAGATTGCATGGTTTCCTTTTCTAGTCTCACTCCTCCATTGTTACCACAGTGAATAAGCAATAGTTGCAGGGATGTCGGGAAAGTGCAGGTAGGTGGGCCTAGTTTAGTCTGGGATTATGGTCAGCATAGATTGCTTAAACTGAAGAATCTATTTCCCTGCTGTATGACTCTATAACTGTCAAATTCAACCAGGTTGATATGAAAAGTTTTATATAGGACTCATTAAACCAGGTTCAGTATTTTAAAAGAATGTCAGCCAAGTTTCTTTAGTCAACAACAAATAACTGGCTTATTACCAAATAACAGACTTACTCAATTAAAGTTAGAAGTCGCATCTCAGGGCTAATGGTAAGATTCTTAGCAGTGTAGATGAGCAGAGAGATCTCGGTGTCCATGTACACAGATCCTTGAAAGTTGCCACCCAGGTTGACAGGGCTGTTTAGAAGGCATGCAGTGTTTTAGCTTTTATTAATAGAGGGATCGAGTTCCGGAACCAAGAGGTTATGCTGCAGCTGTACAAAACTCTGGTGCGGCCGCACTTGGAGTATTGCGTACAGTTCTGGTCACCGCATTACAAGAAGGATGTGGAAGCTTTGCAAAGGATGCAGAGGAGATTTACTAGGATGTTGCCTGGTATGGAGGGAAGTTCTTACGAGGAAAGGCTGAGGGACTTGAGGCTGTTTTCATTAGAGAGAAGAAGGTTGAGAGGTGACTTAATTGAAACATATAAAATAATCAGAGGGTTAGATAGGGTGGTTAGGGAGAGCCTTTTTCCTAGAATGGTGACGGCAAGCACGAGGGGGCATAGCTTTAAATTGAGGGGTGAAAGATATAGGACAGATGTCAGAGGTAGTTTCTTTACTCAGAGTAGTAAGGGAATGGAACGCTTTGCCTGCAATGGAGTAGATTCGCCAACTTTAGGTACATTTAAGTCATCATTGGACAAGTATATGGACGTACATGGTGTAGGTTAGATGGGCTTGAGATTGGTATAACAGGTTGGCACAACATCGAGGGCCGAAGGGCCTGTACTGTGCTGTAATGTTCTATGTTCTATTATCTCATCCGGTTGTAGTCCATCAGGTTTAATTGAAATCACAAGGTTTCGGACAGCTGCTTCTCCACCAGGTGAATTGATGACACTTACTTGCTAAGGAGCAGCACTCTGAAAGCTTGTGATTTCAAATGAACTTGTTTATTCCACCCTAGTCCAACACCGGGACTTTCAGATCAAATAAAGTTGTAAAGATTATTGACAGCAGTTTGGATCGTGTAAGTAACTACCTACTGTTTTAAAAAGAAATCTAATAATTTTCCAGGGCTTCCTTTACCACAGTGGAATATGATGCAGATTAACTTTCTAGAGAAATATCCTAGCAGCGTCTCGATCTTCTTGAAGCAGAAGTGCTTCTATCTTCAGATCACCATCATCAATTGTTACGTTCAAGGACTTAGTGAAATTTGAGCAGCCAGCCCCGGTTTGTTGATAAAAATCAGTTGCAGTCTGTCAAAAAAATTCTGGTACTCCCCTGACCATATTGCCATGGCTTTCCACTGTAACAAATCAACTATATAAGGTCGTAGTTTCATACAAATTTGTGGTAGAAACCACACATGCCCTAAAAATATCAAGTATCCTAGTTTGGTCTTGGGGCAGGGAACTAAATCAATGCCTGTAATCATGCTGTTCTTGGTAGCACATATTCCTGACCTATTAGATGCCTTAAGTTACCCATGCTTTTGTGAACTTGTCTTGGCAAGACTTAACTCTTACCAATTGCTGACTGTGTAATTTCCAGGTGTTCCCTACAAGCGTCACTGAGTCAGCACAGCTACACTGTTGGGAACATAACTACTTGTTTGCTTATCCTGTGGAAAGTGCCCAAAGCAATTTTTAGCCCAAAGAGCATAACTTAACATTATCATTTGGCTTTCCAACATGTGTTCAATTTCTGCTTTCACATTAGCTTGTTTTTCAAGGCCTGGGCGATAAGGATGCTGTTTCGTGGAAGGGATGATGCTATATCCATAACATGAATGGCTAATTGGTGCAACATGATTGAGCAGCCTTGTTCGATCTGCTTACTGTTCTGCACCTAACATAAGAGAGCATGGTATCTAGTCTGACTAATAATTTGGAGTTAGGTAATTTAGTGGGTTAAATTTAAGAAATGTTCAAGCTTCACTCTGCCCCATGCTTTCTATTCCTTTCATTCTCTATTGTCCTCACTGTCTGATAAATCTGTGCTCAATTTCCTCCTTTCAGCAGTTGTATTGTTTTGCTATATTAATATGACACAGGCAGCTCTTTGACTGACAGTCTGGAATATCAATCAAATAATTCACTTCATCAATTCTCTTGACTACTCTCTACTCAGAGGTATATTACAAGCTCTTGTGAGCTGTTCCCAGAACATGCACATGTAATCTAACCAAGAAGATTTGGCCTTTCTCTTCGTGAACTTTTCCTTGATTAGATTTAGAGGACTTCTTACCTTATGTCCTTTGGTTAATTTAAAGCAGTCAAACACGTGAATCCTGGATAACAAACGAGGAGTCGTTCTATGAACAGAGCTAATGGGAACTGCAGAAGATGCTGGAGAATGCAAGATAATAAAGTGTGGGGCTGGATGAACACAGCAGGCCAAGCAGCATCTTAGGAGCACAAAAGTTGACGTTTCGGGCCTAGACCCTTCATCAGAGGGGGGGATGGGGAGAGGATTCTGAAATAAATCGGGAGGGGGGGGGGAGGTGGACTGAGGATGGATAGAGGAGAAGATAGGTGGAGAGAAGAGTATGATTGGGGAGGTAGGGAGGATATAAGTGAATCTGGGGAGGATGGTCAGGGCAAGTGAGCGAGATGAGGTTAGTAGGTAGGAAATGGAGGTGCGGCTTGAGGTGGGAGGAGGGGATAGGTGAGAAGAAGAGCAGGTTATTGAGGCGGGCATGAGCTGGGCTGGTTTTGGGATGCTGTGCGGGGAGGGAAGATTTTGAAGCTGGTGAAATCCACATTGATACCATTAGGCTGCAGGGTTCCCAAGCGGAATATGAGTTGCCGTTCCTGCGACCTACGCGTGGCATCATTATGACGCTGCAGGAGGCCCAGGATGGACATGTCGTCTAAGGAATCCGAGGGGGAGTTGAAATGGTTTGTCACTGAGTGGTACAGTTGTTTATTGCGGACCGAGCATAGATGCTCTGCAAAGCGGTCTCCAAGTCTCCGCTTAGTTTCCCCAATGTAGAGGAAGCCACACCGGATGCACCATACCACATTAGCGGATGTGCAGGTGAACATCTGCTTGATGTGGAAAGTCATCTTGGGGCCTGGGATGGGGGTGAGGGAGGAGGTGTGGGGGCAGGTGTAGCACTTGCTATGGTTGCAGGGGAAAGTGCCGGGTGTGTTGGGGTTGGAGAGGAGCGTGGAGCGCACAAGGGAGTCACTGAGAAAGTGGTCTCTGTGGAAAGCAGACAAGGGTGGGGTTGGAAAAATGTCTTTGGTGGTGGAGTCGGTTTGTAGATGGCGGAAGCATTGGAGGATGTTGTATCCGGAGGTTGGTGGCGTGGTATGTGAGGACGAGGGGCATTCTGCTTTGGCGGTTATTGCGGGGGTGGGGTGTGTGGGATGAGGTGCGGGAAATGCGGGAGACATTATGTGAATCTTGGATAACAAACAAGAGAAGCCTTGTTCCAGTCATTGGGATATTTCGGCAGCATGCCCTGTTAGTTCTCTTCACGATCTAGACGTACCATTCTAAAGCCCTTTGTGACTGGAGGTGGTAGGTTATTTTAAAAGCTTAATTTTTAAATACTACTTTTAAAAGCTCAATCTGTTGTTGGATGACTCATTTCAGCTTTTAAAGAGTCAATCTTTTATTTAAATCACATTTCCATAACAATTTTAATGGGATTATTTTAAATTTAATAGATTTTTGAAATGTACAAGCTGAAAGATTACAAGCCATGCTATTAAATACGAAACTTGCTTACTGGATTCATTTTACTCTTTGCTAATGGGACTTAAATTTTTGTATGGCAGTGTCTGATATAAATATTACAAATATTATCACCACCACATTTATGCATCACGGAAATTACTGTATAGTACAACAACTGGTCAACTTGTATAATGGTTAGATGGATAAATAAATTATGGTAAGTGCTTTAGTCAAGCGACTGTTTTGAAGGTGGCTGACTGTCTGCTAAATCTGTTGCAATTAGTAGAGTAATCTAATCAACAGATCATTTTTGAATTTGTATTGTCAAACATTGAATTTTGAAGAAAGATACTGGAGAACAAATTTCAGAAGCTTTAATGAGGTTAAGATGATATTGAGTGGTTTTTGTTGAGAAGATTGCTGTCTGCCTTTGTGTGCGGGAGACTAGTATCCAGGAAGGAGAAGAGGTTAGAACTCTTAGGTCAGAGAGATGGGTTGATGGAGAGAAAGTATGCATTACTATGTAATGTTGCCTCAATTTGTGAAGAAAAAAAAATCCAATTGCATTTTGAAACCAGCTAATTACTTCATCTGTGCTTTATTGGCGATAGAAAAGGTCAGGGCTAATGGCTTCCATCAAGAATCAGAAGTTCTGATTTCTAACACCTATTAGAGTGACAGCGAAAGAAAAATACAAGTTGAGGAAAGAAGATAGACAATTTCTTCCCTAATTTGATTTATTTTTTGAAACAAACTGAACATCCTGAGGAAAACAGAAAAAAGCAAGGATGGTTGAAAGCATACTGCTTAAAGCTGAAGGCATTGCTCACTTTGGTGGACAAGGAAGCTGCAGTAACATCCATTGTTCAGGCATAGCATATCTTTTAAATCTTAATTTTAAATCTTTAATTAATTGGGCCTGATGGTGATGTTTCGACAATTTTTGTTAATGTTTGTCCTGAAGTCTCTGTATGGAATACAAGTGTATAAAGTGTCTGCAATTCTCCCTTCTGCAATGTTAGCCAGCGTGCAACATCCTTGAAATAAATGGGTTAACTCATCAGTTAAATTAACAGAGCTTTCAGTGCATGCTGTAAATGTTTATGCAGGGGTGACCCAAGGCATAATCTCAAAGTCATTGTTATTGTTTGGAGTTGAAAAATCTATTACTACTAACTCAGGAATTTCTATATAGTGTGTAAAATGAGGAAACAATTGATATTAGTCACACTTTAGAAAATGAAAATTGAACTATACAGTACTAACTATTTATAATTCATTGTCTTTCTTCGAAAGCAATTTCTTTTGGGACCTGATTAACAGTCAGAACTAATATTAGATGAATGTGGCACATAAATTGGTGTAAAAAATGCCTTGGGAGTGACTTTGTTTCATAGGTAGCTCCTAGCCTAGCATATTGTCATGTGCATTGATAAATGACTGGTGATCTGACAGACCCAGAAGCATTGCCTTGGAGCTGTTAATGGTTGTATTTGTATGTTACTGCTTATCTCTTCCCTTCAGTCTTTGTTATATTTATCTTTATGTATGCATCAGAGTAGTGGATTGTTAATTTTTCACAATGGAAAACGGTTTACTGCATTGCCACAGGGCAGCTTGTAAAGTAAAACGTTGCTGGTCTAGTATGCTTTCATTTCAAGAACACCTCGCACTGCTTTGCCTCTCCTGATGCTTGTTCCTCGGGTATGGACTGTTATGTTTTTATGACTTTTTAAACTATTGGCGTGAACATGTTTTCTATAAAGTATTTAATATTTGTTTACCTAAGAATTATTATTATTGTATATTTTCATTTCTAAAACAAATTTGAAAATGTAGTGAACGTTTAGCTGATGCTTTGTATTAGGTACTCTAACATTGTATGTATAAGCGTTCTGCTTGCAACTAGACTTCGATCTTTAAGTTTCAGTAGGCATGTTAATAAGTCAGAAGCAGATTGGTAACAACATTTGGTTGTTCAGCCTAGTTTTTATATGCATTCAAACTCCTGCTCACAACCAAAGCCAGGTCTTGGTCCATGTCAGAGACAGTGGTTTGGTTTTAATGACAGTTCAACTCCCGTAATGGAACATCTTGCCTTCCATTCCCAAGATTCTGCAAATAGCTGCCTTTGAATTTTTGATGTGGCCTAACCATTAAAACATTTGGTGATTCTTTTGTTGGGTCATTAATAGAAAACACTGTTCTTCCGTTAAACTGATAGGATTTGTTTTGGATGTAGTGGAAGATGGAAAATTCCGATAAACTCGTAATTTTGCTTTTTTTAATGCATTTAGTTCTTCCCATAGCTAGCAAGTATTGCCTGTTAACAAAGAGCATTTAGCTACCTTTTGCTGACCATCAACATTTTCACTGTTATTGTTATTTAGAAAATTATTGAAAACAGGTATTTCATCAATTTGTCCACAATTGCATGGGGTACATCACTGTGCATTCAAGTGTTTTTAGCAGTAGCACTTAAATCCTTAGTTTTTATTGTTTGACACTAGTTTGAAATAGCGATCAAATTGCATTGGAATTCCATGACTGAAACACTAGATGCTTTTTCTGAAAAGTTGTTATTTTCACATGGCTCTCTTTAGAACCACAAAAAAAAATCACTTAACAGTTGATGCTGTTACACTGTGATCAATTTGAATTTTAAGCTGTGGCAATCTAGCAAGTCATTAGAATTGAAAACTATACATGTTTCTCAGACCAATCAGATTGATTCCAAGTTAACTCATGCAATGTGTATTTCCTATTTGCATGTGCATCATCAATCTATAAGACCAGTAGCCTCAATTATATATTTTCAGCCAAGTTTCAGTGTAACTAAACAATTGGAAAAATACAAAGAAAAATTAATGCTTGGATTTTGCTACTAACTTGTGACTGGATAATAAAATATTATTCACTAAATAGGAAATAGTCAATTATCACTCGTGAATTATTCTGTTAACAATTTATGAATTGGTTTCAGTATACCTGTGTAGCAGTAAAAAGGTACAAGAATATAATGAATTAAGTAAAGAAATACGATTTGAGTTTCAAATGTCTAATCTGTTTAACTATTCTCAATAGTTGTGATATGCCGCTTTACAACAAGAAATCTCTTTTTACTGCTAGACTTATTTAGTAATTTTGTTTACATTCCTATTAATGAAACAACAAGTCAGTTTATTTCAAATTTCACAATAGTATGACAGCAGTGAGGGAACAGGTACTCTAGCTTTTTGAGAACTTTTAATGTGGACTGGTTATTTTTGACAGTTAAATTGTGTTTGCACGGTTCTGACGAATTTTACTGGTGTTCGTAAATTTATTTTTAAATAACTAACCTGCTATTTTACAATAATTGACATTGAAAACAATGGACAAACTCTTCCTTTTTTGAAGTTAAAGCATGACACTGGACATGTTAGGGGTTATCACTTCCACTAGAGACCTGGAGTTAATTTTTCTCGTGATTATGAGCGTTTCAGGTCCTAGATATGGAAGCGAGTTGTTTTGCATGTTGAACATTGAGGTTTGAGAGGTAGTTGGCTAGGAAATATTCACACCAGCTGGGAATTTGCAGAGTCAAAGTATCAAGTACCATATTTATGGGCGACTCAGGGAAGCTTTCACTCACTGCACGCCTGTAGCATTGTTGGAGTCAGTTTTGTTCACCTCTACCTGCCTGCAGCTGCCTCAGATCAGACAGAAGCTGGCCACAGGGTTCAGCATTTCCTCACTGGAGGCTCTGTTGTAAGCTGACCACAAAGGAAGGATGGTCCACTTCCCCAGACTGGCAACAGGAAGCCCTCCCATTAGATTAGGAAGCCTGAGCTGAAATCACATAGTATTCGATTTGGCCTACAAGAAAAATTGCTACTCTCTGCAAGGGTGAGTGACACCAGTTTCTCAGTGCATATTGACACTTCAAACATCAATAAGCTAACTGCTGCTCAGGCATATCACAAAGGATGATAACCTGCAAGTCTCAGCATCACAAACTTAACGTGCACTGAAGGCCTGCCACCCAACGTTTTAACAGTTTCCAGGCAGCACACATCCTAATGGCTAACTGAAGAGGGCTTAGACTCTGGTATGATTCCAACGTGTTTGTGCACCCATAGCAATCGCGCACAATCGTTTGCTTTCCTTGCTTGCGGGACCAGATCCTCACAAGAGGAGGGAGCAGGCACACACTGGCAGAGAGGTGTTTGCTGGACAAATCCTCATCCCACACGAGGACTGAGCCCCAGAACTAGGCAAAAAGAGCCGCAACTATTCCTCTGTTGATAGGGGAACAGGGATGCCCCATGAAGAAGTCAAGAAGTTTGCTGTTCTCAGATGTGTAGACAGTGTCAAACATTGATCTATGTAAGGGACTGTGCATCTTCAACAAATTTTTTCTCTTCTCCACTTACAAGTACTAGCAATCAACAGAAGAACATTAAACAAAATATGCCTCAAGCTCACTCTAGGGGCCCTTCTGAAAGAGAATGGAAAATACCAGTAGGCATCCAAAGGAAAGGATGCCAGCGAGACACGCAGGTACTTCAATTCAATGCATTCTAATGAAGCCCTAACTCTCCACTTTCCCTTGCCAGTAACTCCAAGGCCTACAGCAGGCCAGATAGAGGAGAGTACATGTGTAGCACATTCTGTCAGCAGACAAGGATTCTCTAGGCCTCAAACCGCCAGAGGATATGCACTAAAATCATCATGGTCAACATGCTACCTTCACTGCAATTAAGAATGTTGTGCAGTACCTAGAGATAGTGGTAGATAAACAGAGAAGACTACTTTTGAGGGCACAGGGTGGCATGGATATTCATTGCATGTATTTTGTCTGTACTTCTGTAAATATACATTCACATGTTGTAACGTTAAGCCAATGGGTGTTGACAGGGTTGTCTGAAGTGAAAGAACTGTCGATCAGAAGGCACTGCAGGTATTCCATCTTGAATCCTTCATAATATCACATCATCAGCAATGTGTGTGTGTAGAATTTTTTTTTAATGATACAGTGAAGCTTATATCTACCATTTAGCAATTGCAGTCAATGTTCACAAAATTGATTTCAGTGACAGCTACCTCATACGATTAGGTCACAGCAAGGATGCTGGGCCTAAGATTGCGGGTGTGGACAAATAATTTATGTAACAAATGGAAATATATGTCCAGTCTAAAGAGTGTAAGAAAGAAATATCTACCTTTTGGTTGGTGCCTCTTTAGCCACGTGAAACATTTGCAAAATAAGACCGGCGATAACCTAAGAAATGTGACAAACTTATTTTCTCTAGGAAGGAGTACGAGGACAGTCTTTGGTTTTGTCCAACCATAGTATTGAAAATTGCAGTCACTAAGGATTCTCAGCAATTGTAATGATACAGTCAAAGAACCTAACATTCTCTAGCTCGATAGGGATAGTGAGAGAATAAGATGACTGATGTTAACAGGAAGGATGTAGGAGAACTGGGGAGTGTGCTCCAGGGTTTTATGTAACCTAATCTAGTTTAAGACTCATAATCATTAGGAACCTTGGTCATGTGAGTACACATTGTGGTGCAGCTACAGTTGTGCACAGTTACTGCAAAGACTCAATTTGTCAGCGCAGTTTGTTGCTTCTGAGTTTGATTTTCCAAAACATGAATAGTAAGCAAGTGTGTCTTGGTAGCTCAGTTGCCTGGAATCAGTTTGCTATAGGATTGTCAAATCTTAACAGACAATTACCTTAGCTTCTTCAAGTCTGTGAGTGACCTCCTGGCCCATCTCCTTGCACATCAGATGAGACCTCTTACTCCCATATCTCTTTCTGTCGAAAGACAACCCCCCTCTCCATTTTTCAAATGAGGTTGCAGGTATAACACACAATGATTAAAAATTTTCTCCCTCCTGTATAATACAGTGCACTCACTAAACAGTCCAAACATCTGAATCTAATTTTCAGGAGCACTATGGTCTTCTAAATAATGACTTTTGTAGAGGAAAGTACAGTGTTTAATCTCTCCTCTGTATCAGCCTGAGGATTCCAGACAGGTGTCATCAGCCATGTTTTGAGGGAATTGTTGAGGACCATCAAAGGATGTAGCATCTGCAAGTGCTCTAAAATCGTGGTGAAATCATGACATCTCCCTGGATATTGTGTACAGACCTGGAGTACCTAACTGGTTTGATCTCAGATGATTGGCACATGAAGGGGTTGGAACCCTTTTTCTCGATCCACAGCTGATTGTTGCCAGGGTGTTTTGATGGTAAGATGGGTGAAATCAATGGCACCTTTCACATGTGGGAAACTTGCTATGGCACCAAAGTAATTACCCTGGTTATCTGACACCCCACATCCAAAAGGGTGCACCTTAGCAAAGGGAACATCGCCACCTCTTGGATGCATTAATGCATGGCTGACTGTGAAATTCTGCAGGAATCCTTAGTGGCCGCCATAAATGTTCCACTTACATAATAACTTAAGGCTGCTGTTAACTTCAATGCAACACGCATGATATTGCCTCCCAGTCCTTGTGGCCAGATGTGATTTTCAAGTAGCAGATGTAGGAAACAACATCCTGGGATATGTTGAGGAGCCTCTTGGTTTCCATGATACCCAAAAATGCTGTTTCTGGGCAGGGCCTGCTGCTGCTCCATCCTATGGTACTGGTTCCTTTTCAGCTGCAAGGCAATTAGAACAGTGACAATTGATTAGTCCCATTTGTGTTGTAGGTTTTAGGAAATATATGAAGAGAGTAAACCTTAAAGTAAAAATTAAGAAAGGGAAATAGGATGTGGGAGTAATCTGATCAGAAACAAAAAAATGATCAATAACTGCTTCTATAGGTATGCAAAATGGAAAAAATTAGTTAAAGCAAATGTGGATCCATTACAAGTTGAGTCATGAGAATTTGAAATGGGAAAGAAGGAAATGTCTTTTTCCAGCAATATTCGTATAGATCAGGGAAAGAAACATGCTTTCCCTTCTTAGTCTGACCTGTTTGCAACTCCAGACTGTCAGCAAAATGGTTGATACTCAGCACTTTCCCACATGACCTAGCAAGTCACTCAGTTGTATCAAAACCACACTGAAAAGGTATAACTCTAACAGACTGCAGAAATCCAAGACAATGGATCATCAGCATTTTCTTGATAAAAATTAATTTTGGTACAAATGCCCACCCTCCCAGCTATGCACAAATCCAGTGAATGAATACTAAAAGAGAACAGTTGTGCTATAGGAATGCATTCTTGCACATTTGCAGGCAATCAACATTTTGAATTCATGATCTGTATTTGTGCTTGACCATGGCGTTTGCTCTTAGACCTGATTCTGCTCCAGTGAACTCTATTGCATAAAAGGATATTCTTATAATGCTTTTAGAATGTTGGGAATTATCACCTGCAGTAGAGCTGCAGCAATAAGAGCTCCTTGCAGTTTTTGCCAAATACTGTGTAGAAATATTGTAATATTAGGTATATGTGCAGCTTTAGTCCACTAAATCAATCCGGTTTCTATGGAATGATAAATTTGCTCAAACTTAGCACTGCTGAAAGCATAAATGTTGAACTTCATTCTAGACTGTTAGAACAGGTAATATTCAGACTTCAGGACTGTTCCATCTGGGACATCCTGGTCCAGTCTTGCTTTACTCTCAGCACATGCCTACACTCCACAGCACCTTCCCCTGCAATTGCAGAATGTGTAACTCCTGTCCGTTTACTTCCTCCCCCCTCACATCTAAGGCTCTAATCTCGCCTTCCAGGTGAAGCAGCATTTTACTTGTACGTCACTCAATCTCGTCTACTGTATTCTCTGCTCACAACGTGGTCTCATCTACATTGGGGAAACAGAGCGCGGACTGGATGACCACTTTGTAGAATGCCTGCCTTCTGTTTCCAAAAAAAACTTTCCTGACTTTCCAACTGCCTGCTACTTGGTGCAAGCTGGAAGCACCATATTTTCCACTTATACACTCCGCGGCCCTCTGAACTCAATATTGAGTTCAACAATTTTAGGGCTTGAGGGAACTTCTCCCATGGCCTTACCACAACTCCCACATCAGGTCTTCTCATCACACGGACTGCTCCCACATTCAACCCATTGTCAGCTACTAATAGACCCCCTGTCAATAGCTATTCATGCCTCCAGACTGATGTTTACCTACCCCTTCTTCAGCTGTTTTTCTTCTTTCTTTGGGCTGTATTTCCACCTATCATTTACTCTTCCTCTTTCCCCCCTACTCCATTTTCTGCAGAAATATCTAATTTTCCTAGCTACCATCAGTTCTCAAGCAGGGTCACTGGACCCGAAACATTAACTCTGCTTTCTTTGTACTGATGCTGCCAGATTTGCTGCGTCTTTCCAGCAATTTCTGATTTTGTTTCTGATTTCCAGCATCTACAGTTCTTTCCGGTTTTTTTTGTTTAGGTTCTGATTTCTGGGTGTGTGTCCATTGTGATATTTTTACCTGGTGAATGAAGGTGCCTGTAAAACCTTCCGAGCGTATAGGACTAAACCATTAGCTGGCATAGTTATGGCAACACGAGCATTCAGTGTACAGAATGTAGTTAAATTATTTTGTACTACCATCCGAGGTAATATTGTTTAGGTGCAAATATGAGCTGATGGTCACAGCTGGTTTTGATTGCCAGTTTTTGTTTGAGTCTGTCAGATTTTTAAAAAATCTTTTGGTGTTTTGCTAGATGATTATGCATGTGTAGGAATTTCTGTAGATAGTATCTTAATGCTGGCTGTGTTGGGTGCTTTTGCTTTCCCCAGATTGAATTGTTTCTGATGCACTTTGATCTTGATTCTTCATTATCCATCTTGATTATTGTGCAGTAAGCCTGTTGTTTATTAATTCAAATCAGTTAATGGGTCTAATTGTATTTGGTTTGTTTCTGCGACACTTTAAATAAGGGAAAAGAGGCATTGGATAAAAATTATTCATTCAGTGGCCAATAAATCAAAGGCTTGTTATGCAACCTGTTCTCTTTCATTGCATTTTATTAGTGAAGTGCATCAAATAGTAACACATTGGACACAAAACTATACTCATAGTGGCACAATTTAATAGTCTTTAATAGTCTTTGAGGTTAGGTGAACTAATTATGTTCTCCTGTGGTGTTCCATGATTTAGGGCAATATGTAAATTATTTATTACTTCATTGTTGTGTAAGGAATTAAAATTGCTGGCTTGTTTCATAAGCCCCAGTTAAGTGGATCAGTTAATGTTAGATGTGCAAATTTCCTCCAAATGTCAGGGCATTATTGAACACACGCTGTAACAAACATAATGAAGTCTGTATAAGTGACCGTTGAGTCGCCAAGTCCGGATGACCCTGTATAAAATCTGCATGATCAATCTTCGAAGCTGGACTGTTGCTGGTCAGCTTAATAGTACTGTTTATTAGCATCGTAGCATCAGCTTATTTGTGAGGGCGTTAACAGCATAGGGTACTGTTACACCTTGCCCTGTGGCTGGATTTATGAGTGGATACCATAAAACTGAGAATAATGTAATGCCGTGGACACGTTTTGGTAGCTGCTTAATAGCCTCTTCAAGCCCCAACTGTTCTTTTCCTGCAGCAAGTCGATAAGAAGCCAGTTTTGAAGCCTTCCAGGTGCCACTGTCTAGGCTATTGACCAGAAAAGGGGTACCTTTTGTCAGGGTCTCCTGGACTTGGAGGTGCCCTACTTCAAGATCTGCCCTTTTCACTCTTCTTGTTTTCCGTACCACCCATTCATACCCCACATGTCTCAGTCTGTGCTCTTCAATCCCCAATCCATCTAATCCTGCTCACCAAGGTTTCCCAACCTGGCCTAACAATATAACCTGAATATGTCACTGGAGCCAGATGGCGTGTTAAGCTCCATTAGATCCTTTTGCACTCCTAGCAGCAGCTACTGCTCCCAGTTGCAGTAGTGGGAAGAGAGAGCTACTACCCTTCAGTTGACTGGCATTGCTCTAAGTTGAGATTTCTACCCTGATGTGAGCAGAAGTCTCACCCTGAGCCCAATTAATGCCCGTCTGAGCATTAAACGGCTTCGTGGAAGGCCCTCACAACAGGATGGATTTTTTGGTGGGTTGCCCTGGGTAGTGGAAGCCCCAGCAATACATGGAAACATTTGTTGATGCTACCAAATCTTCACCTGGATGACCTACTACAAGGTACATAAAAGGGAACAATCACAGTTCATTAACTGTATGCTGGTATTTTTATTACCATGCTAATTATACTAGCTTGAATATGCTGCAATAAAAAGTGAGCAATGGATTTGTGCAGCACTTTATATACACTTATTCTGGCGTGTACTAACTTGTCATATTGAACAGTGTGAACAGAAATGAAATTTTTTTTTGGTGGGGTTAAATCAAGCTGTATGGTAACCCGGATACTGAAATTAGACCATGGTATCTTCATGTATGTTATCTGCTTCATTTACATCACAGTATTTTGGAACCTCAGTCTAAATTTCATCATCAATTCTTCATTGAAGATTTTTGCATCTTCCAACTCAGAAGTGATCTTCTACATAAACTAAAACCAGCTGATGCACTTGTTAAAGACAAAACAAATTACAAGCCCCCCCAGGTGCATTTTTTTAAAAACAGCATATTTTAACAATGAATATTTGTCAGTGCTACATTATTGATTCAAACTTTCAACAATAGTGCTAGAATCAGTTGTTTCAGCTCTGAGAAAGTTGTTTCCATTTCTAAGGAGAAACTTCTTCAGCAAGAGAGTGATGATTCTATGGAATTCACTGCCACAGAAGGCTGTGGAGGCCAGGTCATTAAGTACATTTAAGACTGAGATGGATAGGTTCTTGATTATCAAGGGGATCAAGGGTTATGGGGAGCAAGCGGGAAAATGGGTTTGAGGAACTTACCAGCTATGATTGAATGGTGGAGCAGACTCGATGGGCTGAATGGCTTAATTTCTACTCCTGTGTCTTATGGTGTTAAATTATAAACTTCAAAGCACAGATAAATAATACTGATAAAAGATACTAATAAAGATAAAAATTGTTCACTACCATGATGGACAGCAGTTATAGTCAGCTGCACATAGATCCAGAGCTTCAGGAATCACAGGAAAAGAGACTTTACAAAAGTGCCTCTTATTAGGTAAATAATAACTGCGTGTCCACCTGAATATCATTCTTTAAAACTTGTCCTTCTTAAGCACCAAATACATAAGAATATCATATTTTAAACGTTATGATAATGATCCATCTCCTGCTTAACAATGAGCTATGTAAAAATCCATTAAATATTTTCTTCAAGCTCGCATTAATGAAATTGTCGCAGATCAATATTTGGCAAGAACATTAAAGATTATATTTAAAATCTCAGTGTCATCCTGTCTCGGTAGTGAAGGCTTATGTTTCTGTTTTCTGCCTTGTATTTAATTTCAACTAATTTAAAACAATTCATTTAATCTTGGAATTTTACAGAAATGATGCACCATTAAGGGGAGAGGACAGGTGAACAGGCTTTAAAAACAGTGTAGCTGGCCAGTATGTTAACTTTGCCACTCCTGCCATCAATGGTTTTCCTCAGGACGGGAAAGGCAGACCCTGGAAACCTGTTCAAATTTCAAATGAATCAGATTTATCAGATTGTCAGCTTGTTAAGGGATAGCTGCATTTTTGGTGATGGCAAATGGATCGCAAGATGCATACAGCCTAGGGCATGAAGGTGCATACCATTTATGACTGTACCAGGATATTAGTTGGGTCCATAAACGGGAGTATGGTCTAGAGGCACGCACAGCCATTGGGTTAAGGGTAAACTGGTTGCATGGAGAGTGTTCAAGCAATGCAGAGAGTCTTGACCCTCCAGCTGAGCACTAATGTGAGAGGTTGAAAACACTAGTAATGGGAGGATCACATATATTCCAATATACTGGTCCATATGACTTGAACAGAATCCTCCATGCTCAATCTACGATCACACATTGCCACTGCAAATTCTGATATGTGGGTACATATGTAATACTTTTGTAAAGTCTCTTTTCCTGTGATTCCTGAAGCTCTGGATCTATGTGCAGCTGACTATAACTGCTGTCCATCATCTTAGGACGACTGCTCACAGTTGGCTCTATCTGTGTCGTCATCTCCTGCTCACTAGTGCTGTACCATTGTTTAAACTTGTGCAAGAACTCACTTGTGTGAGTACATTTGCCCTATCAGGATTATGTCATAGTGCAGGCTCCATTATTTTGTTTTTTTTAAAAGAATGTCCCCACTGCCATGATAGTACTGGATATTCCCCCGCCACATTAGAATCTGAAAAGGAGGAAACCTTGCAAACGGCAGCCCCTACAGTGCTGTAGATTCCCAATGCATGTCACACCTTCATCTACAGATAACAATATCTTGTCACCTAGGCTCCAGATCTGCTCATCTCCCATCCTGAACTTGCTTGTGTGGACTGCTCTGTGGGATCACATGATCAGTTTTCATGCCTGCCTTCTCCATAGCAGGAAAGGTAGGGCAGGCCTCCTAGTCAAAGCCTACTTCTGATGATGTTTGTCTCTTTCGTGTGCAGGATAAAAGAGAGAGGGAGATAAGGCAAAGCTGTTCTTTCCGACCAATCCTAGTGACTCATACACATGAAGGGGCATGTCTCAGTTTGGCAAGTCCTCAACAATTGCATGAGTTCTGAGTCATGTTTAATCAGCAAGTATTCTGGGCACACATTATTCACATGTTCAGGAACAGCATGCACCTTTGGCTACCTTGGTGAAAGTTAATTACCAAGAGGCCTGTCATTAGGGCCTGGTGTTGCACTCATCTTTTCTGAGTGAAGAAGGACGTTGAAACTTTAGTTCGGAGACCGTGGTTTTGATGTTTCAGATAACTCTAACAATGCCTAATACTGCTTCATAGCCTCAAAGAGAACCTGGAGGTCAGCATCAAGGAACTGAGGGAAAGCTCTACTCCAGCTCTGCCAAGCCTCTACCCCTCTGCCTGCCTCCCTGGTTGTTGCATTCCAACAGCCACAATAGCTGTGTAATGCCTTTAGGTCCCCACTTGCAGAGTCTCACATCTCACATCCGTGGCTGCCAGTTGACCTTTTAACTCATTCTCCAAATAATTAGCAGCTCTACCTCAATGAAAATTGAAGTTTGTGACTGGTTCCCAGCTCCACCCCTTGACAGAATTTGAATCTATTTTTGCTGTACCAACTATTTGTGGCAAATTTGAAAACCTCTAATTGATCATAGAATAGCTGCTCAGTTTTGCACTTTTGTAGGTAACTACCATCTCTCATTGCTGGTAGTAGTAGAGTTATTTATCCTGGTGCCCTTGCCATGATTCTCATATTTTTCATCTGCTGATGAAAGAACAGCTGCTGATATTCAAGGTGGATCAATTAAGATTTGTTCAAATTAATGATAATCACTTTGTGCTAAATTCCATATGTATAACTTGAATTTCTCTCCATCAAATTGCAAACTAAAACCAAACCTTTGACATTAGTTAAATAAAGAAAAATGTGAAGAGTACATGCCATAATGTAAGATTTTCAATGAAACAAATATCAACAAATATCAACAAAAATAATCTGAACCCACCAGACTCTGGGACAGTGGGCAGATTTTCATCTGATCAGGGAGGTTAGGCCCGGAGCAATAGAGAGTTGTGTTCTGCTTACCTCAGACTTTAAATGTTAATTGGATGTTAGCCACGTGTTCACATGATAAAACACTGGTCTGTTTCTCTCTAAAGCTATGATAGTGAGTCCGCTTTACTATCAGATACAGGAATCTCACTGGATCAACACAATATCCTGAGATCTGAACTTATACTTCCGCACATCAGAGATGCCTCTAATTTAACCTAACACACATGTTTCTTGTTCAGAGGCAAGAATCAAGACTGTTTTAATTAGCACATTGCTCATAAACAAAGAACAAAGTCTAGAACGTCATGGTTTACTTTTGATTTGAGGTCGTGATGGATGTGGTAATTCTACAAAATAGAGCTCATACCATCCCCTCTGCCCCACCAACCAAAGAATTGCAATCAGAGTTTAACTGTAAATGACACATGGACAGTATTGTCAGAACATAAATTGTAAATATCTCATTTTTCTATCACTTTATTGCAAGAGAAAACTATAGAATTCACAAGATGCTTGTCTATTGATGTATGACTTTGTTCACTGTGAGTTGATAGATTATAGTAATGGCGTGGTGGCTTAGTAGTTAGCGTTGCTGCCCCACAGCGCCAGCGCCTCAATGCCACCCACGGGTCTGCACGTTTTCCCTGTGCCTGGGTGGGTTTCCTCTGGGTGCCCCGGTTTCGTCCCATAGCCCAAAGATGTGCAAGGTAGGTGAATTGGCCATGTTAAATTGCCCATAGAGTCCAGGGATGTTTAGGTTCGATGGGTTAGACATTGGAAATGCAGAGGTAGGAGAATGGGTCTGAGTGGGATGATCTTTGGAGGAGCAGTGTGGACTAGTTGGGCCAAATGGCCTGTTTCCACACCAGGGATTCTATGAAATGTCTATGAAATGATATCATGACCATATTACTTTAAGTATATTGACAAAAATGACCATAAAGACACAAAATAAGAACGATGGTGGTTCGAGGAATTTTATTTGATGAATGGACTGACAAATTAAAACTGCTGGGTTTTTTTTGCGGGGGGGGTGCGGGCAGCTGCGGGGTTTAGCAGGGGAGGGAAATATTCAACCGATTCATTCATATTCTGTACAGAAGACAATCTGTCACGTGACCTAACTGCACCTGACTCCATTCCACATTGAGCTGGATTTTACCAGCCTTTTGGGGACAAACAGAAAGTGGGAATGCCTGTTAAATGGCATGCCAGACAGTGGTCAGGGAGAGGGGCTTGTTTGGAGTGTTCATCAAGTTCCCACCATTTTACCAGAGATACGTTGAGGGTTACCTTTCCACCAGATACCAATCGAAACAATTAAGAGGAGATTGAGTTTAGATTTGTGTGTTTATCATTATTTTGTAAGGGTGGAGCAGACTATACTAGGCTTAATCTATACTGTAGACTATACTGTACTGTAGACTACTATACTGTAGTCTGCTTCTGCTCCAGGTTCTTGTGTCTAAAACACATTTTTGAAGAAGAGGTTAACTATATAATGTTGTAAAGTCAGTTTGGATTTTGTTCATATACGCAATTTAAATTGGTAATTCTTCCAGTTTCTAAGGTCAATGCAAATAAATGAATCATTAAAGTTTGAAAGTATGGTTTTTTTGCAGTAATGGAATAGTGTAGGTTAGATGGGCTTGAGATCGGTATGACAGGTTGGCACAACATTGAGGGCCGAAGGGCCTGTACTGTGCTGTAATGTTCTATGTTCTATGTTCTATTCCCACCAACAGTGATAGTTTACTAGTGACATATGACCCCTCCTCCACATGGGAAACCCTCCAGGTGAATCCTGTCAGCCTTCCTGTGACTTCATGGATGGAGAAGGCTACTATTTGGGCACTCCATTATCCACTGAGTGAACAATGGCTACCTGTATACTTCTCTCCTTGCTTTCAACAATCCCCCACCATCACTGTTCTCTCCCCCCCCCCCCCCCCCCCCCCCGATAAGGCCTTCATGACCAGTTCTCGCACTCCCTGACCTTGCTTATTGGCTGACTATATGAGTACCCACTGAGATGACCAATACTTGAAAACAAAAGTCATGATGCAAGATTGGTGTGGGAGTAAGTGCGAAGAAATTAATTAACCCATTGGATTAAAAGTCCTATTTTGCACATATTAATCTAATCGTGCTTGGTAAAGTGCAGTGATTTGATCCACCGTCTATTTATAAACCCCTTCCCTCCCCAATTTTCCTTTTGATTTAATGGATGTATATTTCCCATCAGATGCATTTACCACATTCCACCTGATGGGTAAAGTTAAAATTAGCAATCTAACTTTCTAGTTGTTTCTGAATTTATTCGCTTTTGTAGAGTGTATAATATGGCTGTCAATAAGGTTGACTTACAACTGGGATCTGACAAATACAAATGCTCATGTAACAGAATTAAAACTGTATGACACATGGGGAGGATGTGGACGTTCAGGTTTCCCTTAGAAATTCAGTACTCTCAGTTTATGAAACTAGCCGTTGTAGATACTCAGGAGCTTAAATTTTGATCGTACTATCAGTCAACATCACTAATTTTGTTCTATTGCTGGCCTACTTCCACACTGAAGGGATTCTTTGAAACCTGTGAAAATCAGTGAGAGCACATTTATCTTCTGTAAATGTCAATGGTAAATAAATATAAAGCAGAACATAGATTGAGATATATATCTCAATCAGTCAATTCTTTAGTCTTTCACGTCAAATTATGATTGTTTTAATCAATGTATTCCATTTTTCTCTTTTTTTTTTAATCTCCACTTCATAGATGCTTGACCCAAAATCAGGAGAACAGTTTAAAATGCTGTCTGAGGAACAGGTTCCAATTAGCAACGCCCACATAACTGGTAATGAAGATGGTGGAAATGAGAACATTTCAGAAAAAGAACAAATTGCAGAAGGAGAAAATGAATCCATAGAAGGAGTAAAAGAAAACATTGAAAATCCAACTGCCATACAGTCACAGAATCCTCGAATGCTATTCAATATACCTGAGGTCAGACTTGACAGAAGCTTCAGCCAAAGTGCAGATGAACTACCAATTTTACAGATCGATGGTGATGGTAATGAGGATGAGGAGGAGGAGGAAGAAGACGAAGAAGAGGAAGATGATGATGAAGATAACGATGATTGTTATTTAGATAGTTGTACTGCTAAACGACGGAGCATGATTGAAACATCAGATTGTGAGAAACATTGTACACTTTCAGTTCAGAACTCACTACGACGTCGAACCCATAGTGAGGGCAGCCTTCAGCAGGAAGCTAAGGCCCAGTGTTTTAAATCTGACAATGCACTCAACTGCGTAGGGTGTGATGGTCAAAAGGCCAAGGCCAACTGGGCTCCTCCTTCTCCAACAACTCTCAAAAAGGAGTTAGCTATTGTGAAAAATGGTGGTTCTATGCATCAATTATGTCTCATCTTCTCTGGACGTAAAGTGAGTACTCATTTCTTTTTATTTCTCAGTTCAACTGTTAGTTTTACTTACCAGTAATAGATATTTGCATGTGTACTTGTTTATATAGGGGTACTAGAAAAGGGAGGGAATTCTAATAAGTCTGTCATAACTAGTGGATGTAGTGTACACCAGAAGTCATCACTGGCCCCCAAACAGTAATCACACAACAGGGTGGAGCATAATGGAAGAAATAATGGGAACTTGTCAGAAAGGAATAGTAATAATCATGGGAAATTTTAATCTATGTATGGACTTAAGGGTCAGATGGGAAAGTTTGTTTAGATGAGTTCATTAAATATTTTCAATATAGTTTCCTAGGACAGCACATTCCAAAGCTGACCAGAGAGTAAGCTATGTTAGTACTAGTATTACTTAATGAAAAATAATTAATGCTCTTATGGTAAGAAGCTTCTAGCTAGTAACAACCGTAATAAGATTGAATTTTGCAGTTAGGAAGAGGAGAATTTTTTTCAAAACTTAAGTCAGGGCAGTTATGAAAGTTTTAACCTGGCTGAAGTGAACTTGTAAATTAAAGGATAGGTCAATAGAGATGTATTGGCAAATACTTAAGGATAGAATATACAGAATAGATTCTTCCTAACTTGGAAGAAAACGTCCAATATGCAGATCCAGTATCTGTGGTTAACTAGAAGGGTTAAAGACTGTGTATTAAACTTAAAGAAAAAACAATGATGCAAAGATGGTTGGTCAAACGATTAGCCAGGATAAAGATAAAAGCAGAATAAATAAACAATAAATAAAGTGGAAAAATAGAATTATGAGAGTGTTGTCCCAACAGAAGGTAAGTGTTTCTTTACAAAGGAAAAGATTTATAGAAAGTGAGTTTGGAGAATTGAGAATAAAAACAATGAATTAAACAGGTAGTTTGCATCTATCTTTGGAACCTAGAATATACATAACATCTAAGAATTAGCTATAAATCAGATCAAGGAAAAGAATGAGAAAATCAGAAAAATTGCTATCACTGAAAACTGAGTAAATTGTTGGAGCTCTGCGCTATAAAGTGCTGAAGACCTCATCCTTCATCCTGAGCTGTTTAAAAAATGTGGGAAGTGAAATAGGTGATCCATTGGTTTTAATTTTCCTAACCCCTAAATTTGCAGAATGTCTGACTAGTTTGGAAGATACAAAATTTAACTCCTGTTATTTAGAAGTGGAAGGAGATAGAAAGCAGGGAATTGTGGGCCAGTTAGCATCTCATCAGTCATAGGGTAAGCATTAACACGGATTATTAAAGCAAGTATAGAAGGACACTTGGGTAAGTTCAAGATAGTCAGGCAAAGTCAACATGGTTTTGTGAAAAGGAAATCATATTTAACTAATTTTTTTGTATTCTTTGCATAAGTAATATATAATGTGGATAAAGGGGAAGCGTTAGATGTACTTGCAGTTAGATTTCCAGAATTCAGTCGATAAAGTGCTATATCAAAGGTTATTGTGGAAAATAAAATCTCAAGTCGTATGAAGATGATATGAGACTGTCTAAAAAGATATAGATGGGTTAAGTGAGTGAACAAAGATCTGACAAATGAGGTACAATGTGGAAAAAGTGTCCATTTCGGTAGAAAAAGAAGCATATTACCTGAATGATGAGAGATTACAAAGCTCTGTACTGCAGAGGGATCGGGGTGCCCCAATGCATGAATTGCAAAAGGCTAGTGCTTGGATGCAGCAAGTAATTAGGAAAATTAATAGAATATTATCATTTATTACGAGGGGACTTGAATACAAATATGTGGGGCATTATTCTTTCAGTCGCATGTTGCATTGGTGAGATCACATCTGGAATACATTGTACAGTATTGGTCACCATATTTAAGGAAGGATATAACTAAGTTGGAAGCTGTTCAGAGAAGTTTTATCAAATTTAAACCTGTAATGGGCAGGCTGAGTCATAAGGAAAGGCAGGCTTGGCCTGTATCTGCTGGAGTTTACAAGAGTAAGAGGTGACATGACTAAAATCTGTAAGATCTTGAGGGGTCTTGACAGGATAGATGAGATGATGTTTCCACTTATGGGTGAATCTAGAACTGGAGGAAGGTCACTGTTTAAAAAGAAACAGTTTGTCGTTTAAAACAGAAGTGCAGAGTTGAGTGATCCGCTTTCTTCTCTGAGATTTGAGTCTTTGGAACTCTATTCTTGAAGTAGAAAATGAATCTCTCAATACTTTTAAGTCAGAGGCAGATATTCTTGGTTAAGCAAGCAGATGAATGATTATCAAGGGTAGGCAGGATTGTAGATTTGATCACACATGATGTTTTTCAGAGGTGGAGCAGGTTTGATGGGCCAAATGACCTACACCTCATTATTCATATGTTCACATTGTAGGAAGGTAAAAGTAATTTGGCCATCTTATGGTTAAGTCTTGTGCTGCAATCCTATCCTGAAAAAGGGTCTAGGCCTGAAACGTCAGTTTCCTGCTCCTGCAATGCTACTTTGCCTGCTGTGTTCATCCAGCTCTACACCTTGTTACCTCAGATTCTCCAGCATCTGCAGTTCCTACTATCTGTGAAATATTAACTCTAAGGTTTGCTGAATCTGCTCTAACTTGTATTAATAATTTTTGATAGAACTTAGAGTTTGTATGTAAAAATTCAGAATTGATCACCTCCGGTTTCCTTACATATTACATATACCTTTATATATCTGCCAGGAATCTGGAGGCCCAGCACTCCTTAGCATATCCACTGGTTTCCACAAGAAATGCGTTTTTGATAGAATGAACCCCAACCACCTAACATCCTACCACGTGCAAATTTCTGACACGTGGATAGTGCATTCACAGTCATTGAATCTGCAGCCATGTGTAAGGATTTCTTTTTATACATTAGTACGCTTCATACCGTACACCGATTTGCATCTGAGAAGGAGCAATGTGCCGCTTTTCCTTTCATTGACATGCTAGATAATACATCTGCCAATGCGTTCTGCAGTATTGTCTACCATAAGTCTACCTGTGGTAGCCAATATACATGCACTCAAAAATTGGCCTTATTAATAATGTTATAAATATTTGCTTATCCTTTTAAGATTAATGCAAATATATGGTGCACCAAAGTTATCCTGTGGGGCAGTAGGCATTCAGAGCTGATCATTGTTTGTAGTGTATCATACAGATTCACAAATGGGCCCAAAGACTGCCTCTTCTGGAAATAGGAAGCGTCTCATCTATTTCATGACACTCTGGAAAGATACAGTACCAACACAAAAATGAACAGATTAAGCAAGTCATTCATGCTATTATTATGCAATTTTGACGAATGGTATTTTCCAACCTATTAGCTCAGTTCACTGGATGGCTGGTTAGCATTGCAACAGCATGAGTTCAACTTCTGCATCAGCTAAGGTTACCATAAAGGACTCTCCTTCTCAACCTGTCCCCTTGTCTGAGGCATGCTGACACTCAGGTTAAATTGCCACCAGTCATCCCTATCGAATGAGAGAACAGTCTAATGATCTGATAGGACCATAGTGACTTGTTACAATTCACAGATGTCTCTGTATCATCAAAATCTGAAACTGTTGCTAAACTATATTTTATCCCTATTTATGAACAGGTTTTATTTAAGTGACATTTGTTGAGGGAATAATGTTTGGCAAAATACTGGGGAAATCTTCTTTAAATATACCAAGAGATCTTTTAACATTTGCTGGGTCAGACAGACAGGACTTTTTTTTTTATAATTCATTTGCGGTAAAGGTATCTCCAAGTATGACATGGCCTTAGTAGTACATGGCTGTGTCATTGTAGGTTATGTGCTAATGATTAAATTTACTACCAATAGAAAACATAATTACATGAAGAGATAAACTTGTGTGTGCAATACCTGCTGTAGTTACAGAAACAAGAGTGTCTTTGGTTTTGGTTACTTGCAGTGGTTTTGCTCTTCATTAGTATCTCAAAATGTTCGAAGCTTTGCAGTTTACCTTTAAAAATTCTTAGTTACTTTTGAAGGAATACACCAGATCTAAAAATGCCTTCACTCTGTTGTCAGTCCTCAGTTCTGATCCATTACTGGACAGAATTTTTCTCACAGTGAACCATTTTACTGTCAATCATATAAAATTCTGCCATGTTATGTGTCTTCTGCTCCAAATTGTAATATATAAATGAACAGGGAACGAGAATTGGCCATTCAGTCCTTTTGAACCCTCCCCACAATTCAATCAGACCATGGCTGATTTGATTTTTAACCTCAAGTCTAAAATCCTGCATATTCTCGATAATCCACTCATCCCCTCGGTAATCAAGAATGTATCTACCTCTTCCTTAAAAATGATGTCCATTAGACTCGGAGGAATTTCAAACTGGATCATTAGAATTTTGCACCAGCCCCAGACCGGTACAAGCAATTTCTAGGATTTGTATTGTCTGCAACCTGGCTCAGCTCTCAGTGGCTTTGACCAGGCTCTTCCACAAAACCCCACCCCAAGTCAAACTAATAATGTCATTAATATGAATGTATCTTAAGCTATTGATCCAAACTTTTTGTTTTGTGCTAACCAAACAGCAGACATTCCCAAACAGTGTCTTCGTCAAAGTCCCTACAAAATCGCTGTTTCCGATACTTGTTACTCATGATTCAAGGACGTGTTCACAATTGCATTTCAATCCAAACATCTCCCTTTTCTCAACAAACAACAAAAAAACAAATTTTCATGCACTAATTGTATCTGCACAGATGCTGCTAGACCTACTGAGTTTTGGCAGCAATTTGTTTTTGTTTCAGATTTCCAGCATGCACAGTGATTTATTTCCATGATGGATTGTCTGGTATGTCATATGTCACTGGCTTTTGAGCTTGGTACTCACTACGGGCTATGCACTGGCTGATGTCGTCCCCGATTTCATTGCTCCAAAACATCCCTTGCGTTCCTCAAATTTGACTCAATTCCTTGGTGGCCTGCGTAGATATATTTGAGTATCTGTCCTCTAGACTCCTTAGTGAGAATTACTTTATTTCCTTTAAGCATTATGCCACCTGGGCTGTTAATTCTGTGTGAGAGTTGTATCTCACTGAATGAATCACTTGGTTTGAGCAAGACATTTGTCTGTTATATTCAATTTCTGTTGGGTTAATGACTTCCAGAGTATGACGAGCTGCTGTTTCATATTGGATCTTGAGGATTTCTCTGTCATAACATCCTCTACTTTATTCATCAGGAGCGATGCTGTTGATGACAGGTCTGTGATACCTCTGCTTCCCCTGTTTGTATGACATGTCCAGAAAAATACTTTCTTCAGCAGATGCTGAATTAGTCTTGCACTCTCATCTGCTTAACAACGGTATTCTCCTGGAATATATCCTAACCCTTTAAAAACATCATGGCCGTCCTCTGGGATCGGTTCAGGAGCCAATGGTCGAGTGGGCTATGAAAATTTCTGAAGAACGGTCCTGACCTAAAACATCAACTTTCTTGCTCCTCTGATGCCGCCTGGACTGCTGTGTTCCACCAGCTCCACACTGTTGTCTCTGACTCTAGCATCTGCAGTTCTTGCTATCCCATAATGTCGTTCCATTTATGTTAATGCCCTGAATGCAAATAGAACTAGCTATCCTTGCAGCATTTGAGTTGCTCCAAGTCTGTCCGCTCTGGAATCCCACTCTATCATTTACATCATAGATGTCAACACCAGTGTTGACGTCAGTAGTTGCTTAGCTTTTGTGAATGGTACATCTTCTGTGCTCCAGTAGTACCGGACATCCTTGGCGTGAGTTGATGTAATGGTTCAGACTCCAGAGGTAAATTGGGCAAGAACTTTTCTAAACAGTTGACAAATCCAGTAAGGTTTTGTACTGTTGTTACATATGTTGGTTTCTGCGTTACTGCTTTGCTTCTACAGCTATCACCTTTTAGGTATCTGGGTAAAGACTTGGTGTCAATGAATTGCCTATGTGTTTGATTTCAGGCATGCTTAAGTGTAAATTTTCCTTATCGAGCTTTGGGTTCATCTGATAAGCTCTGTGCAGAGTTGCACTGGATTTTTTTTTGCGGTCAAAACCGGCTTCTTCGATTTGTGTTCCATATTCACAATCTAGCAGATTGTCCACTCTAGCTTTCACTCGGAGAAGATCACTATTTCCAGTTGTCTACATTGAAGTTCCTCTGTAGCCTTGGGTATGTCTAACAGCATATGCATACCTGAAAGGTGTCCAGACTGTAATTGCTGTTGTTTTCATTCAGCTTTGCTTGCCTGTAACCATTTTTTGAATCTGGGGTATTGAGGAAATAGACCATTTGCCCCGTTAAGTCTGCTCTGCCAGTCAGTCATGGTTGATAGATTTAGATCCTTTCAGTTGATGGATACTCTCAGCTTTCCTGGTTGTTTCACTGCTGCCATGCTGCTAATCCATTCCGTAGGAGTTCCCATTCCCTGATTACTTGCTTCCATTCTACCTCTTCTTTCTAGTGTTTGTCTGGCCTTGAGTCCAACTGGAACTTGCTTCAGCAGATGCTGAATTAGTCTAGCATTCTCATCTACTTGAGAAGGATATTCTCCAGGAAGACATCCTAATCATGTAAAAACATCATGGCCGTCCTCTGGGATCTGTTCAATAGCCAATAGTGTAGTGTGCTGTGAAACATTGCAGATCCCTTTTTCCATATTGAGGGTTACCTGCCCAAGCTTTAGAGTTGCTTCACCTGAAATGAGTGGCTGTTGCTTGCTGTCTATGATATGGGACTCAAAGTCCGTGTTCATATTATCGTAGTGAGTTTACAGAGTAATCTGCCTGCACAACATGAGTGTTGTGCCATGATATCATGGCACAACATGAGTGTTGTGCCATGATATCATCCCAACTTTACTTTCAGGATTTTTGGATTCGCACATTGAGCCATTTCACACAGGTCTTTTGAAGGTCATGATGTAGCAAGATGCACAAGTGTCTTTCTGACACTTTGTCAGTCTCATATTCACCATCTGCCAACCTCATTCCAAAAGTCACAAACCGTGTACCATCTGTTGACTTGACTAAACCAACCTGTTTATGGTGTAGACTGAAACATCACATCTTCAGCTGATACTCTTCAGTGGTTGTGTGTATTTACCTAATATGCTTCCTTCTAACCCTACGTTTATGTGTAAAAAATTCCTCTTCTTGCAGTGTGAGCACTGCTTTCCCCATGCCAGACATGCCTTCTCCTTTGCATGATATTCTCCACAATATTTGTAACCTGTCCTAAATCTGTAATTCTTCTGCTTTTGGGCCTGCATAATGCAATATCTGCTCTGTTCTACGATGGATATATTCTCACTCTGGACTTACAACTTCAGCGTTCTGCATTTGTCAGTTGCTTTCCTGAGGAAAACGTTCCTCCTGTCTTAGAGACGGCGACATACACCCAACTCGTGGACTGGGCCAGGCTGCGTTTTCAGGTACTTTTGAATAAAAACCGAAAGAACTGCGGATGCTGTAAATCAGGAACAAAAACAAAATTGGTGGAAAAACTCAGCAGGTCTGGAGGCATCTGCAAAGGAAGAAGCAGAGTTAACATTTTGGGTCAGTTCTGAGGAAGGGTCACCGTACCCGAAACGTTAACTCTGTTTTCTTCTTCAGAGATACTGCCAGACCTGCTGAGCTTTTCCAAGTTCTTTGCTCGCTTTCATAGCGCGCACTCACTCTGAGCCCACCTGAATGCTCACATCATCCCTGCCTTCTAGTGCCTTGCGTCCATTTTGGCTTTGTCCTCAGCCAGAGAAATCAGGCTATTCCTACTGTCTTGCCATACCATTTAGCACAGACACAAAACAGGGAGGTTTTTCCATAGTTGCCAGAAGGCCTCCGTCAAGTCAAGATGGATAACCTTCACTCAGGGAATCTTAGCACTGCAAGTCAAGGGCAGCCTCCTATGCCAGTGTTCTCCTTCCTTTACCTGAGGCATGGTGACCCTCAAGATAGACCACCACAAGTATTATTTTTCTATTGAGAGCAGTCATTTTTAGACGGGCCATACTCCATCCAGTAGCAGAAGTTGATCAGTATAGAAACCCCAGCTGATAGTTGGACTGACAACAATCAGAAAATGTTGGTGAAAATCAGGAATTGGCAGCATTTGTGAAGTGAATTAATGTTTCAAGTCCAGCATAACCCTGTTAGAACTTTACAGATGCTTCTACCCCTGCTGAGCTTCTTGAGTACTTTGTTCTTATTTCAGATTCTGTGTCTGCACTTACACATTTTGAATTGCACCACCAAACTGGTACCACTAGGTGGGGATCAGAACTTGAGTTCAGTAAAGGAATAAAGCCTGGAGAAAATTCTCCAGGACCTGAGAGAGAGTGGGAGGCAAGGAATTTGGGGTGAGGAGGAGGAGGTGATGTCAGGTAGCAAGGGTGGGAAGCAACTCCATGATTGGGAGGCGATAAGACCACAGAGAATGGCAAAGCTTAAGTAGCAAGGGAGAAGCAAGACCCAAGTAACCACCACCAGAAGAAAGCCAATTGCAAGGGTATGGAGGAAGTTAGGGCTAGAAGCCAGGACAGCGAGCAAAGCGAAGAACCACAACAAAGGAAAGATAGACAAGCGGGTGAGAGCTGAAGCACTTAGCAAGGTCATCTGACCAATCAAGCCACAGAACAAGATGCCTGTCAAACAATATTAAAGTGAGCATATGGTCATACATGGAATAGTGTAGGTTAGATGGGCTTGAGGTCAGTATGACAGGTCGGCACAACATCGAGGGCCGAAGGGCCTGTACTGTGCTGTAATGTTCTATGTTCTATGAAACTGACAACATGAAATGAT
This sequence comes from Stegostoma tigrinum, assembly GCF_030684315.1. Taxonomy (NCBI): domain Eukaryota; kingdom Metazoa; phylum Chordata; class Chondrichthyes; order Orectolobiformes; family Stegostomatidae; genus Stegostoma; species Stegostoma tigrinum. The sequence goes on from NC_081382.1 coordinate 20,604,750, forward strand.
TAAATGATGGTACTTTAATAAAATTGTCAAACTGAAACAACATTAAGTGAGACAACTTTAACTGGGAAGTACCACTTCAGGAAAATCCTACTTAAGGAAAATCCCAGAATGTTCTGTGTAGAATGAGATGGGGCGTGGAGAGAGAGAGAGAGAGAAAATATCAAATTAAATACTATTGGGCTTTACAATAGCATCATAACCAGTGATTATTGAATATAAAATATGAAAGTAACTTCTAACTCCTGTTGGAAAAAATACCATAAGACTTATTTTCTGGTTCTTTCGTAATCTTTCACACTTAATGAAATGTCAGCACTCGACCATGTTCGACTGTGTTGCAAAAATGACAGAGAACTAGTATGATACACAGAGTAGTGGTTACCCTGTAACAGGGCATGTAATATTACGTTGCAAAAGTTTTATTTATATAAGTTAATGTGATGAACCATATGGAAACTGTACTGTTGAAGTTTAAGCCCCAAAACCACAAGGTTGCCTGTGGCATTTCAGCAACTTCCTTTCAGTCCACAGACATAATGATACATTGGAAACCTCTGATAAATGAACATCTGACTCAACAATGGTCACAACACAATGTTGAAGCAAGATACTGTGAAGTGAATTCTACTTTGATAATGAAAATTGTTTTCTGCTGTTTGTTGTGTCCATGAGGCTGCTGTTTTACACAGATATGTCAGCACATGTTTACTCCATACAGCAGGATGTATAGTTTTAGTTATTCTTATTAGGTGGAGTTACACAGGATTGTCTGCCACTGCCTACGCATTTTTAATCCTCCCACAGAACGCATCATATTTTCCACACAAGATTCTACTTTTTCATTATTGTTCTTTCTGCTATCCTTTTTGTTGCTGCTGCTTCTAACTGTTCTTCATTTATTGTACTTATCATTTGTACATTTGTATTTCCCCTTCCCTTTTAAATTTGCCACATCTGTGGTTTTTTTTAAACAAAAGTACTGGTTGCAGTATTCAAAAAAACATTAATTGCATACATGAACAATGATATTTTGGTCAAATACTAAACCAGGTCAGCAAGGGGGTACGATTTGCAAGTTTCTGTCAAGGCATAAAATTGTCAATGCAGGGCTCCTGTGTTCATTTTAGAAAACTCTTGGGACGGAATCTAATGGGAACTATGCGATAAATCTGGGAGAATCACATGAGAAGTATGATGGAGCTTTCGCAATACTGGGAGCAATTAGTTGCATTTTCCATCAGAGTTCCAAACATTGACTCAAGATCCTCGCTAAGGAGGGCAAGGTGCCTGTCAGTTTCATGAACTGCAGATTGCCTCATTAATATTCAGCTTCCTTTCCTCCCCCTGCCACGAAGGAACTATACTCGAGTATTCCTGGTATGAAAGTCAGAGCCGGGATCTGGTGACTCTAGCTCACCCTTTACCTTCTGGCACCAGCATCTTGGCATACTCCAAGAGAAGCAAGCACGCATATCCCATGTCCACAGAAGCACACTGCTGCACAGCCATGCTGAACTTCAGAGGGCACCAGCAAATACCATTGTAATGAATTGAACCATGTTTCATCTCAGAGCAGCTGACTAGTTATGCTAACACTCACTCACCTTGAGCCTACCTGGATACTCTTACTTGTCTTTTTTTTGCACTTTGTTGCCTCAGCCAGAGCTATCATCCTCATTATGTTTCAGTCTTGCTTTGCCATTTAGCACAGGCACCAAGCTGCAAGGCTTAACACAGTCTGGAGCTGGAGGAACACAGAAGGATCCCAACCTGAAACGTCAACTTTCCTACTCCTCTACTGCATGGCCTGCTGTGTTCCTCCAACTCCACCCGGTGTTGTCTCTGACTCCCGCATCAGCAGTTCTTGCTATCCATAAGCTGCAGAGTTTAGCTTGGTTGTCTTCTGTCTTTCATTGGGAACACCTTTCAGTCAGGCAATCTTGGTGCAGTAATTCAAGCGCAGCCTCCAATGCTAGCCTGGGAGCGGGTGGAGGTGGGTGGTTTGTGAAGAAGGTGCATGTGACACAGAGTGGTAGAGCAGGAACCTTGGTGGGACGTGGATACGGTTGCAGTAATAGAGTAAATGAGGGGTAGCAGAAAATATACGGTGGCACGTAACCCTGTTGGAGTTGAGAAGGTCATTGACATTCTTATACTGCTGGCCATTCTATCAGATTGCCAGGGTCTGGTGTTGTTGCCTTCTCTGCTAGTCTTGGGGAAAAGTGGATGGCAGTCCTCTGCACCAGTACATCCACCAAGATATCCAGGAGCCTGTCGGCAAAGTGGTGTGCCAATTTCCCATTATCTGGCATGTCCAGGGTAAATGTCAGGAACTGCGCAGGGCTGCATCAGATGGGGAGAGTTTGTCTAGGTATGGAACAGTATTTTAAAGACAGCCTTAGTGCAAAGGATTGTCAGCCCAGTTAATCTGGGCAATGGCAAATTCTTCTGGGAGTGACGAGAGTGAAAATCAAGCCAGCTTCTGGTGGAAGGGGCAACATGGGGCAAGGTAGGTAAATGTTGAGGTAATTTTGGGATGATAAGATGACAAAGCCCACAAGGCCTTGCAAAGAAAAACACTCCATGAAACTCAGCAGAATGAAAGTCAGCCAAAACAAGTAAGATTCAGCCCTAAATTTTTACATTCCAGGAAGTGAAAATAGCATGGCTCTGTAACTTGTGCCAAGTCATGTCAAATATGTGCCTAGGTGGCAAGTTGGAAACCCACCCCCAAGTGATTATAATTTATATCTTCAATTTCCTGTACTGCTTTGAATTCTCCAGAGGATGTGAAAATGTGGTTGAGTGATCCCCTAGAACTTGCTCTGACCTTAGAATTGGCATCTTTCTAGCCCCTGATGTTTATTAGAACAATATATGTAACGCTGACGTTTGGCAAACATCCATTTATGAAATAGTCAGTTCTACTCAATCTTCTAACGTTGCTTTTGATGCTCACAGATTAGAGCTCCTAAATGTATTGATAGTAAAGGCATACTCAGTCAATGAATGTGGAAAATATATCAGTCATAGGAGCACAACGATTTCTAGATGAAAAAAGATCGAAGACTAGCAAATTTACATTCGTTATCCTGGTGGGTGCATGATACAACATTAATGGAATTGCCAGCTTATTGTAATGGAAAACTGAGAAACACAGGTTCAGAATCATCCATTTCCCACAAATATGCTGTTCTTACATTATATTGTTGCCTCAAATGACTCTTACATAAAATCTCAAAATATTTTCTGAGATAATCTGATATTTAGTTTCATAGTCTACTAATAAATTAAAGCACTTGTATAACCTCCTTCAGTTGAATACAACACAGTAATATTGCACCTGAGTGAAATACTGTAAACTCAAAAGATTATTCTGGGATAATTTTATCTTTTCTTTTGTGCTTAGTCTGCACCAAAGATTTCAAATGATGGTCTGTGTGCAGGCTGTACTAATATTCCGGATGTATATGCCCACACCCTGCTATTTCCCACCCTACTTGCAAGGGAATCACTGCGTTCTTTACTTGGCCTGGTTCAGATCACCACGTCACCCAAAATCAGTAACACCCTCACCATATAACATTGAGGTCAGCAATGTGATGTAATCTCTTCTGTTCAATTATTTTTGTATGTATGCAGAAAGTATTCCATGAACTATGCTATAATATCATTGAAACAGTCTCCAGTATACCATCACAATATACGCCTGTTTTCTTTAAACCTAATGACAAAACTTGTTATGTGCTTTATTCATAAATTGAAACCAGATGACTCTGATTTTTCTACAGCTGTCAGCACAGAAGATGCTATTTATATCAGAAACATGCTGTAAGTTTTGGCAGAGTGAAAAAATTCACTTTCTCCTCCCTTTATTTAAGTGCAGATTGTTAGATTTGATTGTAGTTAATATCTGGAGCAAACTGGTTTCTGAGCTTATGCTGAATTTACTAATCATTAACTTTTCCCGAAAAATTTAATTGAGGCGGTATGCTGACTGCAGAAGTTTTACACAGTTCAATTATTACATAGAAAATTATCAAGAAAATTCTTGCATTGAGGCGAAATGGTTGCCGTCAAAGTAAACTGAATAATTTGGCTAAGAAATCAAAAGCATTTTGAAGATTTTTATAATCCAGTACAGGGACATATTCAGAACAAAATCTTGCTCTGAATGTTTGCATGCCTTGTTAGAAGGGACCTGAAATTCCACAGGAAGGGGATACCTCCACTTTCAGCTGGAATTGCATCCCTCCTCCTCCTCCACCTCACACCTGCCTCAATATCATGTGGGTAACACTGGTATAAGTGGCATTAGTGGGATCATAATCTAATTCCTGGTGAAATTGAGATCTGACAACTTTTCAAATGTCAGTTTCCCTCTGAATAGGCAATCATCAATGGAGTAAGTTGAAATCCAAGCTTTTTGCAAGGTACAGAAACAAAGTTCCTTTTTCACCGACTGGACTAGTCCCCATTGGGGCCTAAACGGGACAGGTTTCCATTTAAAATGTATAAATTTACGATGGTAAGATTTGAAGTAGAACCGGTCAATAGGTGGCAGTACTGTCCAGCCAGACAGTGCAGTGGCCTACAGGAATATTTGGTACAGAGATAATGGGGACTGCAGATGCTGGAGAATCCAAGATAACAAAGTGTGAAGCTGGATGAACACAGCAGGCCAAGCAGCATCTCAGGAGCACAAAAGCTGACATTTCTGGCCTCCACCCTTCTTCAGAGAGGGGCATGGGGAGAGGGTTCTGAAATAAATAGGGAGAGGGGGAGGCGGACCAAAGATGGATAGAGCAGAAGATAGGTGGAGAGGAGAGTATGGGTGGGGAGGTGGGAGGGGATATGTCAGTCCGGGGAGGGTGGACAAGTCAAGGAGGTGGGATGAGGTTAGTAGGTGGGAAATGGAGGTGCAGCTTGAGGTGGGAGGAGGGGATAGGTGAGAGGAAGAATAGGTTAGGGAGGCGGGGACAAGCTGGGCTGGTATTGTGATGCACTGGGGGGAGGGGACAAGCTGGGCTGGTTTTGGGATTCAGTGAGTGAAGAGGAGATTTTGAAGCTTATGAAGTCCACATTGATACCATTGGGATGCAGGGTTCCCAAGCAGAATATGAGTTGCTGTTCCTGCAAGCTTCGGGTGGCATCATTGTGGCCCTCCAGGAGGCCCAGGATGGACATGTCGTCTGAGGAATGGGAGGGGGAGTTAAAATGGTTCGTGACTGGAGTTTGAGCTGAGCATTCTTGCATTCCATACTTGAGCATTCCTCTTGGGTTAAGTTGCCATGAGGTTTGGGACTCCAGGATTATTTCCTGAAATCTTAGTTTGGTGGATCTCAGTCTCTGCCTTACCTAAGAGTGGCCATTACCAGAATCTCAAGAGTTTCAACAAACTGTTTTATTGCACACGATTATATTTAAAACACTGATCTCTATATAAAATTTTCTAGTGCAAATTATTCAATCCTTTCTTCTCAGAACGTTGATAACGTTATTGCTGATGTCAGTGTCACATCATCTTGTATAATCTTGATGCCATTAACATATCCATGCTCATTATGCTACTTTAGGACTCTTGTGTCTTCGTTGCCTCAGGTGTCTAATTAAATCATGATACACTTTCCCAACACTGGAATGAAGACAGGCAACTGTCTATCATTCAGTTATTAAAATAATTAATGGCATGGATGAATTTTGAATGGTCATCTGATCTTAATTCTAAAATGTCATCTGAATTAAGAATCTATTACTGAATTACATTTTTCATATTGGTAACCTGCTTACTTGAGTGTAACTTCTTTTTCACAGCTAAGCAAATTGTGTAACTCAGTTGTCTGATGAACGTGACCATGTTGATTGCCTTAATCCTTATTCTGTTTGGAAGTTTGCAGGTTATTTTCTAAATTCAGTAGATGAACATGGCTGTTGAACTATTGCATCATTTCACCCCTTCACACCTAATATAGTTTGCTGAGAGTGATATAGAAAAGATCATGACTAATATTTTAGGTTAAGAGCTGTTCCCATCTAAAGTATTTTGGAAAAGATAAATGACCAGTTGAATTTGTTGTACGAATGGATTCTTCCATTTCTGTCACAAAACTACTTAATAGTATACTTGTAGTGGTAAACTTTATATATTACAACCAAAGTGTAAAGTGTACAAGTCAATATGGATTCATTTCAGGAACATTAATTAGAATGCTATGAAAATCTATATAAGTGTGCATATTTCAAGTATAGAAGAATTTTCTGTATTCTGGGTCATATTTGCAGAATGAAGCCTGGAACGTCATTGTCTTGTTCTGGTGAAAATGATATTTGCATATGCAGACAGAACTCCTCACCCAGTAGTTATCTTTGTAGTTTTATTCAGTATGCACTGTACTTCCAAGTGGAAATGTATGCTGCCTGCCCATCATTTTGGGCCTTGCCAAGAACCATTAGTGCTAACGGAAGAAGAGGAATAGATTGTCTGCATAGAGTTAATGACAATTTGGAACAATTTGCTGCTGAAAATGTATTGTTTGCACACATAATGAAGTAAAGCTTTTTTTTGAAAATAAGGTAGAGCAGCTGTTTAGGATAAAGTAGAACTGTTGAGTAGCATTGTATTTTTATTTTTGCCATTTAGTTTCATGAACAGGAGGAAAGTTTCCTTTGCCTATTAGCTGTCGTGATTTTGTGTGTAATGGCTTGGTGTAGTTGAAATCAAAACCTAGATTTTTGTGTGGGCTCAGGAAAAAAATAATTTGTATATCTTTACCACTTTTCAAAGTGTCAATCTGACCCATTTGTGACTTTGCCTGAGATTTCTGTCTTTTCTCACAATGTTTGAAGGTCACAGTATGAGCCATAAAGGAGAACAAAAAAAATGTGTGTGCAGAAGCAGATAGGTTAAAGCTAAAGGCTGGTCTCTGTCCTCAGACCACCGACAACCCAGCTCCGAACCTGCCCCTACCCATAAAGCTCATCTGTCACCCATTTTTGGTCCGCAGGTCACCCTCTCACTCAATGCTCCTTTCATGATCCCTCTGATCACCCATGTATCTCCTATAACCACATATCACTCTATATGGTCCTCAGATTCCATGAAAAGCAACGAGGATTCTTTCAACCACAGTTTTTCTTGGGGAATAAAATGGCAGTCAAATGAAAATCTCATTTAAACATCGTGATATTGACACTGCAAAATAATGTCTCCTTCGAAAAGAAGGTACTAATTTAAGTAGTCCATAAGTTGCCCAAAACAAACAACCATGTATTCTAAACAAATTGAATGCAAAATGTTATTACAACCTTGTAAAACTGTAAACTATTCAATTTTAGAATTCAGCCAAGCATTCTTAATAGCTATAGCGATTTGTCATGTCACCCAACTTACCACATAGGAAAAAGCTCAACACTGCCAGGACTTTTCTGGATTTCTGGTATTGGTATTGTCTTTGAAACCCAGTTGGGCACCAGATCAAGTGCTAGCAGTTTGGTGCTATCCTGCACCGTTCCTGTCAATTGTCCCATGTTGAATAGAGGGATAGTGGAATCCTTTTTTTGCCAAAATGGACCTGGACAGAGGCCGCATATGGCCACTGTCTTTGGAGCATGCCCTGAGGTGTTCATTACTGATATTCAAGTTGGGGGACCAGAGAGACAAACTCATCAGGTTACTGCTCTGACTTCCAGGTGAGGAATTATTGCCATTTATTTTCACCTCACAATTTTTTCACCTTTGGCCCACAATGTTGTGCCATGGAATAATCCTAATCCAAAAATAAAATAACCTAACCTACATTCCTCTCAATTCACTGCTGTCCATGTGCATGTCCAGCAGTCGCTTAAATGTCACTAATGACTCCGCTTCCACGACTACCACTGGTAAACTATTCCACGCGCTCACAACTCTCTGGGTGAAGAACGTCCCTCTGACATCTCCTCTATACCTTCCTCCTAACATCTTAAAACTATGACCCCTCGTGGCAGTCAATCCTGCCCTGTGGAAAAGTCTCTGGCTATCGACTCTATCCATGCCTCTCATTACCTTGTACACCTCGATCAGGTCACTTCTCTTCCTCCTTCTCTCCAGAGAGATAGGTCCAAGCTCAGTCAACCTCTCCTCGTAAGACAAGCCCTCCAGTCCAGGCAGCATCCTGGTAAACCTCCTTTGCACCCTCTCCAAAGCCTCCACATCTTTCCTATAATAGGGCGACCAGAACTGGACACAATATTCCAAGTGTGGTCTCACAAGGGTTTTATAGAGCTGCAGCATAACCTCGCGGCTCTTAAACTCGATCCCCCTGTTAATGAAAGCCAAAATACCATATGCTTTCTTAACAACCTTTTCCACCTGGGTGGCAACTTTGAGGGAGCTACGCACTCGAACGCCAAGATCCCGCTGTTCCTCCACACTGCCGAGAATCCTGCCTTTAATCCTATATTCAGCATGTAAGTTCGACCTTCCAAAATGCATCACTTCGCATTTATCCAGATTGAACTCCATCTGCCATTTCTCAGCCCAGCCCTGCATTCTGTCAATGTCTCGCTGAAGCCTGCAATAGCCCCCGATACTATCGATGGCACCTCCAACCTTTGTGTCATCAGCAAACATACCAACCAACCCCTCAACCTCCTCATCCAAGTCATTTATAAAAACTACAAAGAGCAGAGGCCCAAGAACAGAGCCCTGCGGGACACCACTCAGCACTGACCTCCAGGCAGCATACTTACTATGTACAACCACTCTCTGCCTCCTGTCAGCCAACCAATTCTGAATCCAGACAGCCAAACCACCCTGTATCCCATACCTCGTGACTTTATGAATGAGCCTGCCGTGGGGAACCTTATCAAATGCCTTGCTGAAGCCCATGTACACCACATCCACTGCTCGACCCTCGTCAACCTGTCTCATGACTTTCTCAAAGAACTGAATAAGATTTGTAAGGCATGACCTGCCCCCCTCAAAGCCGTGCTGACTCCCTTTAATCACGCTATGCTTTTCCAAATAGTCATAAATCCTATCCCTCAGAATTTTTTCCAAAACCTTGTTGACCACAGAAGTAAGACTGACTGGTCTGTAATTTCCAGGGATTTCCCTATTCCCTTTCTTGAAAAGAGGAACAACATTTGCCTCCCTCCAATCTTCGAGTATGACTCCTGTGGAGAGTGAGGAAGCAAAGATCTTCGCCAGCGGCTTAGCAACCTCCTTTCTCGCTTCCTGGAGCAACCTAGGATAAATCTGGTCTGGCCGTGGGGACTTATCAATCTTAATGTTTGCCAAAATTTTCAGCACATCAACTTCCTCAATCTTGATCTGTTCAAGCCTGTTTTCCTGCTCCTCAAAGTTCTCGTTCACAACAAGGTCCCTTTCCTTAGTGAAAACCAAAGCAAAATCTCATTGAGGGCCCCCCTATCTGCTCAGACTCCACGCACGAGTTCCCTACGCTATCCCTGATCGGCCCCACCTTCTCCCTGATCATTCTCTTATTCTTCACGTATGAGTAAAATGCCTTCGGGTTCTCTCTAATCCTTCCTGCCAAGCCTTTTTCGTGCCCCCTTCTGGCCCTCCTCAGTCAACTTTTGAGCTCCTTCCGAGCAAGGCTGTAATCCTCTAAAGCTGTGCGAGACCCTTGCTTCCTCCACCTTACGTACGCTGCCTTTTTCTTTTTGACAAGAAGCACCTCTGTACCCATCATCCAAGGCTCCTTAATCTTACCCCTTCTTCCCTGTCTCAGAGGAACAAATTTATACATCACTCGCATCAACTGCTCCTTTAAACAGCCTCCACATGTCTGCTGTGCCCTTTCTGTGGAACAATTGCTCCCAATCTGTACTTCCCAACTCCTGTCTGATAGCATCATAGTTTCCTTTACCCCAGTTAAATATCTTTCCCTGGTAATTGCTCCTTTCCCTTGCCATGGCTATGGTAAATGTGAGGCTGTTGTGGTCACTGTCGCCAAAGTGTTCTCCCACCACGAGATCTGACACCTTTCCTGGCTCATTGCCGAGCACCAAATCCAAAATGGCCTCCCCCCTCGTCAGCCTGTCCACATACTGAGTGAGGAAACCCTCCTGAACACACCTGACAAAAACGGCTCCATCCAAACCATCTGCAGTAAGGAGGTTCCAATCTATATTGGGAAAGTTGAAGTCCCCCATAACAATAATCCTGCTACGTTTGCACTTTTCAACAATCTGCCAGCCATTGAGTTCTTCGATCTTACCCCTGCTATTTGGGGGTCTGTAGAAAACCCCCAGTGAGGTGACTGCTCCCTTGCTGTTCCTAACTTCCACCCATACTGACTCAGTCGACAAACCTTCCTCGGCAATCTCAGCCCGTACCACCTCAGTAGACGAGTCCTCAAAGGTTCTTTCAGCCGCCGTTATGTTGTCCTTGACCAGCAAAGCCACGCCTCCCCCTTCTTTTACCACCTTTCCTGACCTTAATGAAAGATCTAAATCCTGGAACCTGCAACATCCATTCCTGACCCTGCTCTATCCATGTCTCCGAAATGGCCAGAACATCCAAGTCCCAGGTACCTATCCAAGCTGCAAGCTCACCTACCTTATTCCGGATACTCCTGGCATTTAAGCAGACACACTTCACTCCAGCTTGCTGTCTGCCAGCACACTCCTGTGACAGTGAGGTCCTGACCATGTCCTCCCTACGCTCATCCTCCTGTGTACTAGGACTACACCTCAGTTTCCCATCCCCCTTCTGAGCTAGTTTAAATCCACCCGAATAGCACTAGCGAATTTCCCACCCAGGATATTAGTACCCCTCTGGTTCAAGTGGAGACCGTCCTGTTTTATAGAGGTCCCACCTTCCCCAGAATGAGCCCCAATTGTCCGTGTACCTGAAGCCCTCCCTCCTGTACCGTCCCTGCAGCCATGTCTTCAGCTGAAATCTCTCCCTGTTCTTTGCCTCGCTATCACGTGGCATGGGTAACAAACCAGAGATGACCACTCTGTTTGTTCCAGCTCTCAACTTCCACCCTAGCTCGCTGAAATCCTGCCTGACATCCCTATCCCTCTTTCTACCTATGTCGTTAGTGCCTACGTGGACCACGACTTGGGGCTAGTCACCCTCTCCCTTCAGGACCCAAAGACACGATCCAAGACATCACGGACCCTGGCACCTGGGAGGCAACACACACCAATCGTGAGTCCCTTTCGTTCCCGGCAAACCTTCTATCAGTCCCTCTAACTATTGAGTCCCCAATAACTATCACTCTCTTCCTATCCCCCCCCTTCCATTCTGTGCAAGAGGGACAGACTCTGTGCCAGAAACCTGCACCCTACTGCATGCCCCTGGTAAGTCATCCCCCCCCTGCCCCCAACAGTATCCAAAACGGGATACTTGTTTTTCAGGGGAACGATCACGGGGGATCCCAGCACTGACTGCTTCTTCCCCCTTCTAACAGTTACCCAGCTTTCTTCACGCTTAGGAGGTACTACTTCCCCTGAAACTCTTGTCTATCACTGACTCTGCCTCCCGAATGATCCGAAGTTCATCCAGCTCCTGCTCCAATTCCCTAACGCGGTCTTGGAGGAGCAAGAGTTGGATGCACTTCCTGCAGACGTGTTTGGATGGGACACTAATGGCGTCCCTCACCTCATACATCATGCAGGAGGAACATTCCCCTACCTGTACTGCCATCCCTGCTAATCCCTTAAACAAAAGGTTTTTAAAAAAAAGAGAAGCTTACCTTGATTTGTCCCTGGTGTATAAGGTTAGAGGAGGTGGATGGGTGGGAGCCCCGACAAGGGTAGGGCCTCGGGTTTACACCACGATCAGTTATATAGCAGAGGGATGAAAAAAAAAAGTCACTCCCTTCCCAGAAACCTCTGCTCTAAGGTAAGCTTTTTATAGATTCAAAAACAGCGACTCACCAGCTTCCCGACAGGCCCCTGGTCCAAGCTCCCGCTCGCGCTGCTGCTCGACCAGAAAGAGTAGGTGATATTTTTTCACCTGACTATAAGAGCTATCTGTGCATTTAAATTCCAGTGACAAACATTGTCAGGAAGTTTTTTTCAGTATAATTTCCATACTTTTGGAGGAAATCCTATCTGGTCCAGTAATATCCTTTAGGGAAGGAAATCTGTTGTCTTTCTTTGTCTGGTCTACATGTGACCGCAGACCATCAGTAATGTGTTAGCTCTTAACAACTCTGAAGTATTCTAGTAGTCATATAGTTTAAGGAGCAATGAAGAATGAGCAACAAATTCTGATCTTGCTGGTGATACCCACTCTCCATGATAGAATAAATAAATAAGTAGTAATGGCTTTTTTTCAAATGGAGAAAAGGATTGTAATGCATGTTAATGCTTACACTGTGATTAATGTAATTGCCTTTCATGACAACATATAAAAATGACATTTGAAGGTGTGAAAACATTTAGCTTTTGGAGGTTGGTTGAGTCCTCCAGACTTACCTCAGTGGCCACAAAGAAATCTTCCAAACCCATTTAAACACATAGAAATAAAGTGTGGGAGGCAATGTAATTTTCCTGTGGTCCTTGCAGTGAGGGTCGTGACCTTGGAAGAGGTGCATTTGTGGTTTGCACCCAAGGTCATGAATCCTGTGAAAAAGCCACATGAAGATGCTATGGTGTCTGGAATGCAGGGTAAAAGTATTTTTCCAGGTCAAAAAAATGTAGATCAGTGTTTTGAGGTTGAATTCACATTCGTAACAGAAGACAAAATTCTGGTTTAAGTCTCTAATTTGGGAAGAACTATCAATTTAGTTTAGCCTGTATCTTCAATGTTTTGGGTTTTTAAAAGTTCTGTTTTCATTTCTGTCTTTTAAAGTTTGCAATTTGAATGAGTGTTAGGATTCTTGTTACTGTGGAACTTGAAAGATGCTGCTTAACATCCAACCTGGAATAAATACTGACCTGAAAGTTTCACTGATAAATGTTTTACTTGGTGACATCATGATGCACTGAGAAGGCTATGTGGGGAGGGAATGCCTGAATCATCAGAGATAAGTATGCGACATGTGCCTCTTCTAGTAAAATAACTGAGAATATTTTCTAATTGAGTAGTTAAAATATAGATTTGTGTATCTCGCACAATAATTAATCTGTATAAGTTTTAATATTTTTAACTTGTATAATTTTGGTATTTGATAACAGTTGAATATTACGCGTGTTCAGAAATTCCTAGTCCTAAAATATGCAGTTCATACATTTTTAGTTGGCAGTTGCACGACATAACTGTCCCAAGCAGTTTATTTTCTTTTGCACTTCCAGCCATGCTATCACATGACATTACTACTGCATGCAACAGTTATTTTTAAACGCTGTTGTTAGATAGAATGAGCTTAGACTGAGAAGTTGGAATACCTAACCCCTAAATTAACTACATTTTTGATTTTTCATTTAGACCCTATATGTTATCATTTAAGAAAGCTTTTGCAAAAGCTTTGATTGACAGAAATAAACTATCATTTTCTTGCACTTATATTCTAAGAGAGGAATGTTTACATATTTGGAATTTAAACATTCTAGTTTTGATGTCATCAACATTATCATGCTTTTGCCTTGCCTGACAAGAGCCATTGTGGTGGTACCAATGATGTGAGTCACATTCTTCTTTCAATTTCAAAATCCTGCTGAATCGCACTTCCTACTCTAGACTCTTGTTCCAGCTGATTTTGATCCTTCCTCCTCTTTGACCTTGGTTATACATGATAAATTCTAATTATTTTTCAACTCAGAAGTCATTATTTCTGCCATTATTCCTTTAATCTTCTACCGACTGATTTATAGAAATCTGACCATTTCATTTCTGCACTTTTGGAAGAAAATCTTCAGGCCTCGCTTAATGCATTCACAGAAGCATACCAAATAATTGGTCTCAGCCTCAACCTCAAAAAGAATCAAGTCCTACACCAACCCATCCCAGGTCAAGTTTCCATCCATCTCTCCATTAGGATCAATGGAGAAATCCTCCCAAACATGGGATATTTCTCATATCTGAGAAGCTGCCTCTGATTTAAGGCAGACATTGATGTCGTAATTCAACTTTGCATCCAGCCATGACATCTGTGCTGATACCAACATCCTTGCTTATAAAGCCATCATTCTGCTGACTGTTCTGTATGAATCAGAAATTTGGATTATGTGTAGATACCGCCTCAAGACATTTGAGAAGTACCATCAATGCAGTTTTAGATGGATTCTCTGTGTCAGCTGGGAGGACAAGCATACAAACTTCAGCATCCTTGAAGCAACTTGAACCAGCTTTACTGGATTGAGGGACGGGGTGAATAGGAGTGAGCGGATAGGTGGAAAAAGAAAACAGACAGAAAAATGTTTGCTGAGGCAGTTTTGCCAAAAACACACTTTGCTGAGGATTTGAAAGCATGGCGAGGACTCAGTTCTCTAAATTAAAATGGAAAATGTTGTGGTGACAGGCCCATGAACTAATGCTCACAGTGATTAAAAATAAATATGTGGCAATGTTGCTCACTTTTAAATTAAAGATTAGCTGTCTCACTGTAGCAAAGGTTTGAGATTGAAGAGCACATTTTAGTATGTTAAAAAATGGGTGGCTTCCAATCAAGGCATTGATGTCAACAGGCCCTTAGCACCTGGATGCTTTTGACAAGCTTGCTGGTGTCACACTCAAAGTAAGGACCAGCCTGCTCTTTAACTTCTCATATCTACTGAAAGCGGAATATGAGGTGCAGTTCCTGCAACCTTCGGGTGGCATCGTTGTGGCACTGCAGGAGGCCCAGGATGGGCACTCACCTTTACTGGCTCCATCCCTGCTTCTTTGACCTGTCTGTCTCCTCTCCACCTATCTTCTATCTGCCTCCCCCTCTCTCCCTGTTTATTTCAGAACCCCCTTCCCCTCCCCCATTTCTGAAAAAGTGTTTAGGCCCAAAACGTCAGCTGTCCTGCTGCTCTGATGCTGCTTGGCCTGCTGTGTTCATCCAGCTTTACACCTTGTTATCTCAGATTCTCCAGCATCTGCAGTTCCTACTATCTCTGATCTTTATTGCAGGTGAAGTTGGTAGAATACTAATGATACTTAAGCTCCAAATCCAAGTCCTGTGCTTCTTCAAAAAAGACTGCATTCTGCATAATAGCTTTGTACATACATAATTATTCTTGTGTTGTCAGGTACCACTTTGTTGTGAATTGAATGCAAACCCATTCTGTTCAAGGGATGGAGTCAAAAACGCAGGCACTCTAGGCTGATTAGCTTAACATGTATTGTTGTGAAAGTGTTGAAATCAATTAATGAGGAAGTAATAGCAGAGCATTTGGAAAATTATAATCCACTCAAGCAGAATCAATATGGATTCATGAAAAGGAAACTGTGTCTGACTAATTTATCAGAGTCTTAATCAGAATGGATAGAGGAGAACCAGTAGGTGTGTTGTGTTTGGACTGCCAGATGGCGCAAAAGATTAAGTCATAAGATAAAAGCCCACGGTGCCCAAGGTAGTATATTGGGATGATAGAGAATTGGCTCATGGACAGAAAACAGTGAGTGGGGTTACAGGGTACTTTTTCATATTAGCGATCTGTGACCAGTGGGGTTCCACAGCAATTGGTGCTGGGACTGCAATTGTTTACGATGTTTATTAGTGACTTGGAGGAAGGAAGTGAATGTACTATAGCTAAATGTGCAGACAACACTGAAATAGGTGTAAAGATGGATTGTGAGAGGGATACAAACTGTTTACGGAGAGATATTGGTACGTCAGGTATGTGGGTGAAATGTTTGCAATTGGGGCATTACATCAAAAAATGTGAAGTCATTCATTTTGGAAGGGAGAACAAAAGAACAGAATTTTTTTAAATGGATAGAAACTGGAGAAGGCTGCGACACAATGAGGTTTGGAAGTACTTGTGCACAAAACACAACAAGCTAACTCACAGGTGCAGCAGATTATCAGAAAGGCTAATGGAATGTTGCCCTTATTTCAGGGAGTTTGGAGTATGACAGTAGAGAAGTCTTAGTGCAGCTGTACAAGGTGCTGGTGAGGCCACATCCGGAGCACTTGCATTATGCTATAGAGTCATACAGACCTAAGAATCCTAAATGTTTCAATGAGATCACCTCTCATTCTTCTAAACTGCAATCAGTAGAGTCCCAACCTGTTTAGTCTTTGCTCATAAAACAATCCCTCCATACCAGGGATCATCTAATGAACTTTCTCTGAAATGTCTCCAATGAAATAATATCTTTTCATAAACAAAATGGAGTGAAAGTCTTCTCTCACCTGAGAAATATGCCCCCCAGTTTTGAACTCCTCCAACCTCTGGAAAAGATCTTTACTATTCATCTTAAACAGACCTTCACTCCATCTTGTCTATGCTGACCACGTTTCCCAAACTAAACTAGTTCCACCAGCCTGCATTTGGCCCACATCCCTCTGAACCTTTCCTATTCATGTACCTGTCCAAATGTCTTTTGAATGTTGTAACTGTACCTGAATCTATCACTTCCTCTGGCAGTTCATTCCACGTACGAACTACTTTCAGTATGGAAAAGGTTGCCCTTTTGGAGTTCAGGCACATAGTTCTTTGAAAGTTGCATCACTGGTAAACTGGGTGGTTAAGAAGGGGTTTAATGCACTTGCCTTCATGGCTCAGACTTTTGAGTATAGGAGTTGGAATGCCATGTTGGTGCCACTTTTGGAGCACTATGTACTATTCTGGTCACCCTGCTGTAGGGAGGAACTTATTAAATTGGACAGGGTTCAGAAAACGTTTAGTAAGATGTTGCTGGGACTGGAGGCTTTGAGATATAAGGTGAGGCTGGGCAGGTTGGGACTTCTTTCAGTGGAAGAGAGGAGTTTGAGGGGTGACTTTGTACAAGCTTATAAAATTATGAGGGGCATAGATAAGATGAATAGCGAAGATCTTTTCCCTCGGTTGGGGGAGTTCAAAACTAGGGGGTATGTTTTTAAGGTGAGAGGAGACTTTCAATCTGATTTATTTACGAAACTTCATAGCGAGTTTTGAGAAGATTTGTAGCTCAGGTTGAGTTTCTGGATGTGAGTTTGCTCGCTGAGCTGGAAGGTTAGTTTTCAGACGTTTCGTCACCGTTCTAGGTACTTCATTGGAGCCATTTCAGAGAAGGTTCTTTTGGATGATCCCTGGTATGGAGGGATTGTTTTATGAGCAAAGATTAAACAGGCTGGGACTTTACTCACTGCAGTTTAGAAGAATGAGAGGTGATTTCATTGAAACATATAGGATTCTTAAGGGGCTTGCCAAGGTAAATGCTGACAGGATGTTTCCCCTCCATGGGACAGTCTAGGACGAGAGGGCATAGTCTCTTAATAAAGGAATGCCCATTTAAGACTTAGATCAGAAGGAACTTCTTCTCTCCAAGAATAGTGTCTCCTTGGAACTCCTTGCCAGAGAGAGCTATTGAGGCAGAATCCTTGTATATATTTAAGGCTGAGATTGATAGATGCTTAATCAGGGAATCAATGGATCCAGAGAAAAGGGCAAGAGAGTGGACGTGAGGGATGTCAGATCAACCAATCACCTAGTGAATCGTGAAGGAGGTTTGAGGGGCTGAATGACCAAATCTTGTTCCTATTTGTTCTGGTCTTGTGTTCATGTAGCCAAAGGCTGGTTATGGGGAAATGGTCTGGTATGGGTAGTGTGGTTTGCACTTGAGGGAACTCTGCCCGCGCTGCCCCCTCCCCCCCCCCCCCCCCAAACAAAAACAGGTTTGCCTCCTATCCGGCTGATGTTTGTTTTATCCAGAAAAGTGAAGAAGGTAGTTCCTCTTTCAAGCGTGGAATCTGGCATGTTCTCGATATATCTAAGCACACAGATTGTCTAATATTGTCGGTTTCTTTGTGAGGCTTGGAAGGATTGCTTAACAAGAAGATTTCACGCAATAGTAACCTTCACATCAACAGAAGAACTGTCCTTAT
Organism: Stegostoma tigrinum; assembly: GCF_030684315.1. Lineage (NCBI taxonomy): Eukaryota > Metazoa > Chordata > Chondrichthyes > Orectolobiformes > Stegostomatidae > Stegostoma > Stegostoma tigrinum. The sequence continues at coordinate 20,622,665 of NC_081382.1, forward strand.
TCCACAAGTGTCCGCAGATTATCTTGTAGCCCGTGTGATAAACTGAACAACAAAAGTGTGTGTGTGTGCGCGCGCAAGGATCTGTAAACCCAGTGTCTAGTTAGTCACAGGTGTGCACAAAATGCCTCCGGCATCTATGGCACCTATGATCTCCTCAAATAAATAGTGCAGTTTAGAAACCCCATAAGAATATCTATGGTTTTCAGTTATGTTGTTTTGACTAGGTGCATAGACATATTTCCACATTTGACCTCAAAGCTTTCTTGAAAATCATTTCTTTACCAATTCCAAGAGTTGTTTAAATGCTGAGACTGTCTGTGAGACACATGGATTTTGTTGTAACCTGCTGAAAAACAAACTTGTTTTTAATCAATCTTGCCACCCAATCTCGTAAAAGTAACAAGAATAAAACACTCCAACTCTCATATACATGTTCAAGTGGGAGGATAAGTAAAGTAGTTTTTAAAAGTCAATGGTAATTGATATCAAATCTTGATGACTTGGAAAATTTCACACTGGACATCGATGTCTCTGGATTCAGTGTTGGGACCACTAAGACATGTTAACAAATGATTTTTGTAACTTCTGGAGACTGCCTGCTCGTGTGATTTTTAGAACACTATGGTATAAGGAGTTCAAATGAAATGCATAGCTTGAAGTTACAGGATGGCTGGAGCCAGAGAGGCAATGAACAAATTCAGGGGTCCTGCTTTGTTTTCCAGCGTCCTTGACTTAAATACATTTCACTTCAACTTTCCTCCCTTGGTTATCCTGTGTGCCCTGCGGAGCTTGGATTTCCACGATGCAATCTTAATCATAGTGCTCTGAAAGAGGACAAAGCAGTGCATATTCACCTTAAAGTCCAGGGAGATGACTATTTCACCTGCTGTATACCAGTTCTTCAGATTCACAACTGCAAGGCACATATTGCTTGCTCGTCCAGAACCTAATTGAGGAGCAGTTTATTCTGGTGATCCAGTCATTTACAGAGTATATGTGACATGAAGATGTATGCAAAAACAATGTCCCTGCTTGCTGTCAAGCACCTGAACCTACCTTTTGAAGTTCCAGGACTTAATTGTAAATTTCCAGCCTGTCTTCAGATAAATAATTTTGACTTTTCACCAAATTAAGTCCCCCTACTTCCTTACTTCCCATTTTGAGAAGCAGTATGACATTAGTCTAGAGGCACAGAATTAGCACCACATTATTAAACTGTAGGTGAGACCTGTGTATTCTAATTCCTCCTTCTTTGCCTCCAACCCCAATTCCACTATTTTAGAAATGCATGTGCACTGTAATTCTGGCAAACTAAAGTCCTGGTTTTATACCTGGTATCGATCCCACAGAGGCTGCACTTCGCCACTGAGGCTTTGGAAAAATCAGTGCTGAGAAGTTATGTTTGTGATATTAATATAAGCCATTTAGCATGACATTCTTCTGTCCAGTATTTAAATGAAGCCATTCAAAACACCTTCACTAAAATAGAAGAGGAATGTGTTACAAAAATTATGCGTTTTTGTGCCTATCCACAGTTTTTGGTACATGATACACCACAGCTTCACTCCAACTGCAATACAAATACAAAGCAAAAGTGTGTTGCTTTGCAATCTCAGGTCTACTCTTTGAGGCCCGCGGCTCTGTCAAGCTTTCTAGCCAGGAAGGAAACACTGAATTATGTACTTAGCAAAACATATCTATTATAGGAAAACACATCCAGTTTCAAAATGTAAGTGCCCTTTTAATGAAAATATGCCATGCCACTTAAGACAAGTTTAGACCTTTTATCAAACAAAATCTTCAACTTTCTTACAAATTGGAAACTGAACATAATCAAAAATTTCAAATCTTATGTGTGCAAGTAATTAAAGTCCCTTAGAACATCCATAAAGAGACTTAATGTGATGCTGTTATAACTGATTGTCCTGTACACACTCAACCACAAAAGCTGACTGTCTGGAAGAAGTATGTTGATTTACTCTTGGGAAAACAAATGATCTCAGATTCTTAGATGTACTGATTTTATTTCCCTTTGTTAAGTTGACAGATTCTGTATTTGACCTTGTAAAATCAGGCTGGGGCTATTTCAATGCAAGCTGTTCACATCACAGTAAATTGTCAATAATGTCATCTTAAATAGAGTGATATAGGGAGGAGTCATGGCAGTGAATTTGAATAATAATTTCATTAACAAAAATATAACTGTTTCAATATCATTTCTTCACTGGCGTTTAATATTGAAAGTATTAAATTTTTGCAAAAGCATTCCTCTAACAATATTCATCCTGGTCAAAGGAAAAGACAGTGCGGCAAACTGCTATTTTGTGGTTATGACAAAACAATAAACTTGATGCCTGTAGAAGTCAGGAATATTTTCACTTTGTTCTTTAATTTATTTTATTCTTATTTTCCCAAAGCCCCTCTGCTTTCAATAATTGCATACATGTTCATGTGTCTCTTTACTAGGAGAAAAAGACCCAATCTTAAATCAAACCCCGCCACCCCCAAACAGGAAATATGCAAGACTGGCTTTAATTGACTAAACCTACAGTTTTCACACTGTGTAGAACATGGTCTTTTTTGCATGTATTGTCACACTAAGAGTCTTTCCTTCTATATTTCCAATAGTGAAACTTAGTCCAAGTGACACAGGCACTGGAATTCAGTTGCAGAGATTTTGTTCCTATTTGTACATTCTAGTTAATATAATCTATGCATTTTGCTTGAGCGATAGGTTTTCCCTGTATTGAAGATTATAGTACAGTACAGCTGATGCTTATATTTTTAAATGGAAAAGAACTTACCAGGGAAAAGCAGTGGGGCACAGGTCTCTGGCACAGAGTCTGTCCCTGCTGCTCAGAAGGGAAGGGGGCAGAGGAGCAGAGTAGTAGTCATTGGGGACTCCATAGTTAGGGGGACAGATGGGAGGTTCTGTGGGGACGAGAGAGACTCACGGTTGGTGTATTGCCTCCCAGGTGCCAGGGTGCGTGATGTCTCTGATCGTGTTTTTGGGATCCTTAAGGGGGTGGGGGAGCAGCCCCAAGTCGTGGTCCACATTGGCACCGATGACATAGGTAGGAAGAGAGATGGGGATTTAAGGCAGAAATTCAGGGAGCTAGGATGGAAGCTGAGAGCTAGGACGAACAGAGCTGTCTCTGGTTTGTTGCCCGTGCCATGTGCTAGTGAGGTGAGGAATAGGGAGAGAGATGAGTTGAACATGTGACTACAGGGATGGTGCAGGAGGGAGCGTTTTGGATTCTTGGATAATTGGGGCTCTTTCTGAGGTAGGTGGGACCTCTACAAGAAAGATGGTCTTCACCTGAACCAGAGGGATACCGATATCTTGGGGGGGAAATTTGCGAAGGCTATTCGGGTGGGTTTAAACTAATTCAGCAGGGGGATGGGAACCAAAATTGTAGTTCAAGTATAGCAAAGGTTGAGAGTAGGGAGGTCCAAAATAAAGTTTCAGGGACGCAAGATGGCACCGGCAAGCAAGAAGTTGGTTGAAGTGTGTCTACTTCAACGCCAGGAGCGTCCAGAATAAGGTGGGTGAACTTGCAGCATGGGTTGGTACCTGAGACTTTGATATTGTGGCCATTTCAGAGACATGGATAGAGAAGGGACAGGAATGGCTATTGCAGGTTCCGGGATTTAGATGTTTCAGTAAGAACAGAGAAGATGGTCAAAGGTGAGGGGAGGTGTGGCATTGTTAGTTAAGGAAAGTATTAAAGTTGCAGAAAGGATGTTTGGGGACTCCTCAGCTGAGGTTAGAAACAGGAAAGGAGAAGTCACCCTGTTGGGAGTTTTCTATAGGCCTCCGAATAGTTCCAGAGATGTAGAGGAAAGGATAGCGAAAATGATTCTCGATAGGAGTGAGAGAGACAGGGTAGTTGTCATGGGGGACTTCAACTTTCCAAATATTGACTGGGAACACTACAGTTCGAATACTATAGATGGGTCAGTTTTTGTCCAGTGTGTGCAGGAGGGCTTCCTGACAGTATGTATTCAGGCCAACAAGGGGCGAAGCCACATTATATTTGGTACTGGGTAATGAGCCTGGCCAAGTGTTAGATTTGGAAGTAGGTGAGCACTTTGGTGATAGCAATCACAATTCTGTTATGTTTACTTTAGTGATGGAAAGGTATAGGTGTATACCACTGGGCAAGAGTTATAGCTGGGGGAAACGGCAATTACGATGAGATTAGGCAAGATTTAGGGAGCATAGGATGGGGAAGGAAACTGCAGGGGATGGGGACATTAGAAATGTGGAGCTTATTCAAGGAAAAGCTCCTGTGTGTCCTAGATAAGTATGTACCTGTCAGGCAGGGAGGAAGCTGTAGAGCGTGGGAGCCGTGGTTTACGAAGGAGGTGGAATCTCTCTTCAAGAGAAAGAAGAAGGCTTATGTTAGGATGAGATGTGAAGGCTCAGGGCGCTTGAGGGCTACGAGATAGCCAGGAAAGACCTAAAGAGGGAGCTCAGAAGAGCCGGGAGGAGACATGAGAAGTTGTTGGTGGATTGGATCAGGGTAAACCCTAAGGCTTTCTATAGGTGTTTAAGGAATAAAAGAATGACGAAAGTAAGATTAGGGCCAATCAAGGATGGATAGTGGTAAGTTGTGTGTGGAGTCAGAGGAGATACCACTATCCATCCTTGATTGGCCCTAATCTTACTTTCGTCATTCTTTTATTCCTTAAACACCTATAGAAAGCCTTAGGGTTTACCCTGATCCAATCCACCAACAACTTCTCATGTCTCCTCCCGGCTCTTCTGAGCTCCCTCTTTAGGTCTTTCCTTGTGTGTGGAGTCAGAGGAGATAGGGAAAGCACTAAATGAATATTTTTCAACAGTATTCACTCTAGAAAACAACAATGTTGTCGAGGAGAATACTGAGATACAGGCTACTAGACGAGGTGGGATTGAGGCTCAAGGAAGAGGTATTAGAAATCCTACAGAAGGTGAAGATAGATAAGTCCCCTGGGCTGGATGGGATTTATCCTAGGATCCTCTGGGAAGCCAGGCAGGAGATTGCCAAGCCTTTGACATTGATCTTTAACTCGTCATTGTCTACAGGAATAGTGCCAGACGACTGGAGGATAGCAAATGTGGTTCCCCTGTTCAAGAAGGGGAGTAGAGACAACCCTGGTAATTACAGGCCAGTGAGCCTCACCTCGTTTGTTGGTAAAGTGTTGGAAAAGGTTATAAGAGATAGGATTTATAATCATCTAGAAAAGACTAAATTGATTAGGGATAGTCAGCACGGTTTTGTGAAGGGAGGGTCGGGCCTCACGAACCTTACTGAGTTCTTTGAGAAGGTGACCAAACAGGTAGATGAGAGTAAACAGGTTGATGTGGTGTATATGGATTTCAGCAAGGCATTCGATAAGGTTCCCCACAGTAGGCTATTGTACAAAATTCAGAGGAATGGAATTGTGGGAGATATAGCAGTTTGGATCAGAAATTGGCTTGCTGAAAGAAGATAGAGGGTGATAGTTGATGGGAAATGTTCATCCTGGAGACCAGTTACTAGTGATGTACCGCAAGGGTCAGTGTTGGGTCCACTGCTGTTTGTCATTTTTATAAATGACCTGGATGAGGGCTTAGAAAGACAGATTAGTAAATTTGCAGACGACACTAAGGTCGGTGGAATTGTGGATAGTGACGCAGGATGCTGTAGGTTGCAGAGAGACGTAGATAAGCTGCAGAGCTGGGCTGAGAGGTGGCAAATGGAGTTTAATGCAGACAAGTGTGAGGTGATGCACTTTGGTAGGAGTAACCAGAATGCAAAGTACTGGGCTAATGGTAAGATTCTTAGCAGTGTAGATGAGCAGAGAGATCTCGGTGTCCATGTACACAGATCCTTGAAAGTTGCCACCCAGGTTGACAGGGCTGTTTAGAAGGCATACAGTGTTTTAGCTTTTATTAATAGAAGGATCGAGTTCCGGAACCAAGAGGTTATGCCACAGCTGTACAAAACTCTGGTGCGGCCACACTTGGAGTATTGCGTACAGTTCTGGTCACCGCGTTACAAGAAGGATGTGGAAGCTTTGGAAAGGGCGCAGAGGAGATTTGCTAGGATGTTGCCTGGTACGGAGGGAAGTTCTTACGAGGAAAGGCTGAGGGACTTGAGGCTGTTTTCATTAGAGAGAAGAAGGTTGAGAGGTGACTTAATTGAGACATATAAAATAATCAGAGGGTTAAATAGGGTTAGATATTTCCTAGGATGGTGACGGCGAGCACGAGGCGGCATAGCTTTAAATTGAGGGGTGAAAGATATAGGACAGATGTCAGAGGTAGTTTCTTTACTCATTGAGTAGTAAGGAAATGGAACTCTTTGCCTGCAACGGTAGTAGATTCGCCAACTTTAGGTACATTTAAGTCGTCGTTGGACAAGCATACGGATGTACATGGAATAGTGTAGGTTAGATGGGCTTCAGATCGGTGTGACAGGTCGGCACAACATAGAGGGCCTGTACTGTGCTGTAATGTTCTATGTTCTATGTTTTAAAAATCACATTCATAGCAGAAATGCATGGGGTTGCAGTGGATAGTTCGTACCACACCTCAACAAGAAAGGAGTTAGAAACTAACATGTCTGTTGAAACCCACATCACAGTCATAACATGGTGGGCTAAATTGAATAATGTTTTGTTCTTGTGCCTCTCACTCAAAGAAAGTGTCAGCTTCAGGATCTCAAATAGCTGCTGGCCAATCTGATTCCCAACAGGGCCAGAGCTTGATAGCGGATGCTGCCAGTAGGGCTGGAAGAGGCTTGAGGACGGCCAAAATTGTCACAGAAAAGTTAGTCTCTGAGTTTTAAAATGAGGACGATCACGTTCTATTTGGTATGTAGGTTGCAATGGCATCGTTGGGGGTTGAAGACTACCCCTGATGCACAAAGGGAACCCCTGAATAAGATGTCCCCCTTGTTTCCTTCCTTCCCACCTTCTTTTCATGTGGACCTCAGAGGGTAGGTGGGAAGATAACAGACTGGGCAACTAAACTGTTGTTTGCCCTCTGGTGGGGCTTATAATATCCAGCCCATAACTATATTGTCGGTGACGATCAAACCCATCCTGTAAGGCAGACGTACGAGTCTTTGCTGGAAACAAAACAGAAATAGCTGGAAAAACTCAGCAGGTCTGGCAGCTTCTGTGGAGAGAAATCCGTTCTGGAGACAAATCACTGGACCTGAAACGTTAATACTGATTTCTGTCTGTAGATGCTACCAGACCAAGAGTTTTTCTGACAATTTCTGTTTTTGCTTCTGGTTACCAGCATCCACAGTTCTCTTGATTTTATTTTCGTGTAATGATTATTTGAAACACTGACACAGCAAGAGTTGCTATGGCTGTTATATCAGGGTTTGATGCTTTAGAATCAGGAGGTATTATGGTATGGATATTGTGTCAACTTCATCCGTTCCATATCATTAATCAGCAGAAAGCACCATCAGACAAGATGCTCTGAGCCACTGTTGGTGTCACTCAGTGTGACTATTAATGCGGTTTGTGCCACTTGTCTTTCAATTGAATTTTACTACACATAGCAGCAAGTTTCTGTTTTCCTTCCCCTATGACACACACATTGACTAAGAACTACTTCTACTTTGAATTCTTGTTTTCACTTTGTACCCCTTCCTGACAACCTTCTCAGGCATATTAATCAAAAAAAAACAAAAATTGCCGTGTATTGATAGAAATTAAGGACTAAATTAGTTTGAAGAGTTAACCTGGCACCAACAACAAATGAGATACACTACCACAAATAAATATTCTGGTAAAGGAAGCTGATATTTGGTTGTCAGCACATGGTTATAAAATCTGGCTTCATGTTTGTTGTAGATTTGATAGCTCTTTTATAATGCAGGTAGAATATTCAGTGACAATGAAATTTTTTTTTAATTCAACCAAAGCATATTTCATCCAAGAGCCATTTACAAAAGAGAATTTTAAGTTCTGTATTGAAGAACTTCCTAAACTGCTTGCTTACAAAGCCTCTTTTTATAATGCCAGGAAATTGGGTGAGACAGACTGTGTTTTAAAGTAACTTGCAGAAATTGCACTAAGTCTCAAAATTCCCAGCCCAGAAGAAAAGTAATCTTGTTCTCAGTCCAGTCATTGGAAGGCAGACATATAGTCAGGTATTTCAGTCACAAATAGCTCTTCACCCACCAGGAGAAAAATTTACAAACTCTCAATCTGGCGTGAAATATTCATTTTGTTATACACACTGAAATAAACATCAGAATTTCAGAATATTAATTTACTCCCATGTTTGCTATTGTTTGTCTGTTTTTAGATTACTCTCAAGTACTATTTTCATGTTGTATTTCATAAATATTACGTTGTGAATTGCAGACCAAGAATTGGTCATTGAACTTTGTTAGCAGTGATTGATGCTAGTTTTTAAAAAAACCCAAGATTAGATTTTAATATTAAGTAATAATTAGTTTTTAGTCAATTAAGACATTTTGCTGCTTTGACTCTTATTGCATGCATTATTGTATTGCCTGTTACAAATATCACTTAATGTGTGTATGTGAGCCGTACAACAACAGTGGGCAGGTGAATTACTGACACGAATCAATGTAAAACACTAACTCTGATCTTATTCCATTATCTGAGAATTATCATCAAGTACTTTGCATCTGTTCTGCTTTTGAAATATGGTCATTGTTAGTAGGCAAGCACATTTCATGCATAGCAAAATTCCACAATTAAAGTTGCTATAGTCCTGCTTTGTCATTAGAAAGAGCTGACTGGTGGTGGTTTAACCTGAGGGTCACCATGCCTTGGGTGAGGGGAGAGGTTGAGAAGGAGAGTCCTCCACGGTAACCTCAGCTAGTCTGGGAATTGATCACAAGCTGTTGATATTACTCTGCATCATGATCCAGCTGTCCAGCCAACTGACCTAATAGCAATGAGGTAAACGTCCCACTGACCTGATTTTTTTTGTAATAGTTGAGTTGAATTGCTTGTCCTTTTGTTAAACAATAACTCCATCTGTTTTCAGATTTTGCAAAATGTAATGCGATTTCAGTACTGCAGTTGATAAGGTGGTGGGGTGCTCGGTGAAGCCTTTCAAATTCTGCTTTCCTAACCGCCATATCTATTTATAAGTTTAAGTGAGTCTAGGCTGAGGGTTTGGAGTGCAGCGGATACCACATTTTTTTTGTTGTGTGTTGGTTGCTCAGCTGGTACAGTACCTTAACAAAGTGGTGCAAATGCTGTGGCCAAGGCCATCATGAAACCAGACGATAGGGCTGCTGCTAATGTAAGAGTTGTGGCTTGTGTTGATCTTCCAGCGTAGCCTGGATAGGGTTGGCCTTATCATCCTGGTGTGCCTTGCTGTGTGCAATTGGACCAGGCAGTGAGGTGATGTGATAGAAGCTGAGAAGATGGCAGAGCAGCAGCAGTCTTCCATGGAAGAGGATGAGGATGTTGGAGACAAAGGAGCTCAGAGTTCAGCTCTGGGCATTACAAGAAAGATAGGACCTAGTAGACATCTGGTCCTAGTAGATGACAGCTGGGTACAGCGGGTGTAGTAATGTAATTGTTGATCATGCTAGCATTTGTTTGGAATTCTGGGGACCAAACATCAGCCTCTAATGGTTTTTTTGTGTCCACTTTTGTAGGCTGTAAATTGAAAATCATGTTTGGTATTGCCTGATTTTTTGCATATATGTGATGCGCGCCACTGAACGGTGACCAGTGCAGTTCTGTTGTGGGCATTGGGAACAGAGCACCACTGATTATTCAAGTTGGAGCTAAGGATAAATCATCTGACTTATTAGTTTAGCAGTGACCAGAATGAGAGACTGAGGTTGTATGTGCGAGGGAGTTTCAATCATGGCAGCTATATGATGTGAGCAGTGTGGCTTTGTATTTGCTGTGTCATTACATTGCAGGTGAGGGGCAGCAGCAGATTACTAATGCCTATATGGGTATACAGCAGCCTTTTAAGGATGGTGTGTGAGCAAGAGATACCAGCCATTCAGCCAATATTGACTGAGTGGCAAGTTGTTCCAGAATGGCATGGTAAGATGAGGCTGGAATTGGATGAAAGGCTAACCATAAGGATGGGGTAAGTAGTTAATGAGAGAAGTTCAGTAAGATATGGTTAGAAATCTCACCAGGCTACAAGGTGGAAAACCCCCCAAAAAAGTCTTATTTGCTACTTTTCACAAAAATCAACTTGAGATTCAGCATATTGTGGTCACTGTTAATGGAGGAGTTCTGACAAGATACTGGTGACAGAAGGAAGTCTTGCTTGAATTTTACAAAGAATGCAAAGGACTTTAAAAGCCTGTCAGCATGACTCTTTTCTCCCCAGAAGGGCATGCTTGTTGCTGTCCCTTTTATACTACAGTCCATAAACTGGCATGGAGCACAAGCTACCGAGAAGGAAAATTGTGAACAGAGGGAGGAGGCTGTAGCCACTCAAAACACCCACTACGATATTCCAGGATTAGTTTTTCTACCTCTTCCTCAACCAGAAGCTATGCTGCGGGAAGGAGTGTGAATTGAAAAGCAAGACAGTGGATTCATTGTCACAGTATCAGCAGCTTGCAGTTCTAATGGAGTTATCAGGATAAGAGTGAGGTGATTTGGAAACATGCACATGGAAAGAGCATTTTGAGCGCTGAACTGTCCGGTGATGCTGCAGTGGCCTTGGTCACTTCTGACCCTGTCTTCCAGAGAGAGGGTTAGGGGGATGCATGTAAGCCTGTCCCTCTCCAGTTTTCTACTATTTGCTCCTCTTATATGGAAGCCTATCTTCTGAAAAAGAGGGAGGAGTGACTGTGTATATACTATTTGTTTGATGCCCTGCCATAGCCGAATAGTTTCAATTATTTTGAATGTATAAGATGTGGTTGCAGAATTGGTAAGTGCATTAGGGTGAGTGAATTATATCAATGGTAGACGTGAGCTGATTGGTATGGGGCTTTAGTGTAATGAACAATGAAAGAGGTTCTGTGAGTACAAGCTGTTAGGTGCATTCAGTGTCCTTAGACACTTAAGGTCTTTAAAAGGTTTACAATGCTATAGCAAGTCCCTCATAGCTATATTTCTGCTATTCATTTCCCTGACCACCTGCTTCTGTTCCCTTTTCAGAATATACTTCTTAAACCTCCTGGCTCCCTGCATGAAATATGACGGTTGTCCTTTTATGCAGGCTAGCTGTGGGTGTTGTATTCTATGCACATCCCCCTCTGAAATGCAGCTGGTCACCAGCGTGTCTTGCACTCAGCAACATGCCACAATCATTGTGAGTAACACCACCCTTCCTGAGTGCAAAGTGATTGCACATCATGATTCTCACACCACAAACAGACCTGATTGAGTCTTTAGTCTCTAATTTCTAAATTCAGAATTAAAATAATTTCTTGAGTAATATACCACATGACTGATGGGATCCATGCAAAAGTGAGGCAGTATGAATCTCTGCCATCAGGACAGGACTTCATCCATCTACCACTACCAACAAAATCCAATGTCTTCCAGTTCTGGCATTAAAATTGGCCCAACAATGGGTTATGCACATTTGATTTCTGATTCATCTATGTAAGCTGCATGATTATTTGAGAATATCCCAAGATGGCTGACATTATAGTTTTAGATGTAGAAGATTTTCTTAGCAATCAGGTAACACAAATGTGATACTAAATCAGAATTCCATTTCTAATTTTAAGAAGCACATTTTCTGCTTATTTGCCTTCTATAAATAGAAAATAATGGCAACTAATGGAATTTTTAAGGCAAGTTGTTTTTGTCTGTTGCGGTAGAGGTGAAATTGATTTCTTTTAAAGGGCTATTGAACATTTAATTTGGTTTCTGCAACTTAATTTGATTGTGTTTGTTATTTTCTATAAAATTTGCTATCAGCATTGCAGAGCAAAGTAAGTAAAATTAAAGCCACAGCCAATAATATGCAATCCAATACATTACTGAGAGTGTTCAAAACAAGTCAGAATGGGAGTGTTTGCAGTGTTGTTAGTGTAGAAAAAACATAGAGCTTGAATAACAAAGCCAAATACTGTTTGAACTTTTACAAGGATCTGAGTGCTAAAATAACCATTAATTTGCAGTTATTCAATCATGTTTCTAAACCTACGGACACAAATGATTTTTATCTGACATTCTTGCATCCCAGAGCTGACTTGAGTCTAAATGTGACATTTTTTGAAGAGTTTGTGACCAAGAGAAACTTAAAGTAATCAACAATAAACATGGAATAAATTTAAAAGCTGAAAAGGAGATTCGGTAATAATGTAGACTAACTTTATTCTGTTTCCTCATCAGCTGTCTGGAGCAGGTTCTGACTGTGATGAAACTGATGATGGCTCCAAGAAGAAAAAGACCAAGAATTTGTAAGTTTGATCATCTTATTTATGGCATTACTTTGTATTGGTTGCTGTAATAATTTTATCAAAGTTCTTTGCTAGTTTTGGAATAACATTTTACTCCTGTTCTCATTTCAGTTTTACATCATTTATCTCCTGTTAAGATGGAGAGTAGTAAACATTGGATTTTGATTGATTAAATTAGTTTATTATTTTGAGTTCCTTCTGCTCCAAAAAAATCTAATACAAACCATAAAGTTGAAGGGGAAGACTTTCCCCTTAAAGTTTCAGTTAGGTTTATAAAATGCCAGATAATTGGACTGTTAAATGCCCATAGAAGAAACCCATTTTTCACTAATATTTAGGTTTTGTACTTCAGTGAATTTTGATTGTTTAAAGAAGAACAGCGAACATGTACTGTAGTAAATGTCATATCATTGCTCAAAGTAAATACATCTTTGGAAGTGATGTTTAGCTTCATTCTAAGCACTGATGGTAGAAAGGTTCATATTGGGGGCAGGAAAGATGAAATATGATCCCTGTCTTATTAACCCTTGCCCTACTACATTGTTTTAAAGGATACAACTGTTTCCAATCAGTAATAACGAGGGACATTACTAGGAGTTTGAAACAAGTGCAAAAAAAATGTTTTTTTTAAAAATAAGAATTCCAATTATAGAGCTTAAATATATTCTCATATGGCTGTAGTAATGGAAATACGTTTGATTTTGCATAATTTTGAATTTGGATGCTTCCCTTTTCTGATATGGATCTGCTAAAAATGTAAACCACTGAGAAATGTATTCTAATAGTCTGGTTTAAAACAAATAACATTTCATAGTAACAGTGATAATAGGACCTGCAGATGCTGTAGAATCCAAGATAACAAAGTGTGGAGCTGGATGAACACAGCAGGCCAAGCAGCATCTCAGGAGCACAAAAGCTGACGTTACGGGCCTAGACCCTTCATCAGAGAGGGGGCAATGGGGAGAGGGTTCTGGAATAAATAGGGAGAGAGGGGGAGGCGGACCAAAGATGGAGAGAAAAGATAGGTAGAGAGGAGAGTATAGGTGAGGAGGTAGGGAGGGGATAGGTCAGTCCGGGGAAGACGGACAGGTCAAGGAGGTGGGATGAGGTGGTAGGTAGGAAATGGAGGTGCGGCTTGAGGTGGGAGGAAGGGATGGGTGAGAGGAAGAACAAGATAGGGAAGCAGGGACAGGCTGGGCTGGTTTTGTGATGCAGTGGGGGAAGGGGAGATTTTGAAGCTTGTGAAGTCCACATTGATGCCATTGGGCTGCAGGGTTACCAAGCGGAATATGAGTTGCTGTTCTTGCAATCTTCGGGTGGCATCATTGTGGCACTGCAGGAGGCCCATGATAGACATGTCATCTGAGGAATAGGAGGGGGAGTTAAAATGGTTCGCGACTGGGAGGTGCAGTTGTTTGTTGCTGACCGAGCGGAGGTGTTCTCACATACCACCCCACCAACCTCCGGATACAACCCATCATCCTCCGACACCTTCCGCCATCTACAATCCGACCCCACCACCCAAGCCATTTTTCCATCCCCAGCCTTGTCTGCCTTCCAGAGAGACCACTCTCTCCGCGACTCCCTTGTCCGCTCCACACTTCCCTCCAACCCCACCACACTCAGCACCTTCCCCTGCTACCGCAGGAAGTGCTACACTTGCCCCCACACCTCCTCCCTCACCGCTATCCCAGGCCCCAAGATGATTTTCCATATCAAGCAGATGTTCACCTGCACATCTGCCAATGTGGTACACTATATCCGTTGTACCCGGTGTGGCCGCCTCTACATTGGGGAAACCAAGCGGAGGCTTGGGGACCACTTTGCAGAACACCTCCGCTCGGTCCGCAACAAACAACTGCACCTCCCAGTCGCAAACCATTTTAACTCCCCCTCCCATTCCGCAGACGACATGCCCATCATGGGCCTCCTGCAGTGCCACAATCATGCCACCCGAAGGTTGCAAGAACAGCAACTCATATTCCGCTTGGGAACCCTGCAGCCCAATGGTATCAATGTGGACCTCTCAAGCTTCAAAATTTCCCCTCCCCCCACTGCATCCCAAAACCAGCCCAGCCTGTCTCTGCTTCCCTAACCTGTTCCTTCTCTCACCCATCCCTTCCTCCCACCACAAGCCGCACCTCCGTTTCCTACCTACTAACCTCATCCCACCTCCTTGACCTGTCCGTCTTCCCTGGACTGACCTATCCCATCCCTACCTCCTCACCTATACTCTCCTCTCCACCTATCTTCTTTTCTCTCCATCTTCAGTCCGCCTCCCCCTCTCTCCCTATTTATTCCAGAACCCTCACCCCATCCCCCTCTCTGATGAAGGATCTAGGCCCGAAACGTCAGCTTTTGTGCTCCTGAGATCATGCCTGGCCTGCTGTGTTCATCCAGCTCCACACATTCCATCGTAATTACTGGATCATAATCCAGTATTACTATTTTCTACTTATCATTCAATTTTATTACGAAGTACGAGCTATAAAATAAATATTCGCTCAGTGAAAACAAAAAAAAACGAAATTAAACCATTGCTTTACCCCTTTGAGAATTTTTAAGATTTTATTACGCGTTTGAGAAGCAGCAGCCCCGTACCATTATAATAAAATGTGAGGCTGGATGAACACAGCAGGCCAAGCAGCATCTCAGGAGCACAAAAGCTGACGTTTCGGGCCTAGACCCTTCATCAGAGAGGGGGATGGGGGGAGGGAACTGGAATAAATAGGGAGAGAGGGGGAGGCGGACCGAAGATGGACAGTAAAGAAGATAGGTGGAGAGAGTGTAGGTGGGGAGGTAGGGAGGGGATAGGTCAGTCCAGGGAAGACGGACTTCACCAACACCTTCCACCCCAACCTTCAGTTCACCTGGGCCATCTCCAGCACATCCCTCACCTTCCTGGACCTCTCAGTCTCCATCTCAGGCAACCAGCTTGTAACTGATGTCCATTTCAAGCCCACCGACTCCCACAGCTACCTAGAATACACCTCCTCCCACCCACCCTCCTGCAAAAATTCCATCCCCTATTCCCAATTCCTCCGCCTCCGCCGCATCTGCTCCCACGATAAGACATTCCACTCCCGCACATCCCAGATGTCCAAGTTCTTTAAGGACCGCAACTTCCCCCCACGGTGATCGAGAACGCCCTTGACCGCGTCTCCCGCATTTCCCGCGACACATCCCACACACCCCGCCCCCGCCACAACCGCCCGAAGAGGATCCCCCTCGTTCTCACACACCACCCTACCAACCTCCGGATACAACGCATTATCCTCCGACACTTCCGCCATTTACAATCCGACCCCACCACCCAAGACATTTTTCCATCCCCTCCCCTGTCTGCTTTCCGGAGAGACCACTCTCTCCGTGACTCCCTTGTTCGCTCCACACTGCCCTCCAACCCCACCACACCCGGCACCTTCCCCTGCAACCGCAGGAAATGCTACACTTGTCCCCACACCACCTCCCTCACCCCCATCCCAGGCCCCAAGATGACATTCCACATCAAGCAGAGGTTCACCTGCACATCTGCCAATGTGGTATACTGCATCCACTGTACCCGGTGCGGCTTCCTCTACATTGGGGAAACCAAGCGGAGGCTTGGGGACCGCTTTGCAGAACACCTCCGCTCAGTTCGCAACAAACAACTGCACCTCCCAGTCGCAAACCATTTCCACTCCCCCTCCCATTCTCTTGATGACATGTCCATCATGGGCCTCCTGCGCTGCCACAATGATGCCACCCGAAGGTTGCAGGAACAGCAACTCATATTCTGCCTGGGAACCCTGCAGCCATATGGTATCAATGTGGACTTCACCAGTTTCAAAATCTCCCCTTGCCCTACTGCATCCCTAAACCAGCCCAGTTCATCCCCTCCCCCCACTGCACCACACAACCAGCCCAGCTCTTCCCCCCCCACCCACTGCATCCCAAAACCAGTCCAACCTGTCTCTGCCTCCCTAACCGGTTCTTCCTCTCACCCATCCCTTCCTCCCACCCCAAGCCGCACCCCCAGCTACCTACTAACCTCATCCCACCTCCTTGACCTGTCCGTCTTCCCTGGACTGACCTATCCCCTCCCTACCTCCCCACCTACACTCTGTCCACCTATCTTCTTTACTCTCCATCTTCGGTCCGCCTCCCCCTCTCTCCCTATTTATTCCAGTTCCCTCCCCCCATCCCCCTCTCTGATGAAGGGTCTAGGCCCGAAACGTCAGCTTTTGTGCTCCTGAGATGCTGCTTGGCCTGCTGTGTTCATCCAGCCTCACATTTTATTATCTTGGAATCTCTAGCATCTGCAGTTCCCATTAGCCCCGTACCATTTTCTGTTTTCAACATGTCATGAAATACCAATATGTGCCAGAAGGTGGAGCTATGACCACATGACCAGCTCGGATCCGGCATTTATTGCAAGCGCAAAATATCTATTGTTTCCCTTTGCTCTTGCTCAGCGCAGATTAGAAGAAAACAGTTAAAGAGTAAGATAGTGTCCCAGTATATATACAGTTAAAATACAATGGGAACGGTTGTCTTATACTTTTAGTGGAAATAATTGAGAATTACCCCCCATGAAGCGTTTTATTCAATGGTGTAGCCTGATTGGTTCGTGAGTTGGCGTTTATCCAGCCCACACTTAGTACTTAATGTGCCTTCCTGGGAGAGCATCAATATAACGATCCGACTCAAAACACTGCAGATCTGCACACCACATATAGAGTTATCCAAATGCTACACACAATGGTTGATTTTTCAGAAAAATATCTGGAAAGGTAGGAGATATTAGATCTTAAGAAAACTTTATTTCATTAGTAAATTAGATGCGGAAGTTTGGTTATTTTTGATAAATTTGTGGTATTTGTGAAATGTCAGGGAAGGAGCACAATTTGTAAAATTGTAGGCTTTAAATATTTACAGGTTTTACAGATTTGTTAAGAGTAAACATCTGTATGAAAGCTTTGAGTTACAGTTTACCATTACTCAGGAATTTCATGACTAGTTAATCCTCACAGATGAAACTGCAATTAAATTCCATTGAATATTAAAACAAAGGTTTCGTTTTCATATTTTGAGCTTTATTGCAATAGCCATGGAACAGTTTATGTTTACATACGCTTTCCTTAAAAGTGTAATTTCAAAGCAAGGAGCTTATTCTGTTTATAAATATATCATGTTACAGCTGATCTGTTGAAAGAGCATGTCCTAGCAGAACTTTGAAAAGCATTAAATAGAATGCACTGTGCCAGTCATTGTTGTCCCTTTGAATCTGACTTATTGGCAATTGCTTATTACAATTTCATTATCCATTAATGTTGTTTCTTATCTGCTGGATTTGCAGTCATTTGCATTTAGGCAGTTACATTTCTAGTTATATTTGTTTGGTTTGAATGCTACGATTCCAATGTCTCTTGTTCCCCCGAAACCTAAGGCAAATCATCTGTTTTTATAGAGCATTATTGATAGATCTCTGAAGTTTTAGCAATTATGTTTTTAAGTGATGAAACTGATGGAGGATGGGCTGATTAGACTTTTTATGATGATCATATGATCCGTGTATTATAGAAATAAAACATTTGTCATTTATATTAAATATTATTTGGGAGGAGATTTGGGATGAGAATTCAGTACAAGGCATAGATGTGTATTGTTATTATGTATATAATCAGCTAAAAATTACTGATCACTTGGTCAGATGCTTTAACATGACTAGATTGAATACAAACAAAATGCTGTTAAAGAAACACCTCATAAAATTGAGAAAGCAGTACATCAAGAAACAGATGTTAGATGTCTTGTTAGTTTTTAGAAAGTTTTCTGTGTTTCTGTAATTATAGCACCAGCACTTTCATTTGTTGCCGCACATGCCACCAACCACATTATAATAAGCAGTAGAATATAGTGCCCTGATCTATTAGGTAGTGATGATATGTTAGCCATACTAAGAAAATTGAATCTTTTGTCCAACAACTTAGCAAAAAAAATTGTTTTTACCAGATTTAAGTGGTGAAAAATGCTCTAGGCTTATTAATCATTTTTCCACATCTTTATTTATAAGCTGTTTAATTCATGCATCAATTCAACACGTTCTTTAATCTTTGCCTAAATAAGTTTTCAGAAGATGATTCTCTTCAATTTGATTTTACCATTCTTTAAAACCTTTCCTTTAAAAATCATCTTTCATTTATTCAGTCAGGGAAACTGAAAGAGTTCTGTTCTTGTACCTACAGTTTGCAGTTTGTAAATTGTCAATAGAATTTATAATCAGAGAAAATTTCAAAATGAATTTTTTTGCTGAAACAATTCGGCAGGTTTACACTAGCAAAGTCTCTACCTTCCGCCAAAAAAGCCGTTTGATTTGTTGTTATAGTAACCAGTTAAAGGAATGGACATAAATAGGCAGCATTTGTTTCCTGTTTTAACATTTCAGTTGTTAGCGAGCTTTATTGACCAGAAGTAGGCAGGCAGACACTGACACAATTCTGAGTCAAATCGACTCTCCTTTCAAAAACGTGGGCATACTGGGTAGTCACTCCCACTTCCTGAATGCAAATACCATGAACCAACAGCAACTTCAGTGTAGAACAGAAATTCATGCTACTCACTGCACAGTCCAGATGCTAGCTCCTCTGCAGGTCAGGGGATTGTAAAGGTTAGATTTTCTTTTTATAGGTTGCAAATTTGAAGATCCTGAAACTATAGTGACAAAATAGACTGTGCAGATTGCTATTGCTACATTTTTATGAAGCCATTGCAGATCAAATGCAGTTAAGGGAAGGGAAAACATCTTCAAAACTAGTCTGAACAAGTCAGCTCTGAAAGATGCCATTTTTCAGAGATCTGTCAAAGCCACAACCACATGAGTTTCATTCAGAAATGCTTTTGAGTTTGCTTCAACGTACGAGTCCTGGTGGGGGCTTGCATCGACGGCACACTATGAAAGAGTAAGTTGAGTATGAACGAACTTAATTTTAGAAAATACAAGAAAAAAGCAAATGTGTGTGCATTGAAATGTCTTATCATTGATGTACAAGTTCCTGCAGATTATTGAATAAGATTTCAAGAATGGGGAATTAATTTTTAAATGAGAATGTTTTGTTTCAGCAGTCATGCTTGTTTCTCTGGGTAGTGTATTCAATCTAATTAAATTTTTTGTGCCTAATTGCTCAGTAAGAATATTTAATTCTCAAATAAGCATTTTTCATTAGCTGCTCATACTTACCTATGTTTTTGTTCTCTTTTCCATTAGGGCCAAAGATATGAAAAACCGACTGGGATTTCTACGTCGACGAAATGAATCTGGTGCAGGCAGTAATGCTGCAAAACTCGATAAAGTCATTAAAACTGTGAAGTAGGTCTCAAATTTTAATTAAACGTATAACTTTATTATTTCCAAGTATTGTGATTGGTAAAATGTGTTCATTTTGAATTTCTGTTTTATGCATCATTTCAAATACCAAACAATGAGGTGAAAGAATGTTCTCCACAGTTAATCGAGAATGGTGAAACACAGTCACTATTTATTCCAAACTAAAGCACTTTTCAAAGTTAAACACGAAGAATAATGATTATATTTATTTCTCAGTCATCATTCTGTATCACTTTATCAGTGAATGAAACCTGTTAAGTCAGTTGGTTTAAAGAATTATAATTCAGCTGTACTGTCAATATTTTTGAGTTTAAATATCCAGTGTTGGGCTTTGTGAGCATTAAGAGTAAGTTGAAATAAATTTGCTGGAGAAGTAGATTGAGTGTGCTGTCTGAAAGCTGAATATGTGCAGACTGCTTATACATAAAGTGTACAAAGACAGCTCTGTGGCCCACCTAGGAAAATGTGGTTCTGCACATGACAGCATCTTGTTAGGAGTACTGGAAACATGCCTAGGAAAATCTGCATTCGCCTGCAAACCTCCACAAGAGATTTATTTATCTATTAGCTGTCTAATAGATGCCAACAAGACACTGTTGTAGTCATGCTCTCTGATGCACAAAATCCTACAACATAGCCACAGATTTAGAACATAGAAGGAAAAATAAGCGCACACATTTGTGGGAACTAAGGTTTCAGTTCCTGTAAGTCCTTTTGGAGATGAATCGGCCCAACTAAATCTAGAGCAGCATTGGTGACTCTTGAGTTAGCTTAAAAGATGAGGTGATGACTGACTGTGCTGAAAAGCATGTTTGCATTATGTGTCATAATGTCCTCAGGGTTGGTGTTGGATCAATTAACTGAGGTGGGAAGACACCACCTCAGTACTAACCAACCAGATGATGACTTGCTGCAGTTGAATTGTTAGAATAAGTTAAAAGACTGTGGAAATGTGCTTATTAACAGGCTGTTGTACTTTTGCCTGCAGACCCTCGTCAGAGGAAGCTCTAAAATGGGGAGAGTCTTTGGACAAACTTCTTATCCACAAATGTAAGCACTAATGTTTTAACAATTTGTATATTGTAGAGATGTTAGATTGACATTGACTGTTGATCATCTAAGTAATTATTTCTGAGTTCAAAAATATTAATTTAGATGTGAATTAATACATAAGTTTATTAATGAAGTAACTTATTCATGTATAATATGCTGAAAGAAAAGTGTGGTATAATTGTAAATATAGTATTTTGAACTAACTCAGAATTAATTATTTTTGAAGTACTTTGATTCTCTGGCCTGCCCTACGTTCTATAATTTACTTGTGGATATTTTGTCTTAACATTTTGTCCCTCTTTAAAAAGCTATTTAATTTTCTTCTTCAGTTCAGTAAAAAATTTTTTGAGGAAAGTTCTATTGTTTTAGGTGTAATGAGTAAAATAACATAAATTTTACATAAAGCAGTTTAAAATATATTCAACATACATCCATCTTTATCATCTTTGTTACATATATTTATGATCATACAATAAAAATTCCAACAATAACAAGTCAAATTGATTGGTCATGTAGAAAACCTAAAGCCCTGTTTTCAAGTTTGTACTAATGAAAGGACCATGTCCCATATATCTTTACCTTATTTTTGTGTTTACTCTGCACAATCTATATTTCATGTGTCACCAATTTGCTTTGCAGATGGTTTAGCAGCTTTTAGAGCCTTTTTACGCACTGAATTCAGTGAAGAAAATCTTGAATTCTGGTTGGCATGTGAGGATTACAAAAAAGCCAAATCACAATCTAAAATGACTTCTAAGGCCAAAAAGATTTTTGGAGAATATATTGCCATCCAATCCTGTAAAGAAGTAAGTGATATTCTTCAGAATTTTATTTAAATATGCTTCAAATAATGATAAATCTGAATACATTTTAGTGAAACATTTGGGAGTTGAATATTAAAAATAATACTTTCTGAAACTTCTTTTAAAGGTTAATTTGGACTCCTATACAAGAGAACACACCAAGGAAAATCTTCAGAAAGTGTCACGGTCCTGCTTTGATCTTGCTCAGAAAAGGATATATGGCTTAATGGAAAAGGACTCTTATCCACGATTCCTGAGATCAGACCTGTATTTGGATTTGATAAATCAGAAGAAACAGAGTGCGTCATCATAGGTGCATGCATCTAATTCCCTGACAGGGAGTTGAGACAGATTAATTGCTGTGTTTCCACTGTTGGAAAGAGAAGATCATCATTGCTGTTTATCTCAGAAACTTTGAAACCCACTTCACTGGACTGAATCAGAACTCTGTATCAGAAGTTAGGTGCTTGTGAGATTAATGGGTTTGGACAAGTTGGAAGAAAACAGTCAGGTACTGTTTTACAGCAGAGTCTTGCTTAGAGTTGCACCTCCTGTCTAATTTTGGCATGTTGTTGGTTGGAGGTCATCCTTTTATGAATTTGTTGTGTAACAACAGCATAGGACTTCCAGAACCATGATGGAGAAACAGCTACTTTTAAACTTCCAGTGTGCCAAATTACCCATCTTTCGTTTTCTGGAGCAATGTGTCTTTCCACAGCAGCGCCAAGAGCCCCTTTTTGTGGGGTACGTTAGTAGCTATGATCAAAGACAATCATAAAGGACCAAATTATCATTAAAAGCTGTGCGTTCAAGAACTGTAGAGTTCCTATCCATCCTGAAAGACTGAGCTCGCAAGTTCTGCCTCTTCCAAGCTTTGTAAATTGAGACTGTGACAAGTATGTTAGAGTAAACTACTTGGAAGAGGCATTTCTGTTGATGATATCATGGCACTTTCCACTTCTCTTTATGAATCTATGTTCTTAGGTGGTGCCAAGTGTGCATGCAACAGAAATTAAACAGCTTTGTTATGTGCTAATGAGGATTGAGCTATTTATTAGTATACCCAGATGCTTGATGCATTTCTAATAGGTAATATTCCTTGTTTTCCTTTCATTCGTTGAAGTGCAATATTTCAGAGGTATGTTCTTTACCTTACATTAATTAAGTGTAATTGTAATATTTCTCGGAGTCTGTACAAATTATGTTGAAATCTGAAAGTTAATTTCCAGTTAATGTTTAACTTTAACTGTACATACCCCAGCAGCAGGCAGCTGGGGATTTTCCAGCTGTATATATAGTTCCTTACAAATTTTGAGTTTAATAATCATAATATGAGACTGTCAACTAATGAGTATGTAAATATGATTTGTCTCTTCAGTGCTACAAATGTTGCAAGTGAGACAATAGTGGGAATGGTTTCCTTTAGTCATGAATGCTTGTAAAGGAATTCAAGGAAGATGTATTTTTGTCAATTTTCATTGTTTACAGTGCAGGTTCTCCAAAAAACAAAAAAGGTAGAAAAAGATCTTTTCATGGTAAATAAACAATTGTTAACAAGCATTGTTATTCATTTTTGATTTATTCCCATGTATGTCTGCATTGTATTTCTATTTACTAAGTTATTCAGTGAATTGATATCACTCAGTTGACTAGACATGATACAAAAACCTACATTTATAGCATTTGTTGTATCTCAGCAACTTATATTTTGAAACATCATGAGACATAGGTATCCCTGAGTGTTTATTACCCATCCTTCATTCTTTTGAGGAGCTGTTGGTGAGCCACCTTTTATTTGATGGACCTTACCATTTCACAGTGCAGTTAAGAATCCACCATGTTTTCCTGAAGCAGGAGTCAAATAAAGGCTCTGTTAGGAAAGGCTAGTGTCCTCCACTAAAGTACGTTAGCTTACACAGAAGACACCCAGCCCTAGTTCAACAATACTTGCTGTTGACCTATTCACTGTCTCTGATTTGATAAGCTGCTTGTCTAACATCTGGTTTTGGATATGCAGCGGTATTCCTAATTTACCTTTTGAGAAGCCACTGTATTCAGTGCCCTCCATTAATATTGTTCCATAGTCATCATGAGGTGGCATAGTTTTAAAGTGAGTGGAGGTAGATATAGGGGAGATGTCAGAGGTAGGTTCTATACTCAGAGTGGTAGGAGTGTGGAATGCATTGCCGGAGAGGGTAGTCGAGTTGGCCTCATTAAGGGTATTTAAGTGGCTTTTAGATAGGCATTTGGATGACAGTATAAGGTAGGGTTGGAGGTTAGATAGACCTTAGGATTAGGATAAAAGTTTGGCACAGCATCGTAGGCCGAAGGACCTGTGCTGTGCTGTACTGTTTTATGTTCCAAATCCCTTTTCCTTCAATGACTGAGACTGAGCCACACTTTTTGCCAGGGGCTTCTTATTTAATCCCGAGTCATACTTATGATTTCCATCACCAAAGCTTGGGTTTATCATACCTACACCACTGCCCGACTCCATCCTTGGCTCTCACAATCTGCCATTGAATAAGGTCATTAAGAAGGCTATGGGATACTTTTCTCTAATAGTCTATACATTGAAACAAGAGCAAAGGTCATGATGCAGCTGTCTTAGTATACTATGTTAGTTAGGCTGTAGCTGAAGTATTGTGTGCAGTTCTAGTCATCACGCTATAGGAAGGATGTAATTGCACTACACAATGTGCAGAGTAGTTTCACCAGGATGTTTCCTGGGCTGGAGCAATTCAGCTACGAAGAGAGACTAGATAAGTTGGAGTTGTTTTCCTTAGAGCAGAGAAGGCTGAGGGAATCTAATTGATGTGTACTGAGATAGGAGTGACATAGATAGTCTAGATAGGGAGAAACATTTTCTGTTAATGGATCGATAACCAGAGGTTTTAAGGAAAGAAGCAGGAAATTTACAGGGGACTTCAGGAAAAAAAAAATCACCCAGAGGGTTGTGGGTATTTGAAATTCACTGCCTAAAAAGGTGGTAGAGACAGGAACTACAAAGACATTTAAGAAATCTTAAGCACTTGAAGCATCATAGAATATGAGGATGTGGGCCAAATGCTAGAAAATTGTATCAAAATAGATAGATGCTTTAACATCGGCACAGGCACAATTGACCAGAGAAGTATGCAGAGCAATTCTGATGGTAAAACCATAACCTAAGCCTTGGTGATGTCTGGGCATAATGATTCTCATACAGTGCTGGCAGGTCTCCTAGTTTGAACAACCCCTTATCCAACTAGAAACCTGCTCAAAACACTGTTGCCTGAACTCGAACCCATACCCCTAGACCAGTTTACTCGTTGCCATTGTACTTGTTCCTCTGGATCTGCTTATTCAACAATACCCCAATTTTAAAAATCTCTTGCTTGTTTTCAAATGCCTCAGTGGAGCTGCCCTCCCCTGTCTCTGTAAACTCCTGCACTATATAGACCT
Source organism: Stegostoma tigrinum (assembly GCF_030684315.1). NCBI lineage: Eukaryota > Metazoa > Chordata > Chondrichthyes > Orectolobiformes > Stegostomatidae > Stegostoma > Stegostoma tigrinum. Next base: position 20,647,702 of record NC_081382.1, read on the forward strand.
CTTAATTCTCTCTACTACTCCAGTCCAGGCTTTTTGTAAATGACTGATTTTGACCGCACTTCTGTTGTCATGCCTTCAGCTGTCTGGACACTAAACTCCAGAATTTCCTTTCTAAATTCTATTAACATTTCTTCTATGAAAGGTACTCCTTAAAATCTAACTGTTTCACCAAGTTTTTCCTCCCTTGTTCTAGTATCTCCCTTTGCAGGGTCACCAAAAAGATGTTAACACTTCTGCAAAGCAGCTTGAAATAAAAATGAAGTGCCGGAGAAGCTCAGTGGATCTCAATGAAGAGTTATATTGAACTCAGAATGTGCACTTTTTCTCTCCCAAAGATGTTACTAGACCTGATGAGTTTCTCCAGTCATTTGTTTTTAATTCCTATCTCCAACATCCACAGTACTTTGTTTTTATTTAAGCACCTAGCTAGCCTTACTGCTGTGAAAATCGCTTGCTTGCTTGAATTGTCTCAAGCTATACGTAGGAATTGTCTGTCCAGTGTTTCCACTGATGTTTTACATTTAGACAGAATGAACCATTTTCTGTACAGTCAGAGATGTACAGCACGGAAACAGACCCTTTGGTCTAACTTGTCCATGTCGGCCAGACATCCTAAATTGTTCTCGTCCAATCTTACAGCATTTGGCCCATTCCCCTCTAAACCCTTTTCATTTACCCACCCAGACGCCTTTTAAATGTTGTGATTGTACCAGCTTCCGTCACCACCTCTAGAAGCTCATTCCATACACGGACCACCCCTTAGCTCCCTTTTAAATGTTTCCCCCTCACCTTAAACCTGTGCCCTCTACTTTCAGACTCCCCTGCTCTGGGGAAAAGACCTTGACTATTTACCCTGTCTGTGCTCCTCATGATTTTATAAGCCTCTGTAAGGTCAACCCACAGCCTCTGATGCTCCAAGGAAAATAACCCCAGCCTATTCGGCCTCTCCCTGTAGCTTAACCCCTCCAACCCTGGCAACATCTTTGTAAATCTTTCCTGAACCCTTTCAAGTTTCACAACATGTTTCCTATAGCAAGGAGGCCAGAATTGAACGCAATGTTCCAATAGTGGCCTAACCAATGTCCTGTACAGTCGCAATGTGATCTCCCAACTCATGCTCAATGCCCTGACTAATAAAGGCAAGTGTACCAAACGCATTCTTCGCTACCCTGTCTACCTGTGACTCCACTTTGAAAAAACTATGAACCTGCATCTCAAGGTCTCTTTGTTTGGCAACACTCCCCAGAACCCTGCCATTATTTGTACAAGTCCTGTCCCGGCTTGCCTTTCCAAAATATAGCATTTCACATTTATCTAAATTAACCTTAATCTCCCACTCCTCGGCTCATTGGCCCATCTGATCAAGGTCACGTTGTATGCTGAGACAACCACCTGCGCTGTCTACTATGCCACCAATTTTGGTGTCATCTGCAATCTTAGTAACCATTCCTCCTATGTTCACATCCATATTGTTTATACAAATGTCGAAAAGCAGTGGACCCAGCACCGATCCTTGCAGCACACTGCTGATCACGGGCCTCCAGTGTGAAAAGTACTTGAACTGAAAGAGCTGCACTGTTTTTAATTACACCCACAACATCATTGAAGACAAGGGCCAAATAAAATAGCCAAATAACATGTCCCAACAGACTGTATAAGGTGAAAATCCACTTATTTTGGTTAATGCCACTGATATTTTCTGATATTACTTTTAAATGGGAAGCACAAGTGTATAATTTAAACTTTTCCTTCCACCAAAATCTCAAAAACACTTATGAAAATTAACAATAATTATGTATTTCAACATGAATCCTTAATGCGCATTTGTAATAATGGCTGCTGTAAAACCCAATGGCTAGAAATGTTGCCAACGTATGCTATATGCCAGAGGAGTTGCATCCCCTTGTCAAAGAAGAAACTAAAAGATTTTCTTCTGTGAAAATGTTCACTATGGTCATAACAACAGTGAAATCTAATTAACCTTTTAACTGCAAGACTCTTTGCAACTCTCGCAAACTAAATACACATAGCTGCACCAACAATTAGGTCAGTACCAGTGATAATGGGAACTGCAGATGCTGGAGAATCCAAGATAACGAAATGTGAGGCTGGATGAACACAGCAGGCCAAGCAGCATCTCAGGAGCACAAAAGCTGACGTTCCGGCCCGAAACGTCAGCTTTTGTGCTCCTGAGGTGCTGCTGGGCCTGCTGTGTTCGTCCAGCCTCACATTTCGTTATCTAGGTCGTACCAAACTGCTTGTGCTGCCAACCCCATCATTCCACCCTTCTTACTAAACACTGAGCAATTTTCCAATCATATAAAAGACATATTTGTTATCCATAGAAAAGCTCAAGTTCACCAGTGACAAATAAAAACAAAAGCCTGCAAAGCTGACAGGATGTCCACGTATATGACTCAAAGTACCATAATTTAAGATATACATGCAAAAAATGCTTAATTGACTCAGACGTCCAGTCAGAAAAGACAGTTTTAAAAAAAAATTGAAAGACAATGGCCTCAAAATCCAACTTGGTAATCCCAGTAACTTTGCTGTTAGAGTCACTTTCAAATTTATTATCCAGACAGAAAATTTTGAACAGAAATTAATTTCAAGTACATGGCTCATTCATTAGCAAGTACATGTAAGGAAACAAAAAAAAAAGTATTCAATAATCACAAAAGTCCAGCTTTAATCAAAGTATTTAAACTATTTCAATGCAGGTGCAATAATCAGTGATTCCATGCAGATGTTACATCCTAAGTTATATGAAAAGTGCTGATCTTAGTAGAAAAAGAATTCCTGCACTGCTCTGCATGTTTCTAGCTTGAAGTATGCAGAATCAGCTGTTCTGTCCAGACCCTTATTTTTACCTCAGTGCTTTAGTTAATAACATCTTACACACGCGCATCTCCCATAGCGCAAGGGGCTTCCCCCAGCACTATTTAAAAGGATCATCAAATTCCTACATGTTAGTTGTTGATTAAATTCTGTCAGTCCTGTTTGAGTTTGAGGAAGGGGGTTCAGTGCTTTATAGATTTGGTTCAGTTGATAAGGTGTGCTGCTGCTCATGGAGAAGGCTTGGGCTCTGCAGTTGCCAGCTCCTTTGGGCTGTAATAACTCATAAATTTGGAGCAGAGGCAACAAAATTGCCTGTGGATGGCAGACAGGCTGAAACATCTCAGCAGGAAGCCTTTGCCCGCAGGATTTTCCAGGAGCATGTCTCCTACCTTGACCTCAGCAGAGCTAGTGTGTTAGGTTATTGCAATTCAATCCATGGTATTATTCTTGGAATCACATTTACAGCCCCAGAGCAAAGTGAGGACAGGACTGCCAGTGAGTGTGAAGGTGAACATGGTCTTAAATTTCTTTGCCTGCTGATCCTTCCAAGCTGCGACAAGCAAGCTCATTAACATTTAGCTCTTTGCTTGTCCAATGCTCTATCCATGGCTCTACAAGCCTGGAGAAAGCACTTGCTTGTTTTCTTTCTGAAAAGAGAAACGTCTCTAGCCATAGTGGTCTTTTACATTGACCAAAGTCTGACTGACCATCTACAACACAGTTCAATAAGAAAATCACTGTGGTTTCTGAGAATAATTAGGCTCCCCACTGTTCACTAGTTCCACATCTTTACTTCCCTCATGCCATTGTAGTATCCTTTTGACCACAAGCTTGAAATAAAAGCCACCAGGAAGAAACTGTTCTTCTGACTTTATCCAACAAAATTTGAATATTCCACACAATGGTTAACTAATCACTGGTGCACTTCTTCAGTGCCTAGGTTGCAGGTAATGCCTAATCAATTTCTCCTCTGTGGTGTAATTGTTGTGGCCTCAGCACAATTGGTGAAAAGCTGCCTAATGTCAGTAAACTAAAACGCTTCAGACTTTGAGGATTTGGATTCAGATCTGCCGTCTCAATATGGGTGGTAGTTGTCGTCCTGGAAGAGGATGTTGAATAACGTGTTCATCATCCTAGGTGCTTTGCTCATCCCCTGGGATGCATTAGGGAGGTCTTCAACTATCTGAATTGCTTTGAGGCCCTGGAACCCTCTTTAGGCACTATATATCAAAGGCCACGGTGGCAACAGTTCCGAGTCTGAACGCCAGCAAGCTCGGATTTCTTGATGACGTAAGATTAGTGTCGCAGATGCTGCAATTCTGAAATCAAAACATAAAATGCTGCAAATATTCTATCTCAGGCTGGAGAAACAATTTAATTTTTCAGGCAGATTACCTTTCATCGGAAAATGATCTTGTGACCTCAGTCTGAACTTTCACTGTGGTGCTGAGACAGTGGCTGATTTATACGTCGGCAATGGCAGGCTACCGGGGAATCTAGGCTTGATCTCCTTAATCTTCCTCATAGGACAATTGCACATGACTTCATCTCAGAAACCTGCCTCATGAACCCTCGTTGTACTCATTCCGATGTAAGTATGCCCTTCATTCGGTGAGGAAATCAGAACTGCACACAGTAATCCATCTGTGGTCTTGCCAAGAATGTCCTGTAAAATGGTAGTATAAGACTCGAATCATTTAGTAGCAAAACAAATATTTGCCTTCGCCATTGCAGTTTGCTGCTGCCCCCTATTATGGTACCTTGTCCTGTAAAAGAGAAAGCAATGTGTCAGTGACTGTGCTATAATGTGTTTGAGCCATGTGCCTGCCACAACTGAATAGCTGAGATAACAAAGTGTGGAGCTAGATGAACACAGCAGGCCAAGCAGCATCTTAGGAGTACATTGCCTGTCCTGCTGTGTTCATCCAGCTCCAAACTTTGTTATCTCGGATTCTCCAGCATCTGCAGTTCCCATTATCTCTGATATAACTGAATCTGTGTACCCAGGCTGTGAGATATGGTGTGTTGCTCCAACAATGCTGACTGTGTGAGAGTGAGGTAAGACTGTGGGTTTGAGGTATGGCAAAGGTACCAGGAAAGTGAATAGTGATGGTTTTCTTTACTTTTTTGGTGGTACATGTGCATTGCTAGCAAGGGCAGTATTTGTTGCCTGTTCCTAATTGATCTTGAACTGAATGGCTTGCTAGGTCTTTTCAGTCAAACACATTGCTGAGGGTCTGGAGTCACAGATACACCAGAGCAGATTATTACAGCAGCCCTTGTCCCCTGGAGAAAATTAGTAAACCATATGTGTTTATAAAACAATGGATGACAACTGTCGTGGTCACCGTTTCTGAGACTAGCTTTTCAATGCCAGGTTTTATATATTCTAATCAGCCTGTTTAGAGATGTTAACGACACATCTCCAGAGCAGAGAGGATTTGAACCCAGGCCCCTTGACTCAGAGATAAGGTCACTAATTTCCGATTTTAGATTTTCCTGTTGGAAAGGGTAATGTGCAGTTGCATAGTCCCAGAGGGCTGTTCTGAGAGACAACTGGTAGTGAGTTTAACCTAAGTTTAACCTTTCCACAGGTGAGGGGCAAGGCTGAGAGGATGGGACATTCATAGTAACTTCGGCCAGTGTAGGAACTGAACCCACACTGGGGGCATTACTCTGCATTGCAAACCAACTGCCTGGCCAAATGAGCTAACCAGACCCAAAATTCCATGTTTTAATCATTTGAATTTAAATACCAAGAGCTGCCACAATGAGATTTGAATCCATATCCCCAAAGAGAGATGGTTAGCTTGAGCCACTTGATATTGTCATTATTCAACTCCCCCATGAGCTGAACAGAGTGAGGCTAGTGATCCATGTGGTAGGGCATGACAATATGAGGAAGCATTCACTAACGTTGACTATTCAAGAGACCATTAAATTTATTTTAAAACTGCATCTAAGTCTTTGAGGGCCAAATCACTGACATTGATCATTATAACCATTTGTTCCTCCTGCCATCTCAGTCCTCCACTGTTAGTTCTACTAAGGAAACAAGAAACAATTTCCTCCTGCCTGCCTTTTAAGTACATAAAGGATGAAAGCATTTATAAACTATTTGGCCCTACAAGCTTGCACCATTGTCCAACAAGACCATGGCCATGATTCTACTTTTTCTCTACCTTCCCACATCACCCTACACCTCAGAACTTCCTTAGCACAAGAAACTAGTTGACCTCTATCTTAGATAACAGCTGAGCATTGATGGCATCCTGAGGTAAAGAATTCCAAAGATTCATAACTTCTTGAGTAGTCCCTATTAATCTCTCTCATAGCCTCATGTATTTCCAAGTGTCAGAAAAGAACAAGACTATTTTGGATTTGAATTTATCTAGTTTTCACAGGGAAGGTTTCAGGTATGCGCGGTGAATTTATAGAGAAATGTATAAGTAAGTCAGATATTTTGAAATTTTGCACTGGGACAAAGGAAATAATTAGAGTTCAGTCAAATTATTTTAAGGTATACTTTTAAATTGTATGGATGGCACAGGTAGTAGAGTTTTGAACAGACTATAGCTTGTATAGAATGGCCAACAGGGAGAGCATTGAAAGATTGGACCTGGAGGATAGAAATTGGGAATGGATCTGAATGGAGCAACCTTATGGATTTGGACATGGGTGACATTAAATAAGGGATAGCAAGAACTGCAGATGCTGAAGTCAGAGATTACACAGTATTAGAGCTGGAGGAACACAGCAGCCAGGCAGCATCAGAGGGGCAGGAAAGTTGACGTTTTGTGTCAGGACCCTTCTTCAGAGATGGGGAGATGGAAGAAAGCTCTGAATTAAATAGAGAGAGGAGGGGTGGGGCTGGGGAAAATAGGTGGGATGGTGATAGGTGAGTGCAGGTAAGCAGTGGTGGGATTGGTTAGTGGGATGGAAGGAGCAGATAGGTACAAGAGAAGATGGACAGGTTGTGTCAGGTCAAGGAGGTGGGGATGAGAGGGAGGGTTGGACATGGGATGAGGCTGGGGGGGGTAGGGAGATTTTAAAAACGGTGAATTCCACCTTTAGGCCATTGGACTGAAGGTTCCCAAGGTGGAATATGAGGTGTTACTGCTCCAGTTTGCAGGTGATGTCATTGTAACAGTGGAGGAGGTCCAGGATGGACAAGTAACCCAGAGAGTGGGAGGGGGAGTTAAAATGGTTGGCACCCAGAAGGTGTTGCCATTTGTCACATACAGAGCATAGATACTACACCTGCCCCTACACCTCTCCGTCACCTCCATTCAAGGCCCAAAACAAGCCTTCTATATCATGCAGGGGGTTCACCTGCACATCATTCAACTTGGCCTACTGTATCTGCTGCTCCCGATACAGAAGGCCTTCTCCAGCTTGTAGGTGGTGTCATTGTGACACTGGAGAAGGCCCAGAATGTGGCTTCTTCTCAGTCAATGAGACCAAGCGTAGACTCAGAGACTGTTTTGTAGGGCATTTGCGCTGTAACTGCGACAAATAATAACATCTTCCAGTCACCTACCATTTTAACTCTCTCTTCGACTCCCTGGATGACATGTCCATCCTGGCCCTCCTCCAGTGACATAAGGACACCACCTGCAAACTGGAGCAGCATCACTTCATATTCTGCCTCTGGAGACTATAGCCCATTGGCCTAAACATGGAATTCACAAGTTTTAAAATCTTCCTGGCTCCGGGCCCATCCCATGTCTAACCTTCCCTCTCATCCCCAACTTCTTGACCTGACGCAACCAGTCTATCTTCTCTCTCACCTATCCACTCCTCCCACCTCACTGACCAATCCCCGCCACTGCCTACCTGCATTCACCTATCACCATCCCACCTAGCTTCCCCACCCCCATCCCTCCTCTCTATTTATCTCCCAGATCCCCTCGCACCCCACACCCACACACCCCCCCCCCCCCCATTTCTGAAGAAGGGTCCTGATCTGAAATGTCAACTTTCTTGCTCCTCTGATGCTGCCTGGCCTGCTGTGTTTCTCTGACATTAAATAAGGTTAGCATTTGTGATTTGCAGGTTAACTCACAATCAAAGAAATCATTCAAGTGGTACACTATTTGGTTCACTTTGTATAACCATCAAAGAAGAGATTTAAGATATTGGTATGAAGTTTCAGTTGGGAGCCAAGAAAGAATGATTCTGTTCAAAAAAAGGGAAGCTGAAGAAGGTAATCCAATCCATGACTTATTTTCAGAAATTCCAGGAAGAGGTGAGTTAAATCATGTTGCAGATCTTTATACCTTGGCGTTATTAAGAAACATGTGGAGAGAGAGCACCTAGATGGAGACGAGTTAGGATCCAGAAGGACGGGAATATGTATGGACAGAAAGAGAAGCCATTGTGGAGTGTTCATCTTGAAACATAAAATACCTTAAAAACTGCATTAAAAATAAGGTAGTAAAAAATAAGATTATTTTGAGTGAACTGTGAGAATCGGTAAAACTCAAGTTATTTCAAAGCAATTTCAGTCTTGATGTTAAAAACACAACTTTTTTCATTTTGTTTCTCATCATCTTTTGATGTATAACATTTGTATAGCATTGCTTTGTTTCTAAAGTGTTTAACGGAAAAGGAATGTGTAGTGCTGCTTTATGTTGACACACAACCTGAGGAAGGATGTGCTCAGCTTCACCTTTTTATGGTTATAATGAGGTAACAATGTTTTTAAGTTCCACAATCACAATGTGTGACTAATACACGTGAATAGAGTTTCCAGGATGAGACACTTCCTGACCTTGTGCTCTATGACCCTCTGACTGATGCAATTGAAGATCAAGGGACAAATATGGGAGAGTATTAGACTCATGCTGTATGCCCATAAAAGATCCTTTAGATCCTGTACAGATGGTAAATAAATAGCTTACGTAAAATCTACAAAGTAGATACATTATAAGTAATTGACTTATGATGAGTCATAGAGTCAGAGAATCATACAGCATGGAAACAGAATCTTCGGTCCAACTAGTCCACGCCAACCATGTTCCCAAACTAAACTAATCCTACCTGCCTGCGCTTGGCCCATATCCCTCCAAACCTTTCTTATTCATGTACTTATCCAAATGTCTTTTAAACGTGTAACTGTTCCTGCATTTATTGCTTTCTGTGGCAGTTCATTCCACACTTGAACCAGTCTCTGCGTTAAAAAAAGTTGCCCCTCAAGTCCTTTTTAAAATCTTCCTCCTCTCACCTTAAAAGTATGCCCCCTAATTTTGAACTCCCCCACCTTAAGGAAAAGGTCCTTGTCATTCATTTTTTTGTACGCCCCTCATGATTTTATAAACCTCAACAAGATCACCCCTCAACCTCCCACGTTTCAGTGAAAAAAGTTCCAGCTTATCCAGTCTATTTTTATGTCTTAACCCCTCCTTTCCCAGCAATATCCCAATAAATCTTTTCTGAACCCTCTTCAATCGATAGCAGGACAATCAGAACCACACACAGTACTTCAAATGTGGCCTCATCAATGTCCTGCACAACCTCAACTTGACTTCCCAACTCCTATGCTCAAAGGTCTGAGCAATGAAGGCACCTCCTTAACCACCCTGTCTACCTGTGACACTAATTTCAAAGAACTATGTACCTGAACCCCTAGGTCTCTCTGCTCCACAACACTACTCAGAGCCCTACCATTAATTGTATAAGCCCTGTCCTTGTTTGTTTTATCAAAATGCAATATCACACATTTATCCAAATTAAACTCCACCTGTATGAAGGGAATAATTTTGATAAAATTGGTTTCTTTAAGCATTGTGAAATGGAAAATTTAAACCTACACCTTACATAGTTTTTTTTTAATTCGTCCATAGGATGTTGGCATAGTTGACTCAATCAACATCTGGTTATCCCTAATCGCCCAGAAGGCAGTTAAGAGTCGGCCAAATTGCTGTGGGTCTGGAGTCACATGTAGGCCAGACCATCTCAGACCAGGTAAGGCTTTTGCATTGCGTGTTCAGTGATATTAACATTATGCCAACACCTTCCCAAATGATGTAACATTTGCTTTCATGTTTCTCTCTTCCAGCCTCTCCAACTATTCGGATTTGTCATAGTTGTCACATAGCACCCATGATGGGACAGACTTTGGAGTTGTTCCTTTCTAAGGCAGTACAAAATTGGCTTATAGCACTTAGAGCAGACATTCATCGATAGAAGGGTGTCAATCAAAAAACGAGCATTGGTGCGAAGCCAAGCAGCCTATCAAATAAGCTGAGGCCAGGGTCATTTTGATTGTTTGGTCTGTTGGCCTGGAAATAGTACAGACTTGAAGACAGAAACACAGTTATTAGGCATAGATGGAAGCTTTTAGAAAATGCCATTCAGTGGACAGATATATGTACAGTGTACCTCAATGTATCGTTTAATCATATTAATGTACCTACCCAAATGGAAAACCCCTCTATTTTGAGAAGGAGATTGTTGTATCATTTTATGTTTGATTGTTTTCCCTTCGTATTGACCTTTGTAAATTGAATAAATTTACAATTTTCATAATCAAACACATTCATCTTTTCTAATAGCAATAAACCAAGTATTTGCAGCCGAAACAGATGTTATGTTGCAATGGTCAATTTTACTTCAAATCAATTTCTGGCCTGCAGTTGATCCTGCTACATAATTAACTGACCCTACACCTATATTGATTATCTTTCTGCACAAAATGTGATCCCATCAACTAAACATACAAACTGGTGCAGAAACCATTAAAAGAGAGATGAAATGCTTTTGGAAATATTTCTATTTAAGTCAGCTAGTGCAGGTAGTTTCATATAATCAAATGATTTGACATCTGCTAAGTATTTCCTTCTTCATAGTGAATTAGACAAAGGAAAGATACAATGGAAATACAAAGACACAATTTAAATTTCACATTTGACTCAACTTGATATACCAGTACACTGCTGATAGAAAGGCAGCCCAATTTTCTGGAACAAATACTTTCATACAAGGTGGAAATTAAACACAGAATTCTTATAGTGCAGAAGGAGACCATTCAGCCCATTGTGTGTGCGTCAGCTCTCTGAACATTTTGACTTTGTGCCAAACTCCAGCCAATTGTCCATGACCCTGAATCCATGACATCATGTGATCCACTTTCCTTCATATTCACCTCATAAACAGGTAGAACACACATCTCCGAATGTCTGTGGAAGTCTAAATGTTGATAGAATATTCCCCATCTGTAACTTTTTTTATAATAGTGAGACATTAAAGTGAAGTATTGCAGCTTTAAGTTGTCATCCTTAAAAAAGAATTGTTTTGCTGCTTTGCCTGTGTGTTCTTTGTTTAGTACAGCATCACTGAAACACTCAATTACATTTCTGCTACCTCAAGCCCTGACTTTCCCACTGCTCTTTACAGTTTCTGTTGATCGTCCCTTTCAAGAAACTGCAATGTGCAGCCTGTATCTGATCATGCACAGGATGTTGTTTCTTTATTGCCTCTGTCTGCAGAAATTTCACTGTATCTTGGAACATGTGACGATAATAAACCAAATCAAATCAAACCCCTGTTCCAAATTATAGCTTTACTGTCATCACATTATTTTAAAATCCTTGAGGATGAATTTTTTACCACTGTTGTGGTAATCATATGGTAAAGCACAATATATAATCACATAGTGCACAGCTCCTATTATCCCTGTCTGTGGAAATGTGTGACATGCAATTTATCTCCCTCTCTGACACTAACATTAATTTATCCCCAGTGTCTTTGTTTACAGCTTCACCTATAGCTTCTCCCCCCCTATCTCTGCAAAGTCCTGAGATTTGTTTGCCAGCAGATATCCTTCACTTGCCTGGTCTACTGATTTAATTCCATATCTGGTGGTGCAATGTTTGGTTATCTTGACACACTGCACCTTTTGCAATACTGCTCTCCATTTATAAAAACTTCCTCAGAATCTATTTCTTGAGGAATGCCTTCAAAAACCTGCCACAATTCTTCTGCAAATACTTATTGTTGTCCATCCTGTTCTATATGAAGTGCCCTGTCAGATTCATTACAATAATTTTGTTTGCCCATCTGCAAGTCATTGATATTGGCGCGGTACCCTTCTTTGTATTCGCATGTTGTGAAACAGATAAGGTTAAAAATTATTGCATTATGACAGATTCACTCTCACCTTTGAGCCCTCCATCTGCAGAGATTTGCTTCAGACACATTCCAACCTCTCAATATCCTGCTGGCACATCGCTGACTCACTTACTCAGTTCTCCACTTCAATACTATTGTTTAGCGGGCACACCTTTCATTGGAAAGCTGCTGCCAGGTTGGCTAGCTCACAGGGAAAGTCACTCATCTCATGGATGGGAGCAGGGTTCACTTCAGCACTCTTCACTTACAAGCTTAGCACTCACTTTCCAACTAATACAATGTTTACAGCACCTCCACACCTTGTCATCCCATCCAGAACTTACAGTCTCATTGTATTATGTCCTGCCTTTTTTTTAACAAGCCACAAGTCAGGCAGTGTGTCTCAGTTGTCAGCAACGATCCGTGCAAATGAGTTAACATGTTGCTGCATGCCGCTGTGTTACATCAATGGCACATTTGCACCAAGTGTTAGCTGCTTACGTGGCAAGCACACAGTATGTGCAGCAAGTTAAGGGCCAGGGCCCCCTTCATGCAGGGATGTCATTCCAAGGCACACAGAGGAGTGGGCCACAGTCAATCCTGGGCGTCCGTTCACTGAAAGACTGGGGGCATTATCAGGGACCTCCGTTGCAGTGGGTATTTGGGAAAATTAATTGTAGGGATTTTGGAGGAAGGAGGGATGCTGGGATATAGACAAAAGAAGAAATGTAAAAGAGTCAACTTAGCATCTTGAGTGGGATCTGATAAAGCATGAGGAAACTATGAGCTCCTACTGGGTCAGGGTCATTGGTCGTCATCCCCATCCTGGCTTTGACCTGAGTTGGGGAGGGGAGGAGAACGTAGCAGTGGTGATGCTGGTCAGTGCAGAAAGGTCGGGACACAGTGAGTGATGCTGGGGGAGATGAGTGAAGGAGTTGACTGAGATTGTGTGGAAGCTCGATGCCCATGGGACCAACAGGGAAGAATGGAACATGTAAGCCTGGGGGTCTCTTCAGTTCCCATGCTGCACCTGTGACTCATTCTGTGAAACATGGCTCATGTGGCTTTCCATTCTCTATCTGAATTGCAAATACACAATGCAAATGGTAAATGGCTGCCACTACATTTCACAGAGAATACTTGAACACGTGAAGCTCTACCTGTGATCAATGTGAGGCCCTTCAAAGGGCAATTGCATTAATCAGGCACTTGCACAGTACAGGTTAAAGACACCTGTAATCATAGCACACTGTATGGGAAATGAAAGCAGTGATCAATTCTGTGTGATCCAACTGGTCGCCATAACCAGACCAAGTGGGGTTTGACACAGAGCTGAACAGCGAGATGGAAACCATCGTCACACAAGTTGGAAGGCAAAGAGAAGTACTTTATCTACAGATGCCACTTGTCAAACGTTGCAGTTAAATGATCTTCCTGTGCTTAAAAACAACTGCACCTCCCAGTCGCGATCCGTTTTAACTCCCCCTCCCATTCCTTAGACAACATGTCCATCCTGGGCCTCCTGCAGTGCCATAATGATGCCACCCGAAGGTTGCAGGAACAGCAACTCATATTCCGCTTGGGAACCCTGCAGCCCAATGGTATCAATGTGGATTTCACAAGCTTCAAAATATCCCCCTCCCCCACTGCATCGCAAAACCAGCCCAGCTTATCCCCGCCTCCCCAATCTGTTCTTCCTCTCACCCATCCCCTCCTCCCACCTCAAGCCGCACCTCCATTTCCTACCTACTAACCTCATCCCGCCTCCTTGATCTGTCCGTCCTCCCTGGACTGACCTATCCCCTCCCTACCTCTCCACCTATAGTCTCCTCTCTACCTATCTTCTCCTCTATTCATCTTTGGTCCGCTTCTTTGGTCCGCTTCCCCCTCTCCCCCTATTTATTTCAAAATCCTCTCCCCATCCCCCCTTTTCTGATGAAGGGCCTAGGCCCGAAACGTCAGCTTTTGTGCTCCTAAGACGCTGCTTGGCCTGCTGTGTTCATCCAGCCCCACACTTCGTTATAACAATTCCACTGCTGATTCTAGGGTGTCCAGTACTCACTTCCAATGAAATGCCAAATGCAATTAGAAGACATAATTTAATCATAATATTTTGATGCATTTAACAGTATATAATTGAAACAATTCATCACTTTGCAGGCTCCTGAATCATGCTAATTAAAAGATTTATTTTTCCCTGAAAGAGTCAGAAGGCTACAACACCGAAGTCACAATATCCTGCCTTTATGTCAAGGACAAACAGCACTTTGCCAATTTCTCCTCCAAATATTTTTAAAACAATGATACATGGAAAAAATTAAAAATCAAAAATGTGCAGTATGCTAACAGAATGAACCGCATTGTGAAAATGTGTCATATCAGTTTAGGGTATCTTATAAAAATCATTAGATTGACTAATCAGTATGACATGACCTATTTGCAAGTGCAGAGATTGTTGTGACTTTTTTAAGAGCAGCAGAAATAGAAGTCATTCTGGAGCTAGAGCCAAAAGGCCTGCCATTCCTCTCTGTGCTAATTTTAGTGGAAGGTATACATGAGTAAACAGCGGTGTCACGACAAGAGGAACTGCCAAGAGATAGTTTATCTGTGCTCGATTCAGATCTGAGCACCAAATAAAAGGCATGTTTGATGTGAAGGGTTTGTTTATAAGCTTTAATTAATGGACATGAGCAATGTCTCTCAGCTTCAGACTCAAATCAAGCAGTGTTATATTTTACACCATGTTAGGTAATGAAGATTTAGTCATGTGAATAAAGAGAAGTATTACCCCGGTAGATTGGATTAGTGTGGAGCTGCAGTCCAGTCTGAGACCACTGGCGATATTCTATTGCTTGGGTATATCTGAGAATATGCAGTAGGGCTGCAGAATGAATAGGAACCACATGCAGTGCATATATTATAAGCAAACTGGCTGCCTGGTGATAGCAGACAAAATATTCTGAAGGATTCTCAGGTCAGTCAGGAAGGCTCTTGCCATCCTCTCCAGGAAAACTGTCAGAAGTAATCCACCATTTTAAATGTAGTTTGAGTACTTTTTGAGGTCACCCCTGTCTGTTAATGGCAAGAACATTTACTCAGAGTCATCTCCAAGCTCAAATAACTTTGCTATTTACAGCATCTTCTCTGCACAATAGAAAATCGCAAGCTCCAAAATGCTTTAGCCATAAATACATTTTATCGAGTTGTGGCCGTTTTTGAGCGTCTTGATTTTATTCCCCAACTATTAGTTTCAGCTTCCCAGACACAGCCCCGGAATGCAATTCATAATCTCTTGGCCTCACTTTCCACCTTCACACTACTGTTTACAACATACCTCTATGGTGGGTTTTCTCCATCAGCCCTGATGGCTCCTGAAGTTGCACGGTGTCAATGTTACATTTTTGTGAAGTGCGTTTGATGCTTTATTATGTTAAAGGTGCTATATAAATGCACTTATAGTTTGTGATGCATATTTTACAATGTCTGTTTTCTCTTAAGTTTGTTGTTTTCTGTGTTATTAATTTTTCAGTGACTACTCCCCATGTGCTCTGCACTAAGTGCTCTGCTGGTTGGGAGACCACTGGGAAATGACCAGGTGCAGTCAATTTATGGATTGCAGAAAGCCCATGAATTGATGGTAACTCTAATGTTTATCTATTAGTGCTGAGGTTGTGAATGTAGCTGCAATGCTCTCAGAATCATTGTGCTTCACAGCTCTGTAATTAATGACAAGGAATGGAACTCATGCGAGCGTTAACTGACTGCGCCTGTGCAGCTCAAGTATGTCACTTGAGGAGGATATTCTGTAAATTATCCACTGACCTGTCAGAACATGCAACAATGTTCTCAGCAATCTACAATCTGTGCTGCTGTTTAGCATTAATATTCATACCAGCATTGATCCTTAAGCCAGCTTACACTTTGGTGGTAACATACACGAGCAAACTTTTAAACCTCCTTGCTTATTTGGTCCCATACCAACACAATGTGTATATGTGGCATCCTGTGTGAGAGGGTGCAAAGTTATGTTTTAATATTAAGTTTTCTTTAAAGTTTTGGCAAAGATCTGTAGCTCGGGTTGTGGATGAGGTTGTTTTCTTGCTTGATGAGCTGGCTTGTTCTTGCTCAGATGTTTCGTCATCGTGCCAGGTGACATCATCAGTGGAGCCTCTGATGAAGCGATGTTGTTCTACTCTGCTTGTAATTTATACTGTCTGGTCTGTCATGGTGAGTGCTGTCATTTCCGGTTTTATTCTGCATAAATTCCAAGCGGAGTAGAACGATATCACTTCATTAGAGGGTTCACTGATGATGTCACCCAGCACAGTGACAAAACATCTGAACAAAAATAAGCCAGCTCAGCGAACAAGTCAACAGCCTCATTTAGTTTTCTTCACAAGAATCTGCAGTTGGATTAAAAGTACAAATTGCTTGGAAATGTTCAACCGATCCTGCAGCATTTGTGGAGGGAACAGGGTTTTTAGACACTTCCTCCGAAGGCTCATCATTGATGCAAAGTGTTAACACCATTTCTGAAGCTCTTACTGAAGTGTGGCAGCATTGACACTGATGACCTGGGCCGAGGTCGGTACCATTCAATCAAAATAGCAACAACGTACCCATGAAGTCTGCACCACCCTTCGAATCATAATGTCTTAATGACGAGGCAGAGAAGGAAAGAAAAGGAAGCTACTGATAACCCCATGTAGACATCATCCTAAAATCAAGGAACACCTGATGTTAACGGTCACACAGATCTACACACAAAACCTGGTGATGGGGAGCTTTGGAAACTAGGGGCCTGAATATAACGTCTGGAAGTGGACATGTTTTCATTGACTGAAAATCTTGTTTACACAGGTCCAAACTCATCTGTTCCTCACAAGCATGCTGTTCTTGACATTTCTCCTGCTACTCGTGTTCAGTCTTGCAAAATGCTGCTTTCATATTGGGATCTACCTTACTTGCAACTAAATAAATCAATAATAATTACTTACACCATGTCTCCAGAAAGCCTGAACGGTGCCTCACTCGACTTAGTTTTCTGTGGAAGAATTTTAAAAATCAGCACCTTTCGTGTGCAGGAATTTTTTTTCAGATTTATTAATTCTGCTAAAACACTAATTTTTCAATTTATAAAGAGGTGGCTGATAGATGTGAAATTCTGCAGGCAGGAGTTATTGAGTCATTTTCAGTTTGCAGTGAAAGGAAGATATTTAATCATTCTAAATCTGGTATAAATAACAAAATTGTTTGGATTAGAGGAAGGTATTCTGTGCTACAGGTTTTATATTCCTTCTTAAATGTTTTAATTCTATTGCTGACTCTTCCCAAGCAAATAGCAGATGTAAGGGAACCATACCTTTCAATCTCACTTTACCAGTTAAACCATTCTCTAAATTCCAGTGAAAGCTAGAAACTGAAATAAATCCTTAAGCCCAGCAGTTACAACATCATAGAGAATCCCAAGGCTGGATTTTCAATTGCCAGTGGGCTCAGAAGCCATCCTGTGTATGGTTGCTGTCTGCCTCTTTGTATAGGCCATTTAAATGTAAAAATCTTACCATAAAGTCAACACAATCTATTTGAACTCAGAATTCTTCTGGCTCCTTGGGTCACCTATGGTAGTTCTCACTGGTGTAGGAGCTTAAAATGGTGGCAGAGAACTCAGCACCTACCCCTAGCATTCCAACTCTGTTTTCTCAGCCCACACCTCTGGGGTGGTGGGGGGGGGGGGGGGGTGAGGGTGAGGGGCTGAGGGTGTGAGAGTTGGGGTGATTGGGATGGTGCTGCTGAGGGATGAGGTGTGTTGGGAGCTGGCAGTGGGTGGGGGGGGTGATGGTAGAGGGGGTGAGGGTCGGACGAGTGACGACAGGCTGGGTGGGAGGGCGCTGATGGAGTGATTGTGGCTGAGTGCAGAGAGGTGAGGGTCCGAGAGGAGAGGGAGGTGAGGGCGGGAGAAGGGTGAGCGTAGAAGGGTGAAAGGGGATCGAACGGTGAGTGTGATATGGGGTTGAGGGATGAGTGTAGTGGTAGGAGGGCAGTGAGGGGATTAACGGTAGGAGGACGGGTGGGGTTGGGCTGAGGCGTTGAGGGGTGAGTGTAGAGGTGGGAAGTAGGTGTTGTGGGGGGGGAAACGGAAGTTGGGAGCTGTGAATCCAAATGTAAGACCCTTCCTGAGCTGCAGGTCTTAGTATTTGGAGGAAGCTGATGAGGAGCTAGCTGCTTTGTGTTTGCTTTTAGGATGTTACTTCATCCTGAAGATTTAAAAAGTAACAACAGATGGTCTAAATAGAACAGAATCTCTAAGCTGCTGCTGAGCCAAAAAAAGTCTGTCAGGAGGATGAATTTTCCTAAGGACAAACAAACCTAATAATGTGAAGTTTGTGGCTGCTAAGATTTCCTCCTGGTCAGTTATGATAAAAATTTGGTTGACATGCTGTGTTGTTGTTCTCTTACAGCATTTGACCAGGAAACCCACAAACTGAAATGAAGTAGAAAAGATACCGAGGTCCTCCAGTTGACGGATGTCTGACTCTCAAACACAATTCCACACAAGGGTGTAATTATAAAGGCTCAACACATGAACATTTCCGGTGTTAGAACAGCTGCTTTATATTGTCCGGCATTCTGACTTGTGTACAAATTAACTTGCAGACAGACACAGGAATGGAACCCTTTTTCAACCCAGGAACTATCTGTATATTAAAGCAGGCTGCAAACTCCATAATTTCTATTCATAATGAAACTACAAGGCCAAATCATACATAACAAAAAGATTAGGAATTAAGAGCCCCTGAGCTCTTGGCTGGAAAGTCTAATTTGGGCCAATTGAAGCTGCTTCATTATGTTAACTGATCTGGACAGGTTGTCTAGATTGGGGTTTTGGCTAGAATGTTTTTGTGTTGTATTTCCTATATGTTTAAAAAAAATTTTTCACTCACTTTGTTAGAGGAGTTTTCAGCTGATATCGTACTTTGAAAAAGATGATGCTGTGATGGTATTCATTCAGTCTGAGGAACAATGTCATCCAGTGCACATATTATTGAGAATAAAGCATCTTGGAATTTATTAAAATTCTTCCTCTGATGAGAGTCTAAGCTGTGATTTAGAGTCACAGAGCTGTACAGTCTAACTTGGCCATAATGACCAGCTATCTGAAATTAATCTAGTCCCATTTGCCAGCATTTGGTCATATTCCTCTAAACCCTTCCTATTCGCATGCCCATCCAGATGCCTTTTAAATGTTGTAATGGTACCAGCCTCCATCATTCCCTCTGGCAGCTCATTGCAAGCATGCACCACCCTCTGCATGAAAAAGTTTTACCTTAGATCCCTTTTAAATCTTGCCCCTCTCACCTTAAACCTATAACCTCTGGTTTTGGACTCCCCCACCCTAGGGAAAAGGCCTTGCCTACTTTCCCTATCCATGACCCTCTACAAGATCAACTCTCAGCCTCCGACACTCCAGCGAAAACAGCCCCTGTCTATTTCACCTCTCAAACCTTCCCACTGAGGCAATGTCCTTGTCAATCTTTCCTGAATCCATTCAAGTTTCACAACATCCTTTCTCTAGCAGGAAGACCAGAATTTCACAGAATTGTGTGAATAGAAATATGTACATTTTCAAAGATGTTGATGATCAACTGATGCACAAGTAATAATCACCGCTGGCAGGAGATTTAATACACTTTTTTTGAAACAATTCTAGGAATTTCAAATGTGTGGACAAAAACCAATAGTAATTTAAGCAAAAGTCCGTCTTCTACAGTTTATGGTAAATAACATTAACTTTTGCTTTTCAAATAAATGTCAATGAATTCAAAAACAAACATCAAATCTCAAGGCATGAACTTTGCCCTGAGCACTTTGATAATTGAAGAAATTGAAGAAATTCAAACTTTACTTGCGTTGCAAATACTTAAAAGGAGGTGAATTATTGTTTGTACATCAGTTAGTTACTTAGCTTTTGAAAAGCTGCTGAATAAATTACAGCTGCATAAAGTTTGCTGACCAATTATAGGAAGTACCCAAATGAATTCCGACTAAACTCAGATGATCTCTGAGAAAGAGTGTGCAGCAAGTTGTGTGTCTATCGAAATAAAATCAGCTTTGCCCCCTACCCCAAGCACAAAAATTCTTGATGTAACTTTAAGCCACTGTTTACTACTTTAAATGCATACTCCGATAATGATTTTCCTGGTGGCACTGTGGAGCTGAGATTTAGTAAACTTGTTTAGCAGTGATGTAAGTGTTATTAGCAAAAGTAGTCAAGCCTCAATTTCTGATTATTGAAGACAACTTTTTGAAATGTTTAAACCTAAGTAATCTCCATGCATTATTTTAATTGTGTCATAAAATAACATTATTGTACAATTATAAAGTTTGGGCACAAGGTCAGTCAAATTGGAGCAATTGGTTGGCAAGATCATATATAAATTGTTATTTATTGTGATTTAAGATCATTGTGCAAATAAAATTTTAATGTTTATTGTGCAGATTTAATATCTTTTAGATTTGTTGAAATGAATTTTCACAAAGCTACCAATTTTTCTACATTCTTCTATTTTTGCTTCAAGTTATCTTGGTACAAACAAGTCCTTCAGATAGAAATGTTACCTCGGACTCACCATTTGTGAGACATATTATGATAAAGGCAAGGAACAATTCATTTTCTAAATAGCTGTGGTGGAAAAATATTCCTTCAGAAATAAGTTGAAAGGAATGTTAGCCAGTATAATGCCATAGTGTATCTCATGGCTAATGATACAAATAGGTCCATTGAGCATCAGAATGTTTATATTCTGTGGCCCTGATTCATGTTTGTAGAAAGAATTTGTTTTGGCCCTGACAACAAACCCATAAATATATAAGTGCAAGATTTTCCTAGAAAATTTCTCTACTTCTGCAGAAAAGCTCGATGGAATTGGCAAGACAATTAAATTTTCCCTCTGTCCCTCTATTTTAGCTCGGTTGCAAATGCGATCTTGTCGACAAGTCGTTCTAAAGTGCGGATGAGGGAACGCAGCTGTTGTACCACTGAAGTGCTTGGCCCATGAAGAATTCTTCATTCTGGATCTCTCATAATTACCTTGAAAAAGCATTAACATCACTTCATGGCTTTCAAACTGGAGAACGTATAGCATCAAACTCTCCAAGGTGCAAATACCCTGATGAAACTTCGAGATTAACCGACTGTCATTGCTATGTTTCACTTGGCCAGAACTAGATTTTCCAATTGAGTTCGATGATGGAATGGCTTTTGATTAACCTGATGCAAGGTGTTTGCAGAATGATTTGTTGTCAATTGGAAAAGAAGTACTTTCTCATTCATTTTTAGTGATTTCCTTTTTTATCTGTGTAAATAACTGAATGTGCCAATTTCTTGGATTTCTACAAAATAAAGCCTACTCTTTGTTGGCATAGAATACTAACACTCCCCATAACTTCTTGGTTGCAAATCTCTTGGTGCAGAACTGATTCTCGACCAACAGAGTGCTCATTATTTTCAGAATGTGTTCCAATGAATTTCTAGTAAAAGAGGTTTGCTTTCTAGAAGATCAAAGTAATTGTCTCCAGAACATGAGAAGTAGGATGTAAGACTAGATGAAAGCAATTTTATTACCTGTAATAGAATGTGTTTGCGACAAAGCAAGTCAAATTTTGATGACAGCTTTTCTCAATGCAAGGGTATTATGACTTTTAAAGGTTAAACCAAAAGAAAGACAAATGTTGACCAGAAATTATTTTTTAAAAAACATAGAAATGTTGACCTTTACTCCACAGCATAAGGTGCAATGTTTTGATTGTGTTAGAGAAGCTCAGGAGAAGCATCAAACATAACCTTGCCATTCTCAGTGGGCCCCCCAGGGTTAACAATGTGGAGCTTGTGCAGATATGAAGCCTGTGTTCCTGCCAGATTGAACTTGCTTATGTTGTGTGTAATTGAGTTACTTGGACATGGTTCTCAAGTCTGTCATAAATTATATATGATGCCAATTGAAATGCTGGTAGATCTGTTCTTGGCCTCAGGGCTGCTTGTTTAATGCCAGTGGTTAAACCTAGATTCCCAGTTTGGATTCCACTGGGTATTTTTAGGTACCATTTCTTCTGTCTTGGCTGATCCTGCGTGGGAGCCATGGAAAATGTTAGTGAGGCCAACTGGATTTCAACACTAGTGAGTGAGTGGCAAGCTGGAGTCAGAAAGGAAAAGGGGAATCTACAAAAGGGAAACAAAAAAAAGGACGCACAGAGGCACAAGACTGGAGCGATAGAGAAAAGAGAGGAAGTAAGCAAAACTCGAGAATTATTTCAAATAAATAGGCAATGAATTTTACAGTAGATAAAGGAATTAATGTTTTGTTCACAGTTTTGAAGGAGTAACTTGTGCAAGATTTCTTTTCTGAATTCCCTCTTTTCTGTTAGTATGCTATCTTTCAAACTGGTGGCGTTTTTCTCTTCCAGTAATATAGCTATTCAATCTACTGAATTTTTTTCCTACTATGAACACGCTGAGCTCTTGCTGACTTGTGCATTCTCTGCAACTTGTACAACTGTGTCTTCTGTGCTGGGCTCAGGAACGTCCCTGATGACAGCTTAGGAAAGAGCTAACCATTGTCGTGTCTAATTGATCTCTTTGTAGTGTTCACAAGGTAATTAGGGATTAATTTGGATAAGTCACCTCTTTGAGTTCCGACTCGTGATTTTCCAACCTTTACTTCCTTCATCATTGTCAAGCCAGACAGGCCCTCTCACCAAAATATTATCGGTATGTTAACTTTATTCTCTTAAAACATTGTTGGATCTTAAATATTATACTTTCACAGCAATACATTTGTTTTTGTAAAAACATATAGATTATGGAATGAGAGCGATGTGATGAGTTGTGTGTGAAGGGTCCCCTTTGGTTTTTACAAGATCAAAAGACATACTAACTGCCATCTGGATATGGTCACTTCAGTCGTGCTTATGTCTGACCATATTATGGAGATGTTTCATCATATATCTTAGCTTGTGTCATTGTGTGATAACTGTTTGATTTTTTTTCACTTGACGCATACAAAATAAATGATTTGACCATAAGACCATAAGATATAGGAGTGGAAGTAAGGCCATTCGGCCCATCAAGTCCACACTGCCATTTAAATCATGGCTGATGGGCATTTCAACACCACTTCCCTGCACTCTCCCTGTAGCCCTTGATTCCTTTTCAGATCAAGAATTTGTCGATCTCTGCCTTGAAGGCATCCAATGTCCCGGCCTCCACTGCACTCTGCGGCAATGAATTGCACAAGCCCACCACTCTCTGGCTGAAGAAATGTCATCTCATTTCAGTTTTAAATTTAACCCCTGTAATTTTAAGGCTATGCCCACAGGTCCTAGTCTCTCTGCCTAACGGAAACAACTTCCTAGCGTCCACCCCTTTTAAACCATACATTATCTTGTAAGTTTCTATTAGATCTCCCCTCAACCTTCTAAACCCTAATGAGTACAATCCCAGGATCCTCAGCCGTTCATCATATGTTAAACCTACCATTCCAGGGATCATCCGTGTGAATCTCCACTGGACACGCTCCAGGGCTAGTATGTCCTTCCTGAGGTGTGGGGCCCAAAATTGGACACAGTATTCTAAATGGGGCCTAACGAGAGCTTTATAAAGCCTCAGAAGCACATCGCTGCTTTTATATTCCAACCCTCTTGAGATAAACGACAACAATACATTCGCTTTCTTAATTACAGATTCTACCTGCAAGTTAACCTTCAGAGAATCCTGGACCAACACTCCCAGATCCCTTTGCACTTCTGATTTGCGAATTTTCTCACCATTTAGAAAATAGTCCATGCGAGTATTCTTTTTTCCAAAGTGCAAAACCTCACATTTACTCATACTGAATTTCATCAGCCATTTCCTGGACCACTCTCCTAAACTGTCTAAATCTTTCTGCAGCTTCCCCACCTCCTCAGTACTACCTGCCTGTCCACCTATCTTCGTATCATCGGCAAACTTCGCCAGAATGCCCCCAGTCCCTTCATCCAGATCATTAATATATAAGGTGAACAGCTGTGGCCTCAACACTGAGCCCTGTGGGACACCACTCGTCACTGGTTGCCATTCCAAAAAAGAGCCTTTTATCCCAACTCTCTGCCTTCTGTCAGACAGCCAATCCTCAATCCAAGCCAGTAGCTCACTTCGAACACCATGGGCCCTCACCTTGCTCAGCAGCCTCCCATGTGGCACTGTATCAAAGGCCTTTTGGGAGTCTAGAGAGATAACATCTACTGGGTTTCCCTGGTCTAACATACTTGTTACCTCTTCAAAGAATTCTAACAGGTTTGTCAGGCATGACCTCCCCTTACTAAAACCATGCTGACTTGTTTTAATCTGACCCTGCACTTCCAGGAATTTAGAAATCTCATCGTTGTCAATGGATTCTAGAATTTTACCAACTACCGAGGTTAGGCTAATCGGCCTATAATTTTCCATCTTTTGCCTTGATCCTTTCTTAAACAAGGGGGTTACAACAGCAATTTTCCAATCATCTGGGACTTTCCCTGACTCCAGTGACTTTTGATATCAGATTCCTAAAAGATCAACGGGTGGAATCTAAGAGGAGCTCAAATGATATGGATGATTATGGGCTTTGTGGCAGAATTATGTGAGAAGACTGATGCTGTCTGTCTCAACACCAACCCTGAGAGCAACTCACTGTATTCTTTATGCAAACTGCTGAGCGATGGTGTGAGGTTCTCTCTCAGGAGCAGTGAGTTACTGATAAAGGAGATCATTGCTTGTTAACAGTCTTACTGATTGCACATCTCACCTCTTTATTAAACAGCCTTCTATCATGCCAAACTAGGTGCCAAGAATTCTTGATATGGAAGGCGGAATGGGTACCTGGCAACTTCAGCTCTGAAGAGATTCCATGTTGCTTAGCATGAAACAGTACTTCTGGGCACAATCCAAGGGCACTAGCCACAGGCAACCCTCAAGTATGGGCTATGGCATCAGATGATTGCCATCCGCTCATGGGACCTCTCTGATCCACTTGGAGGCCACTTAGGAAGCACAGCAGGGCACACCAGCAATAGCATGGAAAGGTGCACAGGGACAGGCTCCAGCTGCTGGCTGTGTGTCAAAGCTGCTTGCTAGCTCTCTTACCACTCACTGACTTAGCACACACCTGCATACGCACGGCATCCATGCTTTGCCTTGATTTCCCTTACCATATTGTGCCATGCCTATTTGCACATTGATCTTCAACCAGAGCCTAAGGGTTATAAGTAGTGCCCTAATGGTGTGCTGTGTAGGGCAGACACAGAGACAGCCTGCTTTTCATTAGGGATCTATCTGAGTGAGGGGGAATATCTTGTCATGGTGTACCAAGCTATTGATCTAACATCCACATTATGTGGCAGCTGCCTGTGTGGCAAACATGTTTGTTTGACCAGATGGTTTGCCAGTAGGATGGTGAAGGCTAGTCCTTCGCCCAGTTGGCCCCCACAGTGCAAACCAAATGCTGGCATGGTGACCAAGATGGTTCTCACCTACTGGGACCAGATGTCAATCAGGCTCAGTCTGAAGAGTCAAATTAGACTTAAAATGTTACTGCTGTGCTTTTCTCTCTTCACAGATGCTGCTGGTCCTGCTGAGTCTTCCCAGCATTTTCTCTTTTTACTTCATGTTTTCAGCTTTCACAATATTTTGCTTTTAGCTAATGTCACAACTTTGGTAAGATATGGTGAGAAATTTTGCTCAGCCTCATAGCAAGAAGCCCATCTTAAAAACTCCAAGAAACTGACGCTTTAGACAAAAGAATGTAAGATTCAGCCCATTCTTCCAATCATGGCTGCTCGCTTTCAATCCTGACAAAGCAATCCATTCTCAAAAATTACCTATGTCAAAACAGTAGACAAAATAATACGAGAAAATTTAATTGATTCAACAAAAGTTTGGCATATGTTCTCAGATTTCTTGATAATAGACCAAATGACCAAAATGAAATTGTTATGTTTGTGCTTCCTTTTGGAACCAGGAATTATACACCAGGTAGAGAAATGGTAAATCTGAACAGGAGCAATTCATTGATGATGCTCACACTTACAGAGCCAGCTCAGACTTGGGCTCAAGCTCAGCCCCTCCAGGTCACATGGCTAGCTCTCTCAAAGGGGTAGCACCCTCAACTAATACAGAAGAGATCTCCTAACTATCCTGATGATTCTTGGGGCAAGAATGGAATTTGATTAATTTGGCCATTGTAAACCTGATTTCTAGTGAAAATCTTTGTAAAAACAACCATCATCATTCTTGGATTCAAGTAAATCATTTTGGGAGCAATTATCCTCGAAGCATTCAGTGCGATTTCTGTAATTCTCCCATTTCTGATATATTTTGATAACTGGATAATCACAGATCTCAGCCATTTTTAAACATCTCCACACAGTGAAATATTTGGATTTTAATCATGAGGGAAAGCAAGTGCATCTATATTTTACCTGATGTCCTGACTGTGTTTCTAAGGTGATAATGGGAACTGCAGATGCTGGAGAATCCAAGATAACAAAGTGTGAAGCTGGATGAACACAGCAGGCCAAGCAGCATCTCAGGAGCACAAAAGCTGACGTTTCGGGCCGAGACCATCATCAGAGAGGGGGATGGGGTGAGGGTTCTGGAATAAATAGGGAGAGAGGGGGAGGCGGACCGAAGATGGAGAGAAAAGAAGATAGGTGGAGAGGAGAGTATAGGTGGGGAGGTACCTCCTCTCGGTTCACAATAAACAACTGCACCTCCCAGTCGCAAAACATTTCAACTCCCCCTCCCATTCTTTAGATGACATGTCCATCATGGGCCTCCTGCAGTGCCACAATGATGCCACCCGAAGGTTGCAGGGACAGCAACTCATATTCCGCTTAGGAACCCTGCAGCCATATGGTATCAATGTGGACTTCACCAGCTTCAAAATCTCCCCTTCTCCCACCGCATCCCAAAGCCAGCCCAGTTTGTTCCCTCCCCCCACTGCACCACACAACCCGCCCAGCTCTTCCCCTCCCCCCACTGCATCCCAAAACCAGCCCAGCCTGTCTCTGCCTCCCTAACCGTGTTCTTCCTCTCACCCATCCCTTCCTCCCACCCCAAGCCGCACCTCCATTTCCTACCTACTAACCTCATCCCACCTCCTTGACCTGTCCGTCTTCCCTGGACTGACCTATCCCATCCCTACCTCCTCACCTATACCCTCCTCTCCACCTATCTTCTTTTCTCTCCATCTTCGGTCCACCTCCCACTCTCTCCCTATTTATTTCAGAGCCCGCTCCCCATCCCCCTCTCTGATGAAGGGTCTCGGCCCGAAACGTCAGCTTTTGTGCTCCTGAGATGCTGCTTGGCCTGCTGTGTTCATCCAGCTTCACACTTTATTATCTGTGTTTCTACGGTGCCAGGTAAAAATTCCGTCCAATGTGAAAACAGATTTATTGTCTCTGTTGCGGCATGCAAGTGTGTTCTGGTCATGTGACATGGGGCATTGAATTGAGTTTCAAACCTCTATAGAGTAACTCTATCTGAGAGAACTAGGCACTAAAAATTCTCCTGAAGTATTGTGTAACGTTTCTTCGTCGAATTATTAGAGACTCTTTTTGGCAAGGTGCCTTATACACTAATTAACCATGGCTCAGTTGCACTTGTGTCAATGATGTGGCTCACTGGAAATTCAACGCTCTGAAATATGTACCTTTCACACATTTAAAGTTTAAATTCTCCCCCGCAGAACGGGCAGCCCTCCGCTCCAATCCCAACCTCACCATAAAACCCGCAGACAAGGGAGGCGCAGTTGTAGTATGGCACACTGACCTCTACATTACTGAGGCCAGACGCCAACTCTCCGACACCTCCTCCTACTGCTCCCTGGATCATGACCCCCAACCCTGAGCACCAAACCATCATCTCCCAAACCACCCACAACCTCATCACCTCAGGTGATGTCCGACCCACAGACTCTAACCTCATCGTTCCCCAACCCCGCACCGCCCACTTCTATCTTCTTCCCAAAATCCACAAATCTGCCTGCCCTGGTCGACCCATTGTCTCCGCCTCCTCCTGCCCCACCGAACTCATTTCCACCTATCTGAACTCCATTTTCTCCCCCTTGGCTCAGGAACACCCCACCTACGTCCGTGACACCACCCACACCCTCCACCTCCTCCAGAGCTTCCAATTCCCTGGCCCCCAACACCTCATTTTCACCAGGGACGTCCAGTCCCTATACACTGTATTCCTCATGCTGATGGCCTAAAGGCCCTTTGCTTTTTCCTGTCCCGCAGGCCTGACCAGACCCCCTCCACCGACAGCATCATCCGCCTAGCTGAACGCATCCTCACCCTCAACAACTTCTCTTTCGAACACCTGTGCTCAGTTCATAATAAACAATTTCACCTCCCAGTCGTGAACCATTTCAATTCCCCCTTCCATTCCTTAGATGACATGTCCATCCTGGGCCTCCTGCATTGCCACAACGATGCCACCCGAAGGTGGCAGGAACAGCAACTCATATTCCGCTTGGGAACCCTGCAGCCTAATGGTATCAATGTGGATTTCACAAGCTTCAAAATCTCCCCTTCCCTCACCGCATCCCAAAACCAGCCCAGCTCGTCCCACCCCCAACCTGCTCTTCCTCTCAGCTATCCCCTCCTCCCACCTCAAGCCGCACCCCCATTCCTTCCTACTAACCTCATCCCGCCCCCTTGACCTGTCCATCCTCCCCGGTCTGACCTATCCCCTCCCTACCTCCCCACCTGCACTCAGCTCTACAGGCTCCATCCCTGCCCCTTTAACTTGTCTGTCTCCTCTCCACCTATCCATCTTTGATCTGCCTCCCTCTCTCTCCCTATTTATTTCAGAACCTTCTCCCCATCCCCCTCTCTGATGAAGGGCCTAGGCCCGAAACATCAGCTTTTGTGGTCCTAAAATGCTGCTTGGCCTGCTATGTTTAGATTAGATTAGATTACCTACAGTGTGGAAACAGGCCTTTCAGCCCAACAGGTCCACACCGCCCTTTGAAGCATCCCACCCAGACCCATCCCCCGAACACTACAGGCAATTTAGCATGGCCAATCCACCTAGCCTGTACATTTTTGGACTGTGGGAGGAAAGCGGAGCACCCAGAGGAAACCCACGCAGACATGGGGAGAATGTGCAAATTCTACACAGACAGATATCCGAGGCTGGAAACGAACCTGGGTCCCTGGCGCTGTGAGGCTGCACTGCTAACCACTGAGTTGCCGTGCCGCCCGTGTTCATCCAGCTCCACATTTTGTTGTCTTGGATTCTCCAGCATCTGCAGTTCCCAATATCTCTGATAAAGTTTTAAATATTGTGTGCGCTTCACTCACAGTCCCAGCATTAGCGATTTAAGCCCATTTGTCCTAAAGGAGCATACAGAGAAGAACCGGCTCTGAGGATCAGTGTGAGAAACAGAAGTCAGTTCCTGGCTTGGCTGAATTATTACTTTTCGACTATTACTCATGTTCTCTGTGCGAAGGTTGTAACGCTGTAAGAGGTGTGTCTAAGTTTGGGGATCCAATCTGTCAGGATTTAAGAGGCACATGGTTTATCTTATGCATGAGCATTTTGCCAACAATCACTAGTCCAATCATTGGCTTCCATTCATGATGAAACATTGTCCCGCTGTCCTTCCCAGCCTCCCGTCTAATACCACGGTCCTAAACATCTGTGTAATAAATGTTGATCCTTCTAAATATCACATTGACTTTGTTGATCGTTGTGTCAAAAAACGTTACACTTTCAAATCATACCTGAGTTAATTAAGAACTTTTAAAATGAAGCTTGAAACATGAATTTGTTCATATAAGTATCATCTTCAAATTGTGCCATTGATAAGTTGGAGTAAAGATTTCTGCAATTCACTATTTATAATAGAATTTTGCTGGTATTTCTGTTACTTGTCAATGTGTAATGATGAGTTAGTCTGAGTTTCTTGGAGATTTTCTATTAAGAAAGTCTGCCTCTACTTCTACTTGTTATAACAGAGCAGCAAACATAATTGGAATGTTGAACCCGGCATGAAGGAATATTACAAGTTAAACATTTTTGTATGTCTTCTGTAAGATGCATTGCAACAACTCATCAATACTTGTCTGAATGCACCTTCCCAGCCTGCAATCTCTTCTGTCTAGAAAAACAAAGGTGGCAGGAACATGGGAGCATCACCTCCTGCAAGTTCCCCACCAAGCCCCACGCTACCCTGACTTGGTAATACATCGCTGTTCTTACATTTTAGCTGGGCTGAAATTCTGGAATGCCCTGCTTAACAGCATTGTGGATGTACCTGTGGCACATGGGCTGCAGTGGTTCAAGAAAGCAGCCCATCACCCTCATTATTCCTGTGCAAGAATTTATAGAAACGTTAATACAGTAGAGTTTGTGATAACCTTTTCATAATTTTGAACCACTGAAAGAAACTAATTAGATTACTTGAGTAGCTCATGTTGAAATTGACTACTGTAATTGGGAGATATTTCATTTGCCATAATTTTTAAAAGCACAAAAAGACAATTCTGCTTGAATAAATTTTGGCGCCCTAATGTCATAGTTATAGAGTCATAGAGATGTGAAACAAAGAAACAGCCCTTTCGGTCCAACTTGACCATACTAACCAGTTATACTAAATAAACCTAGGCCCATTTGCCAGCATTTCAAGTGCAGTTTGGATTTTGAAAAAAATTAATGCATCTTCCTAGTTGTGCTCCTTTTTAAAAAATTGATTAATAGGATATGGGTATCACTGGCTAAGTCCACATTTGTTGCTCCATCCTATTTGACATTGAGAAGGTGGTGGTGAGCCACCTTTTGAACTGCTGCTGCCCACGTGGTTTGGATACACTTGCAGCGCTGTTAAGAGGGAGAGTTTTGACTGAACAATAATGAAGCAACAATATATCTAAAAGACAGGATAGTGTATGCCTTGGGGTTTCTGGTGAGATGGTGGCAGAGATGCTCCTGCTGGATCTCCTCTACTCTGCCTATGCTTTTACTTTCTTTTTCTTTTTCCCATATTTTCCAAACCCTTAACCATGGAGGCAAATCCTGGAGCAGTGGCAGGAGTGGGGAGGGAGACCCGGAGCAGCATGTCGGCAGTGAGTCCCGGAGCAGCAAGCCCTGGAGCAGCACGCTGGCAATGAGCCCCGGAGCAGTGAGTCCTGGAGCAGCTCTCCGGCAGTGAGTCCCAAAGCAGAGTGCCGGCAGCGAGTCCCGGAGCAGTGTGTCCTGGTGTGGCGTGCCGGCAGCATGTCCTGGAGCAGCGTGCCAGCAGTGAGTTCCAAAACAGTGCTCAGGCACCAAGTGCTGGAAAAGCGAGGGCAGCGAGCTGTGGAGCAGCGCATAGGCAGCGAATCCCGGGCGGAGACTGGTGCAAAGGAAGCAATCCTGGAACTTACCTTGGAGCAGCTGAGTGCCTGACTGGAGCGAACTGGAGGCTTGGAGTAGGGACAGCTGTTGGATTGGGGTTTGGCATGGGCACTCAGACCATTGCAAAGGTTCTGCATTGAGCTGCTGCAATGTAACATTTTTTGAAACTTTTTAATCCGACTGTCATGTCAATCCTTCAATGATGCCTTATTTCTAATTTATTTTTAAACTCTGTAAACCAATGCAATTATTTGTTATTCCTCTCTTGTATCCAAGATTTGTACCTAAAATGGTGCCATAAGAGGCAGACATTGTAAAAACGTTTTACTGTACTCTGACAATGCAGTACATGTGACAATAAAGGATAAAGGATATAATGCTTCCACGTGCCCATTGTCCTTGTTTTTCTAGACAATAGATCTTAGGTTGGGAAAGGTCAGTCAAAGAGACTTTGGCAAGTTGCTACAGTGTGTAGTGTGGACACACCACTGCTTCCTTTGTACCAATAGTAGAGAGAGTGAATACTCATTGCAACATTCACAACACCTGATCTGCCGTCAACTTTATGCAGCTAAACAAGTTTTGTTTCTGGGTAATGGTGACCCCGGCTTGTTGATGATGGGGTTTTGGTGATGTCAGTGCCATTGAATGTCAATTCTTTTCTTCCACTTCTCATTCCATTCCTGAATGTCAACTAAACCTTTATGTGATCATGCACTGCTTTAATATCTAGAAAACTATGAATGGTGTGGAACACTATGTAATCATTAATGAATGTCCCTACTTCTTTATTCCTTCACGGGTTGCAAGCATCAGTGTGAGATCTTGTGAGCAGGCAAATCAGAGAGGAACTTCTGTTAAAAAAGCAGAAACTCTGTACTTTCAGAAATGAGAGCACAATTATCTTAAAATATAATTGATCGACAATCTCATTTGAAATTCAAATACTAATTTGTGTGGCCTGGTCTTTCTGAACATTTAAACTGTTGGAGTTTTGGAGTCACAGCAACATAGACAGATATCTCAGAACAAGGAAGCTGTCCATCCACATTGATTTCTAATTTGGACAAATGATTACTGTGAGCTAGTCTGACCTCCAATTGACCAGGTTGTAAATAGAATGCTTTTGGAATCAGATAATAGCCAGATTCTGAGCTGAAGTGTTTTGGGAACAATGCAGGAAGCTGCCACTTCTTCTCTCCTCCTCAATTCTAATTATAGTTCAAAACTTGATCAGAGGTTTTGTATTGTTCCCTTATACTGTGCAATGTGTAGTGAGGAAGTATGAGTGAGATCAAGGGTAAAGACAAATTCTTGATTGATTTTATTGTTTAACGGTGTTCGCTTGGAAAGCCAGCTACACCCTTTAAAAATAATGACTAGTCTAATGCATTTTCCATCTGCTCCCACTTTCTGTATTTAGCTTTGGCAACAATTACAATTGGGGAACTTGGTAAGTTTCAATTCATGATGCCTAGTTTTAAGATGCCTCCATGAAAAGTTGAAGTCTGACTTGGCCTTGACATATTTTAGACTCAAGTGACAATCTGATCTTTACTCGTGTTTAGTTGCAGTCCTGGTTGAGTTTCCATCAGTTTCCATCAGTTTTTTTTTAACTAATCATATTGGAATCTTTCCACCATCATAATTAAATTTCACTGGACTCGAGTAGGCTCCTTGAGTATTGTTAATGTCTTTAATTGTCTGTACTTCCAGCTGGATTAAATTTGTGTTGTTAATCATAATTATGACGCCAACGATGCTAACCTTCCCCACTTTGGCAGCTCAATTCAACAGCTGCTTATAGCGAGAAGTCTGGTTTAGACTGAAATGTAACCATTTCAATCTCATCAGCCCTGTATGTGAATCAATATTTACAAATGGACATTCATCAAGAACATTAGCACAAGGTTCATTCACCTTCCACTATTCCACACCAACCCCCAAAGCCCCCATCCCGACTAGCAAGTTTCCTCATGAATCTTGGGGCACAATGAATGACCCCAGCTCAGGTGATGATGTTCCATACATAGACACTGCAAACAAAATGGGTTCAATATATACTGCCCTGGCAAGGGATGGTTGAGATCGTTAGAGTGCTCATCGCAATTTTATATTTTTGGCCTTATTCTCAAAGAACTCATCTTCAGATTTCTCAAATCCTACTCGTCGCTTGTGGGGAGCTACATTTTGGTTTTCAGAACCTTCCTTTTTCAGTCTCACCTCCTGAGCCAATGCAATCACTTTGGAACTTTTGTGTTTCTATTGATATGTGGGGAATTTGGACTTACGGAAGCAGAATTAGAAGAATCCAGCAATATCTCCAATAATCATCTCTGCTCCATTCAACCTAAAACACAATACCAGAGGAATGCATTTGTTTCCCGGGCATGACCATGTTTCTTTCCTTTATCATTCATGAGATGAGGGCACCACTGCCTAGGCAGCATTTAGTGCCCATCTGTAATTGCCCGGAGGGCAGTTAGGAGTCAACCACCTTGCTCTGGGCCTGGAGTCACAGACCAGACCAGACCAGGTAGGGATGGCAGTTTCCCTGCATATAGGACATTAGTGAGGGTTTTATCGACAATCAGCAATGGTTTCATGGTCAGATTCTTAATTCCTGTTTTTTATTGAATTCAAATTTCGCCACCTGCCATGCCAGGGTTTGAATCCAGATCACCAGGACATTACCTGGGTCTCTGGATTAACAGTCCAGCTATTATACCACTAGACCATTGCTTCCCTTTTGCCTCCTTAAATAGGCACAAGACATTGGGCATACTTCGGCAATTTTTCAAAAAAACAGTAATCGACACTTTACACAAAGGATCATCACTCTAAATCGGCAGTTTGGTGAGGGGACAGGTGAGTGGCTTATGTTTGCCTCTGGTGCAGTCAATACACCTCAAGAAAGTCATAGCATGTAAAATGCTTTAACACAAAGTTAGGCAGTATTTTAGACAATGTAGATGATAGCTTAAAATTACAAAGGGATATAGATAGATGAAGTGAATTGGCAAAACTGTGGCAGACAGTGTTTGACGTAAGCAGTGTGAAGTTGTGCTTTTGGACTGCAAAAGGATAAATCAGGGTACTTTCGAGATGATATGAAGTTAAACATAGTGGACATTCAAAGTCACTTGGAGTACAAGTATGTAGACTTTTAAAATGCCACAAACAGGTCCAAAAAATAATCAAGATAGCTAATGGAATGCAGTCGTTTATATCTCAAGGACCCGAGTACAAGGATGCAGAAGTTATGCTACAGTCACCCAAAACCCTTGTTAGGCCCCACTTGGAGTACTGTGAGCAGATCTGGGCACCACGCCGTAGGAAGGACTCATTAGCCTTGGAAGGAGTACAATGTAGGTTTATAAGAATGGTACCTGGCTTCAGGATGTAAGGTAGGAGGAAAATTTTAACAGAATAAGCATGTTTTCTCTAAAATTTAGAAAGCTAAGGGGTGATCCAATCGAAGTCTTCAAGATATTAAAGGAAAAGACAGGGTAAATAAAGACACACTATTTCCAGTAGTTGGAAATTTTGGAATTAGGAGGCATAGTCTAACAATTAGGGCCACACCATTCAGTGGAGATATTGGGAAGGCCTTCTATGCACGAAGAGTTGTAGTCGCTTGAAACTTTCTTCCACAAAAGGCAGTGGATGCTCGATCAAATTGTTAATATTAAATCTGAGACAGATTGTTTAACAAAAATTAAGAGATAGGAGCCAAAGACAGGAAATGGAGCTAGGCCACAGATCAGCCATGATCTCATTGAATGATAGAACAGGCTCCAGGGGCTGAATGGCCTGATCTTGATGATAATACATAAATACCAAACTTTATGAAATAAAACTGTCCAATATTAAATTATACAATTTACACATTGTTCATTAAAATAGCTTTCATTAATTTTTCTTCTATACTGTGAACCCTGATCTTATAAAGCTTTAATTTGGAGATTCCACATTAATATGCAAGAATTTGTTACCTCAATTTTCTCATTTTCACTTAGCTGGCCATTTCTTTGTTGAAATCTTTAAACTGTTCTTGCCCTTTTGCGCCCACTGTCTCCCATCTTTCAGACCCTTTATTGTTCTTGTAGCCCACCTTCCCTCCAGTTCATAGACCCTTTCTGCCCTCACTTTACAGCCCTTCTCTTCCACCACCATGCCATTTGCATCCTTTGGCTCCTTGCAGTTTGGAGCTCCAATTTCCCTTTGTTTGCATCCTTTCTCCCTCCTGGCTTTCCTCTCCTATCATACCCCATTTTATATCTGCACTTCCCCTCCAGTCCCCTATTCATGCTCCCTGAGCCCTGGCTTCACTCCTCAAAGTGGTCATGTATATTTTTCCCTCATTACCTGTTGCAGATCCAGTTTAGCATCTATGTCCATTAGGACCCAGCCAGCTGAATCAGCACTGCTGCTGCTGAGCCACTCTTGGTGTTGGACATTGAAATCCATCACCTTTCTCTGCTTTGTCACCCTCAGTGCTTCCTCCAAGTATTTTTCAACATCAAGGAATACTGTTTCATCAGCTATGGGTGAACAGTGCATAGTAATCCAGAGGGGGTTTTGTTGCCCATATTTGATTGATGTCATGGGATAAGGAGTCAATTTAACGACTCCCAGTGAAACTCCCTCCTGAGTTTGTCCCACTTTACTGCTACTTTTGCGACGTCTGTCATACTGCTGCTCCATGGATGGTGGTGGGATGGTCTGGGACATTGTCTGTAAAGTATGATTCTGCACATATGACTATGGCAGCTGGCTGCTTGATCAGTCTGTGACTCAGCTCGAATAAATTTACCACTAGCTCCCAGATTTTTGGAAAGAGCACTTTGCAGGGGTTGGCAATTTAATATATAAGATGACGTTTATTCCAATCATTCATAATTTCTGTTATTTTGCCATTTCTATTTGTTAGCTGGTGTCCAAATATTTATGTGAGGAAGTCACGAACATAAATATATTTCACTGGGTGTCTAATTTCTGTCACTGTGCATATTTTGGTTTAACTGGAATTCTACCATGTCTTCTGTTCAACTTGCCAAATAACACCCTGCACCCAACTAATGCCGATTGAGCCCAGGCACTGGGGAATGGTGCTTCTGGATATGGGTGCCATGGATTAGAAATCCTGTGTTTCAGAAAACAGAAAATGTAGGGATGGAAAAGGGATTACACAAGCCAAGGGCTGATTATATGTAATGCAGGGGTGCAGTTGGTATACTGAATGATTTGTAGTTTCCTGTTGTCAATACATGGTTGATTTGCCTGGTTTTAGTTGAGCTTTATTTAATAAAAAAATCTCAGTTGCAGGGAATGTTGTCAATTCAAACCAGGAAGCTGCATTTCTTAGTATTCTTTACAAGTGTTGCGCCATATGAGGTTGAATGAAGTATTTTATTCCACTACAGTTGATGGGAAATTTTTACTGAGAGATTTTACTTGTTTTTCTTAGCAGAGTGTGATTTCCACTTCTTGCCTAATGCTCTGACTTCATATCCCAAGCAAAGCAGTTCTATGCCACATATTTTGTCAGAGCACCATTAATTAATTGTTCAGATTAATCAATTTAGAGAATGGAACTCGATTATTAAAAACTCAGCTTGGAATTGAGTTGCAGCTGTTGTCTGTTAAAATAAGTACATGGTTTAAAAGAAAGGAATTAATGTATTATTAAACACTACTGTGTTGCTCACATTAAAAAAAATCCTGTTTGTGTGGTGTCCAGCAGAGCAGAACTTGCTGTCCCTATCTCCAACTCTCGGAAATCGTCTTAAACCCAACTCATTTCCCAGGATTGCAGGTTATTTTGGAAGCATAGGGTTCCGGAAGAATATCTGTCACCAGTCTCACAGATATGATCGAGATTTTTTTCGGAAGTGATAAAGACGATTGATAAAGTTTGGCAGTGGATGTTGTCCACAGAGTGTGAAGCTGTTTGTCGTCAACATGGACTTTACTAAATCATCTGATTTGGCTGTCTGGATTCAGAATTGGTTGGCTGACAGGAGGCAGAGAGTGGTTGTAGATGGTAAGTATGCTGCCTGGAGGTCAGTGCTGAGTGGTGTCCCGCAGGGCTCTGTTCTTGGGCCTCTGCTCTTTGTAGTTTTTATAAATGACTTGGATGAGGAGGTTGAGGGGTGGGTTAGTATGTTTGCTGATGACACAAAGGTTGGAGGTGCTTTCGATAGTATCAAGGGCTATTGCAGGCTTCAGCGAGACATTGACAGAATGCAGAGCTGGGCTGAGAAATGGCAGATGGAGTTCAACCTGGATAAATGCGAAGTGATGCATTTTGGAAGGATGAACTTAAATGCTGAATATAGGATTAAAGGCAGGATTCTCGGCAGTGCGGAGGAACAGCAGGATCTTGGATCTTGGTGTTCAAGTGCATAGCTCCCTCAAAGTTGCCACCCAGGTGGATAAGGTTGTTACGAAAGCATATGGTGTTTTGGCTTTCATTAACAGGGGGATCGAGTTTAAGAGCCGCGAGGTTATGCTGTAGCTCTACAAAACCCTTGTGAGACCACACTTGGAATATTGTGTCCAGTTCTGGTCGCCCTATTATAGGAAAGATGTGGAGGCTTTGGAGAGGGTGCAAAGGAGGTTTACCAGGGTGCTGCCTGGACTGGAGGGCTTGTCTTACGAGGAGAGGTTGACTGAGCTCGGACTTTTCTCTCTGGAGAGAAGGAGGTAGAGAGGTGACCTGATCGAGGTGTACAAGGTAATGAGAGGCATGGATAGAGTCGATAGCCAGAGACTTTTCCCCAGGACAAGATTGGCTGCCATGAGGGGACATAGTTTTAAGGTGTTAGGAGGAAGGTATAGAGGAGACATCAGAGGGAGGTTCTTCACCCAGAGAGTTGTGAGCGCATGGAATAGTTAACCAGTGGTAGTCGTGAAAGCGGAGTCATTAGTGACAATTAAGCGATTGCTGGATGTGCACATGGACAGCAGTGAATTGAGGGGAATGTATTTTATTTTTGTTTTATGTATTTTTGTTTTATTTTTGGATTAGGATTATTCCACGGCACAACATCGTGGGCCGAAGGGCCTGTACTGTGCTGCACTTTTCTATGTTCTAAGGCCCCTCATGAAAGGCTGGTCCAGAAGAGGGTGAGGAGAGATTTTGAAGATTGTGAAGTCCACATTGATACCATTGGGCTGCAGTGTTCCCAAGCAAAATATGAGATGCTGTTCCTGCAACCTTCAAGTGGTATTGTTGTGGCACTGCAGGAGGCCCAGGATGGACATGTCGTTCAAGGAGTCGGGTGGGGGGACGCAGTTGAAATGGTTCGCGATTGGGAGGTGCTCAACTCCCCTTCCCAGACCCAAAACATTAGCTTTCCTGCTCCTCTGCTACTTGGCTTGCTGTGTTCATCCAGCTGTACTTATTGTTATCTCAGGTTCTCCAGCATCAGCAGTTCTTGCTATCTCTTACCAGGATGTTGACTTGATTGGACTGTATGAGCTATAAGGAGAGGTTGGACAATCTTGGATTGTTTTCATCGAAGCTTTGCAGGCTGAGGGGCTACCTGATAGAAGTGCATGAAATTATGACAGAGATGGACAGCGCAGATAGTCAGAGTCTTTCCCTAGGTGAAAATGTCAAATGATAGGGAGCAGAGGTTTAAAGACGATGTTTGAGGCAAATTTTTCATACAGAGGGTGGTAGGAACACTCTGCAGGAGACAGTGGTAGAACCAGCTATGTTAACAACATTTAAGAAGCATTTAGACAGACACATGGACAGGCAGGGAATAGAGAGCTACAGACCATGTGCAGATAGATAGTAGGAACTGCTGATGCTGGAGAATCTGAGATAACATGGTGTGAAGCTGGATGAACACAGCAGGCCAAGCAGCGTCAGAGGTTCAGGAAAGCTTGACGTTACGGGTCGGGACCCTTCTTCAGAAATGGGGGAGGGGAAGGGGATTCTGAAATAAATAGGGAGAGAGCGGAGGCGGATAGAAGATGGATAAAGGAGAAGGTATGTTGAGAGGAGACAGACAGGTCAAAGAGGCGGGGTTAGAGCCAGTGAAGGTGAATGTAGGTGGGGAGTTAGTAGGGGATAGGTCAGTTCAGGGAGAACGGACAGGTCAGGGGGGCAGGATAAGGTTAGTGGGTAGGGGATGGGGGTGGGGCTTGAGGTGGGAGGAATGGTGAGGGAGGCGGGGATGAGCTGGGCTGGTTTTGGCATGTGGTCGTGGGAGGGGAGATTTTGAAGCTGGTGAAATCCACATTGATACCCTTCGGCAGCAGGGTACCGAAGCGAAATATGAGTTGCTGTTCCTGCATCTTTCGGGTGGCTTCATTGTGGCAATGCAGGATGCCCAGGATAGACATGTCGTGCGAGGAGTTGGCGGCGGGGGGGAATTGAAATGGTTCGTGACTGGGAAGTGTAGTTGTTTGTTGCAAATAGAGCGTGGGTGTTTCACAAAGTGGTCCCCAAGCGTCTGCTTGGTTTCCCCAATGTAGAGGAGGCCACAACGGGAACAGTGGATGCAGTAGACCACATTAGCAGATGTGCAGGTGAATATCTGTTTGACGTGGAAAGTCTTCTTACGGCCTGGGATGGGGGTGAGGGGGAAGGTGTAGGGACCGGTGTAGCACTTGCTTCGGTTGCAGGGAAAAATGGGGCTGGAAGGGAGTGTGGAGTGGACAAAGGAGTCCCGGAGAGAGTGGTCCCTCCGGAAAGCACATAAGGGCGGGGAGGGAAAAATGTCTTTGGTGGCAGGGTTGGATGGCAGATGGCAGTAATGTCGGAGAATGATGCGTTGGATTTGGAGGTTGGTG
This sequence comes from Stegostoma tigrinum, assembly GCF_030684315.1. Taxonomy (NCBI): domain Eukaryota; kingdom Metazoa; phylum Chordata; class Chondrichthyes; order Orectolobiformes; family Stegostomatidae; genus Stegostoma; species Stegostoma tigrinum. Next base: position 20,687,882 of record NC_081382.1, read on the forward strand.
GGATGGTATGTGAGGAGGGTGAGTATTCTGGTTTCGTTTTTAGTGCGGATGGGGGTGTGAGGGATGAGTTGCAGGAAATGTGGGAGACACAGTCGAGGGCATTGATCACTGTGGAGGGGAAGTTGCAGTTTTTGAAAAAAGAGTACATCTGGGATGTTCGGGAGTGGAATGCCTCATCTCGGGAGCAGATGCAGCGGAAGCGAAGGAATTCGAAATAGCGGATGGCATTTTTACAGGAAAGTTGGTGAGAGGAGGAATATTCCAGGTAGTTGTGGGAGTTGGTAGGTTTCAAATGGATAGCGGTTTCCAGGTGGATGCCAGAGATGGAGACAGGGAGGTGCAGGAAGGAGAGAGAGGTATCAGAGATGGTCCAGGTAAACTTAAGGTTGAGGTGGAAGGTGTTGGTGAAGTGAATGAACTGTTCGAGCTCCTCGTGGGAACACGAGGTGGTGCCGAAACAGTTGTCAATGTAACGGAGGAAGAGATGGGGGATATGGCCAGAATAGCTTTGGAAGAGGGATTGTTCCACGTACCCCACAAAGAGGCAGGCATAGCTTGGGCCCATGCGGGTACCCATGGCCACCCCCTTTGTCTGTAGAAAGTGGGAGGAATTAAAGGAGAAGTTGTTGAGGGTGAGGACGAGTTCGGATAAGTGGATGAGGGTGTCGGTGGAGGGGGCTGGTCGGGTCTGTGGGTCAGGAAGAAGTGGAGAGCTTTCAGGCCGTCGGCATGGAGAATGCAGGTATGTAGGGACTGGATGTCCAGAGTGAAAATGAGGTGTTGGGGACCGTGGAATTGGGAGTTCTGGAGAAAGTGGAGAGCGTGGATGGTGTCACAGACGTCGGTGGGGTGTTCCTGGACTAAGGGGGAGAAAACGGAATCCAGATAGTTGGAGATAAGTTTGGTGGGGCAGGAGCAGGCCAAGACAATGGGTCGACCGGGGCAGTCAGGTTTGTGGATTTTGGGAAGAGATAGAAGCGGGCGGTGTGAGGTTGGGGAACAATGAGGTTAGCGGCTGTGGGTGGGAGGTCACCTGAGGTAATGAGGTTGTGGATGGTTTGGGAGATAATGGTTTGGTGCTCCGGGGTTGGGGTCATGATCCAGGGAGCAGTAGGAGGAGGTGTCAGAGAGTTGGCGTCTGGCCTCAGCAATGTAGAGGTCAGTGTGCCATACTACAACTGCGCCTCCCTTGTCCTTGGGTTTAATTATGAGGTTGGGATTAGAGCGGAGGGCTGCACATTCTGTGGGGGAGAGGTTGGAGTGGTTGAGAGCGGTGGAGAGGTTGAGGTGATCGATGTCTTGACGACAATTAGACATGAAGAGGTCGAGGGAGGTTAGGAGGCCTTGGGGTGGTGTCCAGGAGGAGGGGGGTCAGTAGAGGGAGGGTTAGTTTCCTGATTAAAGAAATAAGCGCGGAGGCGGAGGTGACAGAAAAACTGCTCAATATTTAGACGAGAGTTATATTCATCAACATGTGGGTGGAAAGGGACAAAGATGAGCCCCTTACTGAGGACTGACAGTTCTTCCTCAGTCAGGGGGAAGTCTGGGGGGATGGTGAATACTCAGCAGGGCTCTACATTATCGTTCTGTCTCGAGATGCTGGCTGTGAATCTGTCTCGAGAAAACATGTGCAGATAGAAGGGATTAGTTTAGAGTGGCATCATGGTGAACACAGACACAGTGGGCCAACGGACTTGTCCCTTTGCTGTACTGTTCTGTTTTCTACGTAGTGGAGCCAGCCACACGATCACAGTGGATTTACATTGGAGTCCTCAGTGAAGCTTCAGAAAAATGGCTGAGCAATTAAAGGAGTAAAAATGTCCCCAAAATTGACACAGCAACCATAAACCTTGGCAGGCACTAAACCTAACAAAGGGATTGAAGTGGGAATGTATAAGGAGGGAAATGATCCCCTACATAAACCTTGCTGTCTGCCCTGGGGAATTCAAAACCATTTATTGACATTTTATTGGGCCTACCAACATTGTCCACATGGCAACTACAGAGAACTGGGAAGATACTAGGAAAACCAACCAGGAATTTTGTGAATGTTGAGAAGGGGTAATCAACTACATTCATGGCAAGAAGGGAAAACCAAGTTGGGTAGTGAGCTGATGATTTCCTTTAATTCTGACCTGATTTCCCAAACTCATCCTCAGTAATAGGAATTGAACACAAAATATGGTAAAGCTTCTCTAGCCTGACATTTGAAATTGGGGGATGTGGTCAACAGGATGATGATAGGCCTTTTTTTGACTTATTCTGAAAGAGTTGCCTACAAATATGCTGATATATTTCCACCATGAAATAGTTAATCAGATAATCCATTCATCATATTACATTGAAAGCTAACTGGAAAGTTGGAAACTAATATGGTTTCCACTCAAAAAGATGGAACCTAAATCTAAATATCAAGTTGTTCAGTTCAATTTTATTTTTTCTGTGAAACTATCTGCGCACATTATTTGTAGAGGGTTAGCCCAACTAATTTCTGTTCATATCCAGTCTGAGGAACATATTCATGGTTTCAGAATTTCAACAAAGAAAATTTGCTCTATCATTGGTCTTGGATTTTTTTTGGCCAGCCTGTTCTTCTGTGGAAATGCAATGGAATTAAATTGAGATATAGCAATTGACTTAAAACAACGATAGCTTTTATTTATAATGCACCTTCAATAGAATCTCCCTTAGTGCTTCAGTTGTAAATCAAAAATTTGATACTGAGCCACATCAGGTGGTATTAGGCCACATGAGATAAAAGAATAGGTCCATTAGGTATCAAACAAAAACTGTATATGGAGCCAGGAGGCACAGGTAAGGTTTTAATACAAGGACTTTGCATCTGTGTTCACTATGGAGGAGAAATATGTAGGCATAGAAATCCAGGAAGAGAACTGTGAAATACTTGGACAAATTACAATTAAAAAGGAGGAGGTAATAGCAGTTTTAGCAGGCTGGAAATAGGATAAATCCCAGGCCTGAAGAGGTGTATTCCAGGTTGTTATGGGAGGTAAGAGAGGGGATTGTAGGAGCACTGATAGTAATTTTCAAACGCTGTCTGGACAGAGGCAAGGTTCCATGGGACTTGAGGTCAGCTAGTGTAGTACCATTATTCAGGAAGGCTGGTGATATAAACAAAGGAGCAATAGGTCAGTGAGTCTAACTTCAGTGGTACAGAAATATTTGGAAAACATTCTGAGGGTCTGGAGAGGTAAGGATTAATCAAGGATAGTCAACATGATATTGCTGGGGAGAGATCATGTCTGACAGGTTTGAGATTTTCAAAGGGGTGACTAGATGTGTCGATGCAGGTAATGCAGTTGATGTAGTCAATGTGACCTTCTTGAAGGACTTTGACAAGGCGTCACATGGGAAATTCAACAAGAAGATAAGTTCCATGGAATCCTTGGCAATTTGACAAATTACATTCGATATTGGTTTGCAGGAGGCAGAGGGTGATGGTTGAAGATTGTTTTTGTGACTGGAAACTTGAATCTGGTGGTATATCGTAGGGATTAATGCTGAACCCCTTGCTGTTTTGTGTATAGCTTAATGATCTAGACATGAATGTACAAGGTTTCATCATTAAGTTTGCAGATGACAAAAATTGGTTGTGTAGTAAAGATTAAGATGGAAAGCCTTAGGCTACAAGATAACATAGGCTGGTCAGATGGGCTGAACAGCGACAAATGCAAATCAATCTTGAAAATGTGAAGTGATGTCCTTTGGGAGGACTAACAAGGCAAAGGAATATAAAATGAAAGGTAGGACCCTAAAAAGAATAAAGGATCAGAGGGTCATGGTATGTAGACCCTTGAAAGCAGCAAGACAGGTAGATAAGGTGGTTACAGAAACATATGGAACACTTGCCTTTATCACTCAAGGCATTGAATACAAGCACAAGAAGATTACAATGAAGCTGTTTACAATATTAGTTAGGTCACAGCTGCAGTACTGTATGCAATTCCTGTCACCACACTATAGGAAGGACAGAAAGGATGCAAAGGCAATTCACTAGGATGTTGACTGGACTGGGGAGTTTCAACTATGACAAGATTAGTTAGGCTGGGATTGTTATTCCTTAGAGCAGAGAAGGCTGAGGGGATGATCTGATTGAGATATATGAATCAGGAAATGTCTATACAGCATAGACAGGAAAAACCTTCCCCTTACTAGAGGGCTCAGTAACCAGGAGACATAAAATTACTGTGAGGAGCCAGGGTTTAGCGGGGAATTGATAAGGTTTTATTTGCCCCAGAGATTCTTGGGAATCTGGAGCTCTCGACTTGAAAGGATGGTAAAGTCAGAAACTATCACAATATTTGGAAGTGTTTAGATGAACGTTTGAAATCTCATAGCATGCAAGATTGTGAACCAAGTGTTGGAAATGGAACTAGAATAGATAATTGCTTGATCACTGGTGTGAACAATTTGGGTTGAAAGGGCACCTATCGATGTAAAAGTCTATGACTATGACCATAAGTCTACTTAGCAGTAGGTTTTAAGAAGAAGGAGACATAAATTAGGGAGAGGGGCCAGAGTTTAGGGACTTAGCAAATGAAGGCATGTTAGAAACATTACAAACATCAAAACTACAGAAGGTTGTCGTGCTGGAGGGGTAAGGCAATGGTAAGATTTGAAATCAAAACAAGATTGAGAAATTTCAAACAGGAGAAATAGCCTAACTTGGGAGAATGTAGGTCAATGAGACAAGGGTGAATATAAAGGGACTTGCTACAACTTAGGACATCAGCAGCAGAGCTTTGGGTGACATCAAAATAATTCCACGAAAGGTGGAATGTTGGAGTCTGACCAGGGAGTGTCAGAATAGTCAAGTTCATCCAGAGGCATAGGTGAGGGTTTTAGCAATTGACAGCTGAAGATGGGGGAATGGGGCCGAGCCTGTGGTAGTATAGAGGTGGAAATAGGTGGTCTTCATGATAGCAAAGAGAAATGCAGTGGCTGGAGGTCAGAGGGATGGCTAGGTCATTGATGACAACAATTTGGTTCAGTCTCTGACTGTTGTCAGGGAGACAGGTAGAGTTGCTGCTTAGGGATCAGCGTTTGAAGTGGGCTACAAAGGTTATGAGGCAATCTCAATATTTAATTGGAGGAAATCTCTGACTGTCCAGTGCTCGATATTGGTCAAAGAACCTGAAAATGTAGAGTTATGGCTCAAAAGAGATGGCAATGAGATTGTGTTTTTGGATGAATTTGTCAAAGATGGCATATAGATGGGAAATAGGCCAAGGCAGGAATAGATTCTTGGAGCCAACACCAGAGGTAATTTTGCAGAAGTGGGAAGAGAAACCATTGTAAATGATTGGCTGTGATTAGATAGGAAGAAAGACACCCAGTTGGACAATGGTGGACAGGCTTTGGAGGAGGACAGAATAGTGAACTAGTTTAAAGGCTGCAAACAGGTTGAACAAGGTTTGGAAGGAAAGGTTACCTTTGTCACAGTTACAAAAGGGCATCATTTGTGACTGTGGCAGCCATTTTGCACTACGGCAAGAGTGCTAAGTTTGATTGGAGAGATTCAACTATTGAGTTCCAGGAAAGATGGGCATGAAAATTTGAGATGGCAACGCATTCAGGGTGTGGGGGAAGAAAAAAACGATGTTTGGGAATGGGGCACTGGTTTACAAAGGTGTAGGTGTCCAGGGGTGTCAAGCTAAGCTTTTGTAATTTGATAAGTGATGTTAAAATGATTGCAGTGAGAACGTACACCAGAAATCACTTTACATCAAAATTTGAAAAGGTCCTATTCCTCACTCAACATTGTTTAATAAGGAAGGAATCGACATGACAATGTGCATATTGAGACACAGTTTCAGCTCATAAGATTACTTAAACTATTTTTATATTCAGTTAAATCATTACAGTAAATGGAGCTATAATGAATTTAGAAATGATTGTCACCGACTCACAGATATAGTTACTTTTTCAGGTTTCTTTCAAGAACCTCAGGCAGTCAAATTCCATCCATCTGTCTTGTCAAGTCACTAAGCACCACTCTATCAAATTCAGTGAAGTAATAGGCAGAAATATTTAAAATAGAGAGGCCCTCAGAATTTCTAAAGAGAAAATAATGGAGACAGCCAGCCTGCCTGCATAGCAACTGTGTTACCTCACTGGCCTGGACTTCAATCAAAACTCCTTCAAGGCCTAATTTTACTATTTATAACTCTCTTTGACTTTAAGCAGAGCTAAACTCGACATCATAGTCTCTCAGTTCATATAGCAATGGAAATAATTGGCTAAGAGTATTCACGACCATCTGGTCAACACCTGGAACATTTAATCAAAAATGGCCACTAAAATACAAAAGCCATATTCAAACAAGCAGATGAGAAGATATTTGTCTTTCTGGGAGCCATTCTAAAGCACAGTTAGCAGATCTTGAAGGTGAAGCAATGATTGATAGAATATGTGGACTATACATGCAATTCATAAGCCATGTTTTAGTTGTAAGACATATTATTGCCGTTCACTTTTAATACTTTCCCCTAAAGTGCCATGTGCTCATAAGCAAAATGCTGCGGGACAAGCCTTTTCTTTGGAAATACAATTCCGAACTTAAGGCTGGACCAGTAATTATGAATGACTGTGTCTAAGTTATTTTAATTATGTCAATGTGCTTTAAACATATTGGGAACCTACTGAGGAGCAATCAATCTTCTTGTCCAATTAGCGGCATCAGCAGAAGATCAGCCAATTGATTTTCTTTAGCTTGCGACTTTAGAGAAAATTGTCTTCTGAGCACCTTTATGTGATTTTGGAGAACATTACTGGGGAATGAAAAGCAAGATAGAACTGTGGAATTAGTCTTCCTATTTAATTTAGATCAAAAGAAAATCTGAAGTGCAGGCTGTGTTTATTCACTTCTTCAATTAAATCATTGAAAGCCCATGGTTGCAACATTCCCATAAGCAACCAATATCATTTACTTTTGGGAGCAATGTTGTACAGCACAAGGCTACTTCCAAATTTTAACCTCACAAGAAGCAAGTCCTGATAGTAAAAAGGATTCTTTAGTTCTCGATGTTTTGTAAAAATTTTGTTTCGATGAAATTTTTTAGAAAACTGTAGAAATTCTGCTGTCCAACTCAAAGATCTATAGAATGTTAAACTAATTAAGTGGCAATAATGTAACCAGCCAAATGTTTCACTCAAATATAAAATATACTCATATTTGTAAGACTCAATTAATGTTTATCCAAATAATATTTGCACAATGGTCTTAAATTTATTGAGTTTCAGGAGCAATTCCCCTTTGGTCTTTGGTGTATCATTGTCTATATTTTCTGGGCCACGTGAACAGTCTCTTTCATAGTATTAAAATAACTGGTCTTACTCTAATTTGTTGCATTTGAGTGTTACTAGAATTATGTTTGCATCAGCTTGCAATTCTAAATCTTCTGCTACTCAAAGATAAAAGCGGTAACCAATTGGGCATACTTACAAGTGATCATAATAAAAACATCATTTGCATCTCTTTGAAGATACTATGTTAAGATAAGCACATCAAATTTCCATTATCAATTGTTTATCTCCCTTGCATGCAAATCTCTCCTGTATGCAAATAAAAACCCGCATGAGTAGAGGATAACAAAGTGTGGGGCTGGATGAACACAGCAGGCCAAGCAGCATTTTAGGAGAACAAAAACTGACATTTCGGGCCTAGCCCCTTCATCAGAAAAGGGGGGTGGGGAGAGGATTATGAAATAAATAGGGGGAGAGGGGAAGGCGGACCGAAGATGGGTAGAGGAGAAGATAGGTGGAGAGGAGAGTATAGATGGGGAGGTAGGGAGGAGATGTTCTATTTCCCTGTCTGTGACCCCAGACATTCAGGTTACAAAAAAAAATACGGGCACAGCACATTCCACTAAGATTTACTTATTTCATTTATTCCTATATATTTTGTAAAGAGTTTGCTAATTCTGAATAGATTTGCAAATCCTATGTCTGCACCGATCTGTGTTGAGATGTTCCAGTAGGAATCAGAAAATGGTCTTCCAATGAATGTGATGTTAGTGATGGCGTTCTTTCAAGCAGCAAGTGTAGAAAATCTGTTGCCTTCCATATAAACAGAGTAAATTGTAATGTTTGCCTTCTGGATACAGAATTTTTCCAAATTCTATGTTTGAGCCACATCACATCATGTATAAGATGCTATTTCCAGACATGAGTGACACAACAAGATTCAGTAAACCTGATACAACTTTGGTTGTAATGTATTTGGTAGTCTTCATGCTTGTACTCTATTAATAACAACATGTTTAAAATGACGTGGGTGATAGTGATTCAAGAAGCTGGATGGCTACCTCATGGACATGAGGGATGGGCAACAACTGCTTGTGTTGCCAGAGATGCTCACATTCCATGTAAGAATGAAAATTCAGGGCTGAATGTTACCGTATTTGATTAGGTGCCATTTTTGTTGAGTTTTTATGGCGCATTTACCTTTATGGGACCTAGTGAGTTTTTTGCCCTATTGCCCCAGATTCACCTCACTAACACTGCGTCATGCCCCTACAGCATCCCAAACATCTGACTCTTCCATTCACTGTGGGTGGAAGTACTCATCATTGCTGGGACCTTCCAGGCTTTCTGGCACTGGTGCCATATTTTAAAGGCCATCATAAGCAAGTGCTGGCAGTCCAGAACCGTCCATCAAGGCTTTTGTCATTTACCTCGGATATGGCAGATAAGAGGAAATTGGCTCCCTTCATTCTGGGGTCTCTGCTGGATGAGGAGTGCAGAGAAAGTCTCTTTCCCCAGTGCCAGCAGAGGAGGCCACGGCCCAGCCAGGCTGAAACCAAGGTCATCCAGGTCAATACAGTTTTAATCCAGAGGAATCTAAAGTGCAGCAAGGAAGTCAATGACCTTCTTCTCTCTATCGGGGAAATTTCTATTATGCTCTCTCTGAAACTTCACACTCTGTCTATATACTGCACCCAACTTCCAGCAAGGCTCATACTTTATCCCCACCCACACCCATCCCACATGGCCTATTTTGCTCAGGGGCTGGAAAGATTCCATCCCAAGTCCCCAGTAACAAAGTATTCAGTACTTTGTATCATTGAATTTAGCTAGAGCATTTCTGAAGAAGGGTGTAGGCCCGAAACATCAGCTTTCCTGATCCTCTGATGCTGCTTGGCCTGCTGACCAGGCCAGCAACTCCTGCATCCCATAAAAGAAAAAGTATCAATAGTTCCAATGGTGCTTAGTGAATGAAGTTGGGCATTCTGGCACACCCAGACAATACATGATCTGTGATTCGGCTCACTATGTTACCTGACTGTATTTGTTGCTGGCAAATCTAAAGATTAAGTATTTGATATAGCTCTTTTTGCAATCAGAGATGAATTGTTTGACATAAAATTAAAAATTTGTGTAGTTTATCTTCTCCCATATGGGTAATCACATGATTGACCAATAATAGAGTTGTAACTCATTATGACTTTTGCCCTTTATCAACCAGTCTGCAACATGGCCAGTCACAGATGAGAAAAACACAGAATGGAAACTGTAAATCTAAAATTGTAAGCTTCTCCCAAGTAAGCTTCATCTTCCCTGTGTCATATACCGAATTACTCATCCCAAAATATATTTTGAAAGCACTCTGCGTAATTAGATGAATTGACAGAATAATTTTGTCATTTCTCAAGGAGCCAGGTGATGAGTTTGAAAATTCACAAAAGCTTAATGCATTACATCCTATAAGATTCCAGTATGTTTGGGGTCAAGTTTCAAATGGCCATTCAAATAATACTTCCATGATAATTTACTATATGCCATGGCCCACTGAATGCCAACATTTGGGTAAACTTTTTTGTGAAGTCGCCATAGTCCCAGAAGACCATAGGGCTACCCGCTGACTTGAGAGAAATGATTGATGGTGACTTTAAACTGAGAATCACCATTCCTTCATAGTGAGCTCAGCCAGGGCTGTCTCTTATGTGAAGTGATACTAATAGTGTGCGTTCAATTCCCAAAACAGCTGAGGTTACCATGAAGATCCCATCTTCTTGACCATGTCCTTGCCTGAAGTGATAACTAACCTTCAAATTAAACTGCTGCTAGCTATCTTTCTCTAATGAAAGAACAGTCCCATGGTTTTCTGGGACTAAGGCAACTTCATCTAAATTTTGTTGTGACCACTGGAACCTGTATTAAATGGAGTTATCCACAGCTTGGGGTTATCTTGTTGAGATTCTAAGAGTCAGCATTGATTTCAATTGGGAGAAAGAGGAAATTCTGTCTTTGGTTATGAACTGAGACAAAGCTCTGCAATAGTGTATGGTGATCAGAGACAATTGTGCAATTCTATATTTAGTTCCTGGAACCAACAAGACTCATGAGAGCCAAATTAACTTCTTGGCTTTGGCTTTGCTCATGTTAGAATAATACTCCAACACTATGGGAGACTGCTACTTTGGTCCAGTTTAATATGAAACATGTTACATATTTTTTGACAAAGATTTGGTTTGCCTTGGCAGAAATTTTCACCGTGTGTCAGGATTTGCTCAAAATAATACAAGGACAGTTGAAATGTTAACATTTGGCTTGCTCATGTTCCAAGGAAACACAGAATGATTGTGAGCAGTGTATTCACATGCATCAAGTACTGATGTAGATGATTAATCCCTTAAATTACATATCTATTGACATTGCAATTGGTGTCATTGCTTCCCAAACTTCATCTAGAGTCAGTTATTGTTGCACTTATCTGAAGTAAATTGTTTCATGTGTGTCAGGATAGTCCATACAGGGTGCACCAGAATTGTGCTGAATTCTGTTCAGTAAGTATCTCCTTCCCCTCAAACATAAGGAATAATCTCCACTCTCTGCCAATGCTCAGTTAAAACAGGCAGCTATTTAACTTGCTGTTAGTCAGCAGAATGGAGGAGAATAACAGAGGTGTTCAACAATTCTGTTGTGTTGTATTTTTCAAATTAGTGGAGAGAATTAGTATTTGGTGTTAACTGTGCGGTGTATTTATTTACAAAAGTGCTTTAAAAATTTTTCTGATTTTTTTTGAAGATCAAACTCCTCAAGCTATCATCAATACAAAAGAAAATATTTCATGCATTGTTTATGCCCCAAAGTAGTAAATTAGAAGTCTTGTCATTATATTTTGTCTTTGATGATCTTGGTATATCTCAATACACTCAACAATTATCTATCTTCTTTTAAAGTGTAGACACCATTCTAATTTGGAAAATCAGCCTAAGAGAAAGATGAGCAAATGAATGGCCAGTTCACAAGGGAAGCTCCCTTGGTCTTGTTTAATTGTTTGACAGTTCCATGGCATATTTTAATCCATCTCAAGGCTGGTTGTCATACCTTCAGGTTCATGTTTCATGATGTATCACATGGCATTGTGAGGTTGTGTGATTTATTGACTAACCTGATGGTTTCTTCACAAAGAAAGTTGTTACTGTAGTGTTTGGAACAAGGCCAGCCAGGTAGATCTCATAGAATAGGAGCTCCCTGATTAGGGTTGTTAACCTGGTCCAATCAGGGATCCCTGGCTGACAGATATAAACAGAAGTGTCAGAGGTTCCATTCACTCTAGGAGCTGGCACTGAGGATGCTGGGTCAGCATCATGTACTATGCACATGTAAATAAAGGGTGACTTGGTGATGAGATACCAGCCTTCATGGAGTTATTTCAGTTACAACCAAGTAAACAGAGTAATTCTCTTTCCTCTTTTAATCCCTTCTCATATCGTTGCAACAAATATTTTTACTCTTTTATTAGCATGTAGCTATCACATTTCTTAGTAAATTACAGCTGGTAAACCAGATCGACAATGGACAGCCAATTCCAAGGTTTTTTTGAGTGAGCGTGAAATTGTATTACAATTAAATTGAGAAAAGTAAGAAAACATGACATCAAATGCATACACAGAAACATAGCTAATAATGTTTAGAAACAATGGGGATGGAGAGAGTGACTATCTGTTTAGGAACATCCAGGCTTTTGTAGTTTTTAAGTATTTTTTAAAAAATTCTTGATTTGTGAGACTGAGACCTGAGTCCCAATGGCTAGCTGTTGTCCTGTTTCCGCAGGAGATGCAAAGCTTGTAGATAGTATTGCTTTCCCATGAGTGATTGCTTTCCATGTTGGTTTTCCACTGATGCTAGTTTCTGAAATTGAGGAAAAACATGAAATACAGAGGACAGAAGAGCTTTTAGTATACTTTCTGTTATCAGTCCGTGTTGCTTTCTCTCTCCTTTGTTGCTCAAAGACTACTGTTACCATACAGAGCCTTTGCTTATTCTAGTCTCTGAGACGTTGTTATGTTCCAAGCTGGATAGGTGTAGGCAACTGTGGAATTATCGTGCAAATGGGAGAAAAAGAAGAAACACAAATTTCTTGATGGTTCGCTGAGTTTCAGTGTCTCAATTAAGATGTTAATTCAAATGCACATATATTTGATGGATTCCATTCGGTTGCCTGAGCTTGTCAGCTGATTGCCATTTTTACGACAATAGTGCCTTTTCTTTTAAAAACAATTTGAAAGTCTTAGGTATGAAAGTCAAATAATGAAAGTTGAATATTGATAGTCCATTTTCATAATGATTACAAAGCAGAACATTATTACTTTTTGAAAATCTTTAAAAAATGTTCAGTATTTCCCAATATCTATTAAAAATGAATGATATTAGGACAGTATAGAGGATTATCTTGCTGCGCCTGAAGGAAATGTAGCAATCAAATCATGGCTTTGTGCCAAATGTAACAATCCATTAGCTATTTTGCAATGGATATTATGCAGTTTGTTTTGATTAATTGCAAATCCTGTTTGAAAATGAGTTCTTTTCCTCAACGCTGTTGCCAAGCAATAACATGCTTCAAATCGAACGTAAATCAGAACCTAAAATTTTTGCATGCTTTTTGCCACATCTTGGTGTAGAAGATTCATAAAACATGCTCTGGTGAGTCATAAATATTTTAAAACATGTTATTGTTAGTTATTGGAACATAGTTTTCAAACATATGGAGTGCAAAAGTGCTTTCAATATTAAGATTTTAATTCTGGATACCATGCCTTTTCTTTACCTGGTAACAATCCTCACCAAAGAGCCTGAGGAGCCTTGGGAGAAGCTGATAGTTCTTAACTCCTCCACATTTTTCATTGTCATAGATAATTATTACCCAACAAACCTAAAAACTGTAATTTGACATAGTTCAATTCAGGTGCCATTATCAACTAGGGAGGTTTTGCTTATACATTTGTTTTGCATTCATTCTGGTTTTTCTTGTTTTTTATTATTATTGCGTTTGACATGCAGTTGTACCACACAAGTTGTTATTCAATATTTGTTACTTTCAAGGCCATTTAAGTGCCTGCCTGTCTTAGAGGTGGTATTTTTACCTGTAAGGATTGTAGCTTTGAGACTCATGAAAATTCTATAAACTCATTCTCTTTTGGATGTGGCATTAAACAAAGACTGTCCTCAGGTTGGTATAAAAGTTCATATGGTGTAGAAGAGCAGAAGGAGGAGTGGGGAATTTCTCCTTTACCAAGTGTAACGTAGCCACAAACACCACCAAAAACATATTTAACTGGTCAACTATCTTTTTGCTATTTGCTGGGTTTTAACATACACTTATCTAAGCAACAATGTTTACAATTCAAAAGTAATTCATTGAGTGTGAAGTACTTTGAAACAATCTGAGGATGTAAAAAAATGCTTTATAAATACAACTTCCTGCTTCTTTTGTTCTTGCCATCACTGAGAGAATAAATTTAGGCAGACTTCCATCTCCTTTGGCAGATAATTCAAACAATATATTTTCTACAGTTAAAATCTCTGCAAAGTAAAGTGTTTAAGATTTGTTGGAGAAGGTCTCCACAGTTTAGTGACTTATTTCAAGTTGTTTCAATACAAGCCTTCATTTTAACAACTTTAGACAACAAATTTCTTTGTTTCACCAGTTTTAGGATTCTTAACAGCCTTGACAGAGCAAATGCTGAAAGGATTTCTCTTCTCATGGGAGAGCCTAGGACTAGAGGGTAGATTCGCAGAATAAAATGGTGCCAATTTAAGACTGACATGAGGGGGAATTTCTTTTCTCAGAGGTTTGGGATTCTTTGGACTTTCTTGCCACAGAGAGCTATGGGGCAGAGTCCTTGTGTATATATAAGGCTGAGGTGGATAGATTGTTAATTAGTTTGGGAATCAAAGGTTACAGGAAAAAGGCAGGAAGCAGGATGTGAGGTATTTCAGACAAACATGATCCTATTGAATTGGCAAAGCAGGCTTGAAAATCTGAATGGCTTACTGCGCTTTGTACTTTTATTTTCACTCGTGGGATGTGGAAACCATTGGCTAGCCAGCATTTATTGCTCGTCCCTAATTGCTTTTGAGCTGCCTTCTTGAACTGATGCAGCCCATGTGCTGTGGGTTGACCCACAATGCCATTAGGAAGGGAATTTCAGGATTTTGACCCAGCTGCAGTGAAGAAATGGTGATATATTTCCAAGTCGGGATGGTGAGTGATTTGGAGGTAAATTTGCAGTTGTTGGTGTTCCCATGTATCTGCTGCCCTTGTTCTTCTAGGTGGAAGTGGTCGTGGATTGGGAAGGTGTTGTCCAATGATCTTTGGTGAATTCCTGCGGTGCAACCTTGTAGGTAGTGTACACTGCTGCTGTTGAGCATTGGTGGTGGAGGGAGTGGATGGCTCTGGATGTAATGCCGATCAAGCATGTTGCTTTGTCCTGGATTGTGTCAAGGTTCTAGAGTATTGCTGAAGTTGCATCCATCCAGGCAAGCCAGGAGTAAGCCGTCATACTCCTGGCTTGTGCCTTGTAAATGATGGGCAGGCCTTAGGGTGTCAGGAGGTGAGTTATTCACTTTATTATTCCTAGTCTCTGACCTGGCTCTAATAGCCACTATGTTCATGTAGTGAGCCCTATTCAAGTTCAGATCAATGGTACTCACAAATATATTGAGGAGTCAGTGATGGTACCATCATTGAATGTCAAGGGCCAGTGGTTAGTTTGTCTCTTACTGGAGATTTGCCCGGCATTTGTGTGACTCAAATGTTAATTGTCATTTGTCAACCCAAGGCTAGATATTGTCCAGGCTTTGTGGCATTTGAACATGAACTGCTTCAGTATTTGGGGAGTCATGAATAATATGAACATTGTGCAATCAGAGGTGAACATTCCGCCTTCTGACTTTATGATGATAGAGGGAAGATTATTGATGAAGCAGTTGAAGGTGGTTGGGCCTAGGACACTACCTTATGTAACTCCTGCAGAGATGTCCTGGAGCTAAGATGTCTGACCTCCAACAACCATAAACATCTTTCTATGTTTTAGGTATGATTGCAAACAATGTAGAGTTTACCCCCAATGCTAATTGATTCCAGTTTTGCTAGAACTCCCTGATGCCACACTTGATCGAATGCCCTGATATCAAGGGCTATCACTCTCACCTCACCTCTGGAATTGAGCTCTTTTGTCCATGTCTGAGACAAGCCTATAATGAGGTGAGGAGCTGAGTGGTCCTGAAAGACCCCAAACTGGGCATCGCTGAACCGGTTATTGCTGAGCAGGCGCTGCTTGATAGCACAGTTGACGATACCTTCCATCACTTTACAAGTCTTCCGTACTAATGCCGGAATGTTGCCAGGGCCCGTACCCTTTGCAGTATCCAGTGATTTTGACTGTTCCTTGATATCACATGGAGTGAATTGAATTGGGTGAAGGCTGGTATCTGTGCTGCTGGTGACCACTGGAGGAGGCCAAGATGGATCATCCACTCGGCACTTCTGGCTGAGGATTGCTGCAAATGTTTCAGCCTCATCTTTTGCACTAATGTTTTGGGCTCTTCCACCATTGAGGATGGGGAAATTTGTGGAGCCTCCTCCTCCAGTGTATTGTTTAATTGTCCACCACCATTCACAATTGGATGTTTCTTATGGCGCTATGGTTTTTTCCTCCATTCCTTCTGTAACAATGTCAACCCTTTTATTACGAACACAAATGTGGAGAGACCACTGGTCTGGCAGCATCTGTAAAGGGAAAACTTTCCTTTTGCTGTGTTCTTCATCCACGTTATCACCCTGATCCAGTCTTTCACTCTGGCACTCTTGAAGTGAGATCACTGCCTGCCTTGATCACAGTTGATTCTTAGTCTGGATTCCTTTAATCTCTTTCTCTGTAACTGATTGAGTCAATTATCAATGTAGTTCCATTGGAGACTGCCCCTGCACATTTTCTGTTTTTTTTACCTCTAAACTTAATTTATTCTTGAAATGGTAACACTGATAAACTTTCATTTATTGCCCATCTCTGGTCATGAGCTTATAGAATGTCCAACCAGAGTTGGTGATTGAAGAAGAGTCAAGGGCTACCCATAAGAACAGGTTAGGAGTGGGTGAAAAATATGCAGTTAGAGTGAGTTTATTGATTAAGGCCCACTCTTCAAACAGATGATTGAGACTCTATGATTTGTTTCCGAAATGAAATTTTGTGTAGATGAAGAGAACTTTGTGAACGAAAGAAAGATTGATGTTATATTGAACTTCATTGTTGCTCCATTCAAAGGTTAATACAGCACACTTTTAAAAGCAGTATAGAATTGTTCCAAGTAATGAGAATTGGTGAACATGTGGTGTTGACTTTTTTCAGCAGCTATTTTAAACGAAGGTTCTACGATTGATGGCATATAAACTTAGACATGTACAGACAAGAATTAGCTTGAATAATAATATAATATAGATTAATTGTCAATCTACCTCCTACATCTGTTCTGGAAAGTATAAGTGGTGGCTACAGTGTTGCAATAAGTTTCTTTTTGGTGTTGTCAAGGTAACTGCTACTTTATGGGAAATTTAATGCAGAAATGTTGTGTATTGATGTCATACAATTGATGGAAAAATTTTGTTGCAGCGAAAACCAAGTTTATTAGAAGGAGTTAATGCCCGAGTTTTTTTCAAATCAGTACAAACCACATTCCTGACAATGGATTTGTCATGAGGTTAATGTACAAACAGCTTCGAACATGTCTGAGTTGAAAAACAGACCTAGTTGTTTCACCATCCTCAGCATGAAAGCATCTACTAAACCCGTGCTCTGCAACGTAGACAGATTGTGAGATCACTGTGTGGAAAATGAGAACATTGTCTAAGAAGTAAAGGCAAAGTAGCATGAAGACAATAATAAGTGTTGTACGCTTTGACTGGAGACGTCAACAGCATATTTAGAAGAATGAAGGTAACGTGTTTGTATAGGGAGTGAATTACTTATTTCACAGTTGGGCTCTGAGTTGTATGTTACTTCAGGGGAATGGGAAGGAAATCTTTTCTTAGTACACACTGTAAAGCTCCAACATCAACCCAATTCCTAATAAGAAAAGCTGCAAAGCAGAAAAGCCTGTCCTTACCGTCATCAAGCAGATGGGAACGTCTGTAGGGAAGACGGACAGGTCAAGGAGGTGGGATGAGGTTAGTAGGTAGATGGGGGTGCGGCTTGGGGTGAGAGGAAGGGATGGGTGAGAGGAAGAACCGGTTAGGGAGGCAGAGACAGGTTGGACTGGTATTGGGATGCAGTGGGTGGAGGGGAAGAGCTGGGCTGGTTGTGTGGTGCAGTGGGGGGAGGGGACGAACTGGGCTGGTTTAGGGATGCAGTAGGGGAAGGGGAGATTTTGAAACTGGTGAAGTCCACATTGATACCATTAGGTTGCAGGGTTCCCAGGCGGAATATGAGTTGCTGTTCCTGCAACCTTCGGGTGGCATCATTGTGGCAGTGCAGGAGGCCCATGATGGACGTGTCATCTAGAGAATGGGAGGGGGAGTGGAAATGGTTTGCGACTGGGAGGTGCAGTTGTTTGTTGCGAACTGAGCGGAGGTGTTCTGCAAAGCGGTCTCCAGGCCTCCGCTTGGTTTCCCCAATGTAGAGGAAGCCACACCGGGTACAGTGGATGCAGTATACCACATTGGCAGATGTGCAGGTGAACCTCTGCTTAATGTGGAATGTCATCTTGGGGCCTGGGATAGGGGTGAGGGAAGAGGTGTGGGGGCAAGTGTAGCATTTCCTGCGGTTGCAGGGGAAGGTGCCGGGTGTGGTGGGGTTGGAGGGCAGTGTGGAGCGAACAAGGGAGTCACGGAGAGAGTGGTCTCTCCGGAAAGCAGACAGGGGTGGGGATGGAAAAATGTCTTGGGTGGTGGGGTCGGATTGTAAATGGCGAAAGTGTTGGAGGATGATGCGTTGTATCCGGAGGTTGGTAGGGTGGTGTGTGAGAACGAGGGGGATCCTCTTAGGGCGGTTGTGGCGGGGGCGGGGTGTGAGGGATGTGTTGCGGGAAATACAGGAGACGCGGTCAAGGGCATTCTCGATCACTGTGGGGGGAAAGTTGCGGTCCTTGAAGAACTTGGACATCTGGGATGTGCGGGAGTGGAATGTCTTATCGTGGGAGCAGATGCGGCGGAGGTGGAGGAATTGGGAATAGGGAGTGGAATTTTTGCAGAAAGGTGGGTGGGAGGAGGTGTATTCTAGGTAGCTGTGGGAGTCGGTGGGCTTGAAATGGACATCAGTTACAAGCTGGTTGCCTGAGATGGAGACTGAGAGGTCCAGGAAGGTGTGGGATGTGCTGGAGATGGCCCAGGTGAACTGAAGGTTGGGGTGGAAGGTGTTGGTGAAGTGGATGAACTGTTCGAGCTCCTCTGGGGAGCAAGAGGCGGCTCCTACAGACTTCCTACAGACTAAGGGGGTGGCCATGGGCACCCGCATGGGCCCCAGCTATGCCTGCCTCTTTGTAGGTTACGTGGAACAGTCCCTCTTCCGCACCCTCACAGGCCCCAAACACCACCTCTTCCTCCGGTACATTGATGACTGTATCGGCGCCGCCTCTTGCTCCCCAGAGGAGCTCGAACAGTTCATCCACTTCACCAACACCTTCCACCCCAACCTTCAGTTCACCTGGGCCATCTCCAGCACATCTCTCACCTTCCTGGACCTCTCAGTCTCCATCTCAGGCAACCAGCTTGTCACTGATGTCCATTTCAAGCCCACCGACTCCCACAGCTACCTAGAATACACCTCCTCCCACCCACCCTCCTGCAAAAATTCCATTCCCTATTCCCAATTCCTCCACCTCCGCCGCATCTGCTCCCACGATAAGATATTCCACTCCCGCACATTCCAGATGTCCAAGTTCTTCAAGGACCGCAACTTTCCCCCCACAGTGATCGAGAACGCCCTTGACCACGTCTCCCGTATTTCCCACAACACATCCCTCACACCCCGCCCCCGCCTCAACCGCCCTAAGAGGATCCCCCTCATTCTCACACACCACCCTACCAACCTCCAGATACAACGCATCATCCTCCGACACTTTCGCCATTTACAATCCGACCCCACCACCCAAGACATTTTTCCATCCCCACCCCTGTCTGCTTTCCGGAGAGACCACTCTCTCCGTGACTCCCTTGTTCGCTCCACACTGCCCTCCAACCCCACCACACCCGGCACCTTCCCCTGCAACCGCAGGAAATGCTACACTTGCCCCCACACCTCTTCCCTCACCCCTATCCCAGGCCCCAAGATGACATTCCATATTAAGCAGAGGTTCACCTGCACATCTGCCAATGTGGTATACTGCATCCACTGTACCCGGTGTGGCTTCCTCTACATTGGGGAAACCAAGCGGAGGCCTGGAGACCGCTTTGCAGAACACCTCCGCTCAGTTCGCAACAAACAACTGCACCTCCCAGTCGCAAACCATTTCCACTCCCCCTCCCATTCTCTAGATGACATGTCCATTATGGGCCTCCTGCACCGCCACAATGATGCCACCCGAAGGTTGCAGGAACAGCAACTCATATTCCGCCTGGGAACCCTGCAACCTAATGGTATCAATGTGGACTTCACCAGTTTCAAAATCTCCCCTTCCCCTACTGCATCCCTAAACCAGCCCAGTTCGTCCCCTCCCCCCACTGCACCACACAACCAGCCCAGCTCTTCCCCTCCACCCACTGCATCCCAATACCAGTCCAACCTGTCTCTGCCTCCCTAACCGGTTCTTCCTCTCACCCATCCCTTCCTCCCACCCCCAAGCCGCAACCCCATCTACCTACTAACCTCATCCCACCTCCTTGACCTGTCCGTCTTCCCTGAACTGACCTATCCCCTCCCTACCTCCCCACCTATACTCTCTCCACCTATCTTCTTTACTCTCCATCTTCGGTCCGCCTCCCCCTCTCTCCCTATTTATTCCAGGTCCCTCTCCCCATCCCCCTCTCTGATGAAGGGTCTAGGCCCGAAACGTCAGCTTTTGTGCTCTTGAGATGCTGCTTGGCCTGCTGTGTTCATCCAGCCTCACATTTTCTTATCTTGGAATTCTCCAGCATCTGCAGTTCCCATTATCTCAGATGGGAACGTCTGTTGTCTTATATGGAAAAAGGGAAGATCATACTGTTTAAGTCAATACTGTTTCAATGAAGTTCGGTCACTGCTTCAGTCAGCTCCCAATGATGTAATAAGTGTATTTCCAATGGCAAAGATATGTGAAATTTTTGGATATGTTTGAATATGTGAAATCTAGGGTTTAGAAGACTGTGGGCTTGAATTACCCATGTGACAGATGAGGTTTGTTGGCCACATAATTTCCAAACTTATCAGAATATCCTTCACTGGCATGGAAAAACAGATTAGCCGAAATGTAAGCAATTTATTCTGCAGGAAATAAGAAATGAACAAGGATTGAATTACAAATGTGTTTCAGTAAAAATTGACTGCACAACATATCTTGAATCACAATTGACAACAGAACTATATCATCTGCACAAATGTTCACATATTTTCCACAAAACTGGATGAAGGCCACATACATATCAATGATTATTGAAGTGAATTGCACCATTCGTGTCAGATACAGTTAGTCTATCAGAAACAAGCTAAGATATTGCCAGTTCCTTGTTCACTTGTCAGGATAAAAGACAATTAAAAAAGTGTGGTAGCACTGATGGAAGGAAGCAGAAAGCCTTTCGGGAAGGGATCCAAGGTTGTGAGGTAATTAAGTATCTATCCAAACCTTAATATTACTAAGGAAGCAAGGTCCAAACATGAGCCTGATCTCAGCCTTTGGATGTGTGGGCATGTAGCATTTTGAGGCATGTAGAGAGTTCCTGCACTAAACTGCATTTGGTCTCAAAGTCCCAATGGCAGATAAACTTTCTTTTAATGTTGAGCACATGAAGCTATTGTATAATCTCATGAGTCAGGTTCACCTCCATGATTCTAAATATCTACTATGCAAATTTCTGTTTGACATTTTGAGAACCTCAATCCTGTAATGAGCAGAGTAGATAAAGGGGAAGCCGTGGATATAATAGATTTGGATCGTCAGTATGTGTTTTTTTAAGGCACCATACATTAAGCTATTTTATTTGCTAAGTGTATTAGCATGGTTAGGATTTGTTAACTAAGAATTGGGATGGGGGTGTGGGGGCATTTTCAAAATGGTAACATGTAATGAGTGGAGTGCAACAGAGATAACTGCTGGAATCTCAAAAATTACCATACATATTAAGACTTGGATAGGGAAAATGAATGTACTATTGGCAAGTTTGTGGATGACACAAAAGTACATGAGAAGGCAAGAAGTGAGAATGGCTTCAAAAGTTTGTAGTGGGATATAGTTAAGTTAAGCAAGTGAGCATAAAACTTGACAGATGCAGTATAATGTGGGAAAATATGAGGTTATGAATTTAGACAGGAGGAATAGAGGAACTGAACATTGTTTAAATAGAGAATCACTACAGAAAGCTACAGCACTGTGGGATACAGGAATCTTTGTGAATAAAAAGCGAGCACACAAGCTCAACAGATGATAGGGAAGACAAATGAAATGTTGACTTTTATTTCAAAGTAAATGGAACTTAAAACTGAGAGTAGCCTTGCTCAAACAATACAAAACACTAGTCAGACCGCATCTAGAATAATGATAAGTTTTGGTCCCCTTATCTGCAGACAGACACATTGGCATTAGAGGCAGTTTGGAGAAGGTTCTTTCAGATGGCCCAAGATATGATGGACTGGCTTAAGATGAGAGATTGAGTATTTTGGGCCTGTACTCTTTGGATTTTAGTAGAATGTCAGGTGACCTTATGGAAATATGTAAGTTTCTTAAGGGACTTGGTGGTGTAGATTTGGGAAGATTGTTCCCCCTTGTGGGAGAATCTGAGCAAAAGGACATAATCTCAGCATTAGGGGTCACACACTTCAAAAAGTGATGAGGTGGAATTTCTTCTCCTGGATGTTAATGAATTTGTGGAATTCTTTACCACAGAGGGTTGTAGAGGCTGTGTCAGTAAATACATTCAAAACTGGATAGACAGATTTTTAAATAGTAAGGGACTGAAGGGTTGTATTAAAAAAAAGGCAGGAAAGTGAAATTGTGAATTATCAGATCAGCCAAGGTCTTCTTCAATGGCAGAACTGGTTTGAGGGGCCAAATAACCTACTTCAGCTCCTACATATTATGGTGTTACAATCTGTAGTTATTGTAGAAAATCCTCAAATACAATTTTCTCTGTGAATATTCAGCCTTTTGCATTCTGAATTCTTTTCAATCTGATCATCCAGTCACTGTATTGCAGATATAACAATGTACTGATATTTATAGGAACTTCACTAGCATCCTGCATAGGCTGCATATCAGATAACTTACAGTCTGTGACATCAGACATTTCTCAAGGCCCACTGATGTGCAATAAGACATTGATCGCCATTTCGTCTTTCTCCTGTAAGATGTGATTCTTGAGCCATTCCTACATCTCCTTATGTACTTGGCATTACACAAAATATCCAGTGGGCATCGGAAGTTTTAAGTTGTGTTTTGGCGTTGCCTTTTCACTTTGACAGTAGCAGAATTTATTTCCAAACTATGATAAATTTTAACATTTCTTACTGTTTAATTAATCCAAAAGTATCACTTCAAGATATAACTTTAATTTAATCTGCTTTTATTGCATGAGTTAACAATACCATTCATTCCTCCTTGCATGCACTCCCACAGAGACATAGAAAGTTCCTAATTGTACAGTTAGTTAATTGGGGTTGGTGATTTAAGTATATTAGGTGCATAATATAGTGTGCAGCCAGGCGTGTTTTACTATGTTGATCTTTGTGGTTTCTTGGGGCATTTTGAAATTGTCAGTGAAGTTAGGTGAATTAGTCTTTGGAGGGTGTGGTTTCGTTTTAGTGGATTTGACTCAACCAAATAGCTTTTTTCCCAGTAGATTCCATGAAGTGAAGTACAGATTGGTTAACAGTATAAGCTTTGTACTAATCTTAACACTATGCCCATTTTAGCTGGACGCTGCAACATTTACCAGAGTACAATCGCATTCATAGCTGTGGACCATGGAATAAGTGACTCTGGCCTGCGTTTAGCTTTGTCTGTTGAACTTAAAGCTATTCTCATGCGAATTTAAAAACAATTTTACAACAAGTTCCTTAATTTTTTTAAAAAATTCTAATTTGTTAATCAAAATCTGACAGCACAGTCTTCAAGTATATTGTACGTTTAGATTAAAAAAATTATATGACACATACAACCATCGAAACACAGAAAAATAGGGAAGGGAGTAGGGCATTCGAACCAGCTTCACCATGCAATATTTGCATACCTGATCATCCTACTCAGTACAGCGTTTTCACTTTCTCCTCCAACCCTTTGATCCCTTTATCCTCAACTGTATTGCAGTGTTAGGCTCAAAAATGATATCATCAAACTAGACCACTGACAGCTGATTGTTAAGGATCAATTGGATGAGGAATTGAAGCAAAGTTGTCATTTATATGAGAAACAGGCCTGGTGTAAAAAACACCCTGTTTTAACTGTGATGTAACTGCAAAACCTTGGCTGTCTGTGGGAACCATCCATTTGTGACGACAACATGAGGCCACCTAGAATTGTTTTCCACCTCTTATTAAGGGCTGGAAAAATACTGAAGTATTATGAAATGGTGATACAGCATGGAACCAGAGAAGTATTAATGTCAGGGACTCTGCTCCACTCGCTGGGCAATCACCATCGGGCTGGGGCCTGTGAGACTGGGGCCATGGACCGTCACCATCGGGCTGGTGTCTGTGTGACTGGGGCCATGGACCGTCACCATCAGGCTGGAGTCTGTGAGACTGGGCCCATGGACCGTCACCATCGGACTGGAGTCTGTGAGACTGGGCCCATGGACCGTCACCATCGGGCTGGAGTCTGTGAGACTGGCCCCTGGACCTTCACCATCAGGCTGGAGTCTGTAAGACTGGGCCCATGGACAGTCTCCATTGGGCTGGAGTCTGTGAGACTGGGCCCATGGACAGTCTCCATTGGGCTGGAGTCTGTGAGACTGGGCCCATGGACCGTCACTATCGGGTTAGAATCTGTGAGACTGGGCCCATGGACTGTCACCATCGGGTTGGAGTCTGTGAGACTGGGCCCATGGACCGTCACCGTCGGGCTGGAGTCTGTGAGACTGGGCCCATGGACCATCACCATCGGGCTGGAGTCTGTGAGACTGGGCCCACAGACCGTCACCGTCGGGCTGGAGTCTGTGAGACTGGGCCCATGGACCGTCACCATCAGGCTGGAGTCTGTGAGACTGGCCCCTGGACCGTCACCATCAGGCTGGAGTCTGTGAGATGGGCCCATGGGCAGTCTCCATCGGGCTGGAGTCTGTGAGACTGGGCCCATGGATAGTCACCGTCGGGCTGGAATCTGTGAGACTGGGCCCATGGACTGTCACTATCGGGCTGGAGTCTGTGAGACTGGGCCCATGGACCGTCACCGTCGGGTTGGAGTCTGTGAGTCTGGGCCCATGGACCATCACCATCGGGCTGGAGTCCGTGAGACCAGGACTGTCACCATCGGGTTTAGGTCCGTGAGATCAGGACTGTTACCATCGGGCTGTGATCTGTGAGACCAGGACTGTCACCATTGGGCTGTGCTGGGTGAGACCAGGACGGTCACCATCGGGCTGGGGTCTGTGAGACCAGGACTGTCACCATCCGGCTGGGATCTGTGAGACCAGGACTGTCGCCATTGGTCTGAGGTCTGTAAGAGCAGGACTGTCACCAACAGGCTGGGGTCCGTGAGGCCAGGACGGTCACCGTTGGTCTGGAGTCCGTGAGAACAGGGCTGTCACCATCGGGCTGGGGTCCGTGAGGCCAGGACTGTCACCGTCGGTCTGGGGTCCGTGAGACCAGGACTGTCACCATCGGGCTGGGGTCGGTGAGGCCAGGATTGTCATCATTGGGCTGGGATCTGTGAGACCAGGACTGTCACCATCGGGCTGGGGTCTGTGAAGCCAGGATTGTCACCATCGGGCTGGGATCCGTGAGGCCAGGATTGTCACCATCGGGCTGGGGTCCGTGAGGCCAGGACTGTCACCATCGGCCTGGGGTATGTGAGAACAGGACTGTCACCATCGGGCTGGGGTCCTTGAGGCCAGGACTGTCACCATCGGGGTGGGATCTGTGAGACCAAGACTGTCACCATCTGGCTGGCATCTGTGAGACCAGGATTGCCACCATCGGGCTGGGGTCTGTGAGAACAGGACTGTCACCATTGGGCTGGCATCTGTGAGACCAGGACTGTCACCATTGGGCTGGGGTTCATGAGGCCAGGATTGTCACCATCGGACTTGGGTCCGTGAGACCAGGACTGTCACCATCGGGCTGGGGTCTGTGAGAGCAGGACGCTCACCATCGGGCTGTGATCCGTGAGACCAGGACTGTCACCATTGGGCTGGGGTCCATGAGACCAGGACGGTCACCATCGGGCTGGGATCTGTGAGACCAGGACTGTCACCATCAGGCTGGTGTCTGTGAGACTTGAATCATGAAAACTGAGATTGAGCTCCAAGAGCCAGCTGTCACACAGGAGTTCCTGACAGACAGGAAACAGTGAGACTTATTTGTTGAATGTGCCTCAAGTAGTTTAAGTTAATCGCTTCACCCATTAGTTTGCACATATCTAATCTAATAAATTTCCTTGATATCAAAGCAATGTGTCTTGTTATCATCATTTTGATCAGACCTTAAATAATCCATTAGACATTTTCAGTCTGACAGTATGTGCATCTACGTCTCTCTTGAAAGCATTCAATGATTTTACCTCAACCACTTTCTATGGCAGAGAATTCCATAGACTCAGCACTCTCTGGATGAAGAAATTCCACCTTATCTCAATCTTAAATGGCTACTCGATATCCTTAGTTTGTGACTCCTGGTTCCAGACTACCCAATCATTTGGAACATCCTTCCTGTATTTGCCTTGTCTCGTCCTGCTAGAATTTTATAATGAGGTCCTGTAATTTGTCTAGACTCCAGTGAATACTGTCCTAACTGACCAAATCTGTCTTCATGTATCAATCCTGCCCTGTCAGGAATCAGTGTGGCAAACCTGTGTTGCACTCCCTCCATAATCGGAACATCATTCCTGAGATAAGGAGACCAAAACGGGACACAATGTTCCGGACATGGCCTCACCAAGTCCCCATACAATTGTAGCATGGCATCCCTGTTCCTGTACTCGAATCCTCGTAAGAAAGTGTTTTACATCTGATGATGTAACTTCAATTTTGGTAATTGTGGGGTAACACGGTAGACAATCTGTACACTTCCACAAACAACAATGACCAATCTATGGATATAATCTTCCCTCGCAAGGAGTGCATAGCATGATGACTTCATTGAAGAATCCAGTTCTCACTATCAAGAAAAACCTTTGCAATTAAGTTCTCCCTTCTTAGATGGAGAGATCAAATTCTCGCAATTGGGTAGTGAGAAGCTATTAGCATCTGTTTGCATCTCATTAATTGCGCTCATCCTCTTAAATTCCCCCTCCTGATTAACTCCATACCTCGAAAACGCAACACTAAAAACTGAAGGGGTATCTGCTGAGTTTGATTTTTAGAACTGAGTCTGAGTGAATTCACAACTCTGCTGGAAAACTTCCTTGTCCTTGTTTTACATGGAACTGCTTCCTCCGCAGCAGATGCCTCCATAGCCAATCGCAAAGATCCTTCCACAGACTGGGTAACAGCAATGCATGTGCCTCAGAATATCAGGTTATAAATCACTGATCAGATTCATTGGCCTAGAGATAACTTCAGTGGATATGGGCAACCAAGCATCTTCCAGCTTTCGGCTGTTATCTTAGTGCAGACAGTAAATGCAGGAAGCTCATGGCTTACAGATGCTGCTTTGATCCAGAGAAAAAGGCAGGAAGCTTGTAGCTCTAGGAAATAGTGAAAAATACATGTAGAAGCCCTAAAGGGTTGAACATGCCAGAGTATGGCATGGTGTTGCATCAATGTCAGTATGTAGCATATGTCAATGGCTTAGGCAGTAAACATACTGTATGCGCTTGACAAAAAATGGCAATGTGTGGAAGTCAAAGAGGGAGAAGGGGTAAGTGGAATGAGGTGGACTCCAGTCAGTCCGGGATCGGGCCATTTTTAGTCTGGGAAATTGGCCATGATCAGTGCAGTGCACGTCAGGAGGTTTATGCCAGTGCAGTCCTGAAGCCGGAACATGAAGAACAGGTAGATCATGTGTCATCGTCAGAACCTGTGAATCACTCACACAGATGCAAAGTTGAAACCTTAGAATCCCTACAGGGTGGACGCAGGCCACTTGGCCCATTGAGTCCACACCAAGCCTCTGAAGAACATCAAAACCTGACCCGCCTCCCTGCCCTACCTTTGTAGCCCTGCATTTTTCATGTTTTGTGCATATTTCAGCTCTACTTTAGTAATGTGTAATAACATCTCTAAACAGGTCGAGTAGGAAATATAAACAGTGGTGAGGGGAGTGGCCCCTTGTGCGGTTTTACACTTCAGCTCTATACTCCAGCCTCTTTGGAAAGAAAAGCACTTTTCCACTGACTTTGCACAAGGTTTATTCCAGTTTCAGACTCTCTTACACTATTGAATTTCTAATCAATATGATTTTGGGATGGCTTAGTGGTTAGCACTGCTGTCTCACAGCACCAGAACCCTGGGCACTATGAGCAAATTAACATGGAAAATTCACCTAACTTACACATCTTTGGACTGTGGAAGGAAACCAGAGCAAACCCACACAGACACAGGGAGAATGTCAAACCCAGGTTCCTGGTGCTGTGAGGCAGCAGTGCTAACCACTAAGCCACCGTGCCACCCCCAATTCATATTGATCTGAAATTCAGCAGTGTAAGAAGGTCTGAAACTGGAATAAACTATGTGCAAAGTCAGGGCTTTTCTTTCCAAAGCAGGTGGAGTATAGAACTGAAGTGTAAAATGTCCCAAGGGGCCACTCCACTCATCACTGTTGCTATTTCCTAATCAATCTGTTTAGAGATGTTATTACACATCACTATAGTAGGTAGGACTTAAGAATGGGGCCCCTGACTAAGAAGTAGGGTCACTACGAATGTAACATAAACGCCCTAACCCTCATCTTTTCTTTTGTTATATATCCCACCAAATCACCTATGGCATAGTTCACCCATTACCCATTGCCAATAAATCACCCCTGTTTCCAATTGTTCAATTTCCATGCATAGCCCACTAAGAGTAGAGCAATTACACCACAGGTGAAGGGGAACATTATGGAGAGAAACGCTCATCATTTTAAAAAGACATTCTATATCGAGAAGTGTACTAACGCACCTGTGACTGTTTTCTTTTCCTCATTACCAAATCACCCATGGCTTTGTTTTCATTTATTAACCACTAACAGTAAAAGACCTGCATTTCCAATTGAGTAATGGCGTCATTTAAGAGACTACTGGACATGCATATGGTCACAGAAATTTGAGGG
Source organism: Stegostoma tigrinum (assembly GCF_030684315.1). Classification (NCBI taxonomy): domain Eukaryota; kingdom Metazoa; phylum Chordata; class Chondrichthyes; order Orectolobiformes; family Stegostomatidae; genus Stegostoma; species Stegostoma tigrinum. The sequence goes on from NC_081382.1 coordinate 20,716,717, forward strand.
TGCATAGTTGATGGTCAATGGTCGGCACAACATCGTGGGCTGAAGGGCCTGGTCTGTGCTGTACTGTTCTATGTTCTATGTTCTATGTTCTATGTTCTAATTTACACGTAAAGCCTGCTATGTGCACTGTAGACCAGCAAAGGTGAGTGAAAGCTATGGAGAGAAACACTCTTCATTTTTTTTTCTTTTTATAAGCCCACATCAATTTTTTTATATATCCAGAAATGCTATCGTACACAACCAAATGTATTTTTACCCATCACCAAATCACCATGACTTTTTTTGTTTTTAACTTTAAACCACCAACGGTAAATCACCCTTGTAGCCAATTAGAAATTCACATGCTAAGGTGATAAAGATCAATGCAGACCTTCAAAAGTGAGGGAAAACTAGGGAGAGAAACATTCATTTTTTTTCTTTTAATAGCATTCATCAATATTCAAGTCATTAAACAAGGCCAATTACCTAACCTGAAGTCAAATTTCTTCAGATGATCCAATCAAACATTGACTCATAAGGACTTATTAAGAATACATTGTACCCATTGAATTCCACTTTGTGGTCTATCAGCTCAAGAATGCTCAATTTAACATTTGTTAATATAACCTCACTTTCTCAAATGGCCAATCCACACAGTGCCAAACAATTGAAGTCTCTGTATTACAAGTGCCATACCCTGGCAAATAATTGTAGACCTGCTATGACTTCACTACTGAGGTGGAATATGGAGGCGAGGCATTTGTCGATTCATTTGATGACTCTGGGGGGGTTCAACATAATTGTGATCGATATCAGTGCTCAAATGTACCTTTACTGACACTGTGTAAATTGTCTGACTTCCCTCATGGTTTTGCATCCACCTTGCACTGAAAGGCCGAGGCTAATGCGATTCTTCTTCTGGCAGTGTTGCTTCCAAATTAAGAGAGGTGCAGAGGGAAGCAAAGAAAAGCAGCTATGTGGGCTCAGGAAGAATAACAGCCATCAACAGCTACTGCTCAGCTGACAGTAGAAAGAGGAGTAGGATCTAACCTGCTGAGGACGTACAGAGATCGGAGCTTGAAGCCCATCTGCTCACTGTTGTGCCATGATAACAGATCATAACTCCAGATCGCCTATGGACAGACTGGAACATCTCATTATTTTGTTCTTTTTGGAAAAAATACAGTGGCTATCTAGAGAGAAATTCTGAAATGCCCCCTTGAAGGTGTCAACTTCAAATGACAACCTTTCAAAGGGACAAGTCAGAAAAGAAATTGCTAGAAAAACTTAGTTCAATTCCAAAGAAGGGTCACTGGACCCAAAACATTAACTCTGCCTTCCCTCTGTAGATGCTGCTGGACATGCTGAGTTTCTCCAGCAATTTCTGGTTTTGTTTGATTTCCAGCATCTGCCTTTCTTCAATTTTTGTTTAGTGTCAAAACAAAGTTGACTGTGACTACAGAGCTAATGAGCTATTATCTGCCCCCTATCCCCAGAACAAAACCATATCATTTGGATTTCATCTAAAATCACAGAATATTTTCCTGTGACTTCTAACAGAGTTGCACAAATAAACCTCTTTGGAAATGTTTTTAATTCAACTTGGTGATGCCAACTAGTACCAACACAAGCATTGGTCCTTAACTTGTCATGCAGAGCTACTGTCCACTTCCACTTCCATGGCCTTCTAAGGTGTGACCTACTCACCTTGAAAAAGTAGCAGCATTCCTCAACATCACTGCTGCCTGCCTTTTACACTGGCACCAGGGCGGCAGATCCTTAATATAGCAATGAGCTGGTCCTCTGACCAATTAGACAACTTGTATTTAAAATCCCAGTTACAAGAGCGACATAAGTCTGAATCTCCTGACCCTGCATGATAAACCCATCCCATTAACTTGGTTTCTTTCTGCATAGATACTGCCTGACGCTGAGTATTTTCAGCATTTTCTGTGTTTTTTTTAAGAGGCAAGTTGTCATGCAGAGGAGCCAGTTCTATGGTACCTTGTTTCTCTTCCATGCTAGGACAAATGGAAATGTTGGGAGAAGTTTACATTGATCAGAAGCAACAGTTGTGATCTTCTTAAAAAAAATCATGAGAAATTGGGCCTTACATCTCTGTATCTACATTTTATTCCTTTTGGGACATCACCCTGGGAGTACAATTACCATAAAGTGCACGCAGTAGTGTAAGCTTCACTCTCGTCAGGCTTTGGAAGCATGAGCACAAATGTAGCTCCTTCCAATTGAATACTTAATCTTGTCATGGTAAGTGTTGTTTCAGTCAATACGGATAGAATTTGGCAGAAAAGGAATTGCAGCTTTTGGGCTGCACGAATAAAAATCTGAAATGTTCCCTTGGACAAGCTAAATCCAAATGGCTATATCCACCAGCAAAATCAAGGCAAACATGTCTGCCTTGTCTTTATGAAACCTTCCCACTTTAGACTGACATGTAATTTTAGCTTAGCAGTATGTAATAGCGATTGTTCAACAAAGCCTGCGCTCTGTTTTCTGGCTTTGACGGGCCATTCAAAGTAAAATTAGTAAAAACATTGTTTTTAAATAGAGCAGTGCATTTCTAAACCATGTAATCTGACTCCTCTAAAATTAACATTAAAGTCTCTGGGGGTGGAGAGGTAATTACAGACTGAAGTGGCAAATTCACCGTTTAAACCAAGACAAAGAGCTATTTCATTGGATTATTTGCTGAGGACTTTAGCCCTTTGCTGAAACTGAAAACTCCCACGAACATTTAATCTCATCTAGAAGAGATTACCTTGGAATTGGAATGATTTCGTTTTTAGGTGGCACATATCAACATTTTTAATGGTGATACTGATCTGGAGTCATCAGCAAACTAAATGTTCAACTCTCTCTGGGCACCCTAAAAATACAGTTTTCCCATTAGCACAACAATTCACTTGAAAGAAGAGCAGTCTCTTACACAGAATCACTTGCAGGTGCAAAAATATCTGTTAAAAGTTACTGCCATAGAAGAAAATTTAACTTTTCCTTGCAAATAAAGAACATCCTTTTTGATATTGCTACGTTTAATCATAAAATGTCAGAATTTTATGCATCTCAACTCCATATACACTCCAAATTCACTTGTAGGTGTTGCTCAGATGGAATATAAAACGCTATTCAAGATTTGACGATGATCCAGTGCAGACAAAAAAGACAATGGGCCATTGCAGGCTATGTCAGACATTGTATCACAGCATAAAGTTGACATAATTAAGCACACTGTAGAAAAAGTAGTTGTCTGATTTGAAGAAGCTATGGCATTGTCTGGTATAAGGAATGGACATGTCAAGACGTTGCATTAAGGGATTAGATTACCTACAGTGTGGAAACAGGCCCTTTGGCCCAACAAGTCCACACCACCCCTTGAAACATCCCAGCCAGACCCATCCCCCTATAACCCATGCACCCCTGAACACTATGGGCAATTTAGCATGGCCAATCCACCTAGCCTGCACATCTTTAGAGGTGTGAAGAAACTGGAGCACCTGGAGGAAACCCATACCGACATGGGGAGAATGTGCAAGCTCCACACAAACAGTCGCCTGAGGCTTGAATCAAACCCACGTCCGTGGTGCTGTGAGGCTGCAGTGCTAACCACTGAGCCACCGTGCCGCCCCAAATGACTATGACCGTATTGGTTAAGGAACAGATAGGAGATGAGAGGACATTGACCTTGTATCACGGCTATACTTTCTATGATCCTGGGTGTTTGATTCGGCTACTAATTGCAGAAATGTTTCATTGACATCTCTCATCATAATGAGCGTGTAAAACTTTCATTGAATAGAAACAAATTCACCTGAATGTGACAAGGTTCTGAAAACAGAAGACATGCTTGTGGCTTCCAAGAAAAAATGCAAGTAACTGTTGTGGTAGTTTACAAAGTCTTAGAAGGCCTGCATTTGGAAGGGAAAACTTAGGTTTGCAGACTGAGATATCACATTACCATCTTAGACTATAACCTGCATCTTCTCCATTAATAAATTTCACCAGGTAGCATATTGGTAACTTAGTTTCTTTTATTCTTACGCAGGACGTGGTGTTGCTGGCAAGGTCAACATTTGTTTTCAGCCTTAATACAGAGTAAATGCCTTCTCATCTCCTCTCTGTTGCTATTGAACTGAACGGCTAGCCAGTTTATTTCAGAGGGCAGTGAAGAGTCAACCACATTGCTACAGGCCAAACCAGGTAAAGATGGCAGATTTCTCTCCCTAAAGGACATTAGTGAAATAACTGAATTTTTTTTGACATTCAGCAGTGTTTACATGATTGACATGAGGACTTTGAATTCCAGATTTTATTGGATTTTAATATTACCATCTATCACGGAGGGATTCAAACTAATATGGATCAGATCAGCCATGATCGTATTGAATACCAGAAGAGATTTAAGTAAGTAAATATCCTTAGGATGTGAGCCGAAGGCTGTGAACTTTTAGTTCACTGAAATTGCCACTGAACCAACGCCTTTCCCCAAAACAAAATAGAAAAATAGATGTTTGAGTTTTAAAATATAAATACTTTTTCTGCTTTGCCTTTGTTTCCTTTTCTCCTAATGCCAGGGCTCCTTAAGGTTTGATTAAACTTCTGCAAGGTGCCTATGACATTCTACTACATTAAAGGTTCTATAAAATTCAGCTTGTTCCTGTCTAGGGTTTAATTCCATTTTGCAGTTCAATACCTCATCTGAGTATGCATTATTCATACAGGAGACTTGTGTTGACAGGCAATTTTTGCTGAGGGAATGGGGTGCCATGTCAAGTCTTGCCTTATTCTGCCGTCCACGCTCACATGCATCACCAGCGAGAGTGAAGAGCTGATTGACTTTCTGCTCAATAAACCTGAGCATGGAGGCTTGTGCATCTATCACTGCTTGCACTGGGCCATTTGGGCTGTTGACCGGCTTATTTTTAAACAAAGAGAGCCAAAGAGATGAATGATAGCCACAAGTTCAGCTACAAACTTTATTTTGTGGTTTAAGATTTGGGAACACTGTCACAAGTGTGACAATGTTGCTTTGATATAACTAATGTGATCAGTGACAGCCATGCTCAATACTGTCGCTTTACACCAAGTCAAGTGACCCTTGTAACTCAAAGTTTTATCTAATAACCAACTATCTGTTTATTTTAAGTTGGCAAAGGTTAAGGAACAGAAACTCTGAACAGTCATCTGAGGGAGGTGAGCTTCCTGTCTCAAGCAACAGGGAATCTTTGTAGATGAAGGGGAGTTTTCCACATTAATCATAGCCGACAAATTGCACTCAAAATTGTGTTTGTTCTGAAAAGTATTTTATTCTTAAGTATTCAGTCGCTAGCATAAAATGTAATTTCTGTTTTAAAAATATCCCTGAATCTAATTAAGAATATTAACTTGGTGCAGTTTGATTATAAAGTTGGATCACAGATCAACCATGAAGAAGGGTTCCGACCAGAAAGATCAGCTTTCCTGCTCCTCTGATGCTGCCCATGTTCCTCCAGCTCCACACTGTGTTATCCCAGATTCAAGTAACTAAATGTTTTAGTTTTCTTCCTCAATTACTAATATAGTTGAAAATGGATTTAGTATTAAAATAAGCATTTTGAATCAATGTCTACTCAATCACCTGTGAGTGAGCTGGTTTTAATTAATTGGAAACTGAAAGAAAACTATAATGAACTGGTGCTACTTATAGTTATATTTAATGGTTTGTTTCTTAATAATTTAGAAAACAAAATTCAAAAGCATTTAAAATATGTCATAAACACTTGTGTATAGAAGCAACTAGCTTCTTACTGAAAAACATTTAGAACTTCTCAAAAGCCTGGTGATGAGGCTAGCTGGTGGAAACTCCCAATGATGAATAATATGCTCTGGGGATGAGACCAATTCTCTGGGTGACGCTGATGTCTAATGTAGCGTTTTTTAAAATGCACATAAATTATTATGACAAGATAATTGCACTGACCGTAATTTGCTCTTCGAATTCTGTCATTGTTTATGCTGGCTTTAGGACCAGGATTGAAAGACATAAAAACAGAAATTGCGAGAGAAACTCAACAGGTCTGGCAGCATCTGTGGAGAGAAAGTGGAGTGAACATTTCAAGTCCAGTGACCCTTCTTCAGGGATTGAAAGCACGATCCTGGTGCTGTCCTGACCCACCCACACCCTGAGCACAGCAGCTCTACCCCAAACCAAGCATCACAGCCTGCTCCCCAACCTGAGCATAGTGGCCTAGTGCTGCTTAGCTCTGCTGCTTCACAGCACCAGACTCTTGGGTTCAATTCCAGTCTTTGGAGACTGCGGGGAGTTTGTATGTTCTCTCAACATCTGCATGAGTTTCCGGTGGGTGCTGTGGTTTCCACCCACAGACCAAAGATGTGCAGGTTTGGTAGATTGGCCATGCTAAAGTGTCTGTGGTATCCAGGGATGTGCAGGCTAGTTGGATTAGTATGGTAAACACGACGATAGGGTAGGGGCAGTGTCTGGATGATGCTCCTCAGGTGGTCAGTGCAGACTTGATGGGCTGAATGGCTTATTTTTATGGGATTCTTTGGGATTGTTCTCGAGCAGAACTGCCCTGCCCCTGACCTGAGCACTTTGGCCCCCAGGGGCCCAGGCCCTGGTTATTCGGCCTTGATGTTTTCCATGGCCTAGACCCTTACTGGCTTCATCATTACCTGGAAAACTGGGTAAAGAATCGGGGTAAGAGAGACTTACTTCTAAAGTTTGTGGTGATCTCTCAGAGAGCTGAAGTTTTTTTTGTGCCTCTCGATTAATTTGGAGGGGGCAAAAGGGTAAAATGGGTGAATCAATAGCTCACTTCACATTTTCAGTCAGTTTCTTTTCACGTTAAGTCCAGGTTTTGCTCTTGCCTACATAAAAACACAGATTCCACCATGTCCTCAGATCAGTTCAGTGTGAGAGCCCAGGTGTTCCAACTCATGAATGCTTTCTGTGTACTGTGTACATGTACTAACACATACACTTTTAACTATAGACAGCTCTGAAATCTGTCAGATAAACTAAACAGTGTTGATTCATCTTCTGGCAGATTACTTATAGCATTAGTGTTATTCAAAAATCCTTTTAGCACTAAACCTTCAAAAATAAATACAAAATGCTGGAAACAGTGCCTTGAGACATTGCTTACTATACCTGAAATAACCCCACAGAGGCCAGTGTCCTATCACCATGTCACCCTTCATTTACATGTGGAGAGTCCTTGACACTGATCCAGCTACCTCAGAGCCAGCTCTCACAGTGAACAGACCCTTTGGCACCCCTGTTTATATCTGTCAGTCAGGGCTCCCTGACTGGACAAGGCTAACAGCTCCAGTCACATTCACATGGAACTCACATTCCATGAGGTCTACCTGGCTGACCTCATTACAATCATTACGTCCCTCCCCCTCTACGTCCGGGCCCTAGGCCTGTTATTTTTCTTGTAGCCTCTCCTTGGGTGTTTCCACACCAGGTCTGGTTCCTGTTACTCAGCCTGAATACAGGCAGTATGTACTGGGCTGTAGCCTGCCTCTTGTGCCTTGGAAGAAATTCATCATCTTCTTCAGGCAGTAAAGGTGTCGAGGCTAAAATATCCACTGTGCCCATCTCAGACTCCTACATTTTTTCCATGCTAGATGGATGGTGAGAACCCATGGGTTCAGACAGCCTTTCCTGTTGTTTTGAGGGGCTAGGTATGTTTTGCTCCTGCCCATTTGCAAATTTGCAGCTTTCATGTGGTCCACTTGCTTGTTCCAGATCACCTTTCCTACCTGGACTTTGTACGTCATGGGAACTGACCTCACATTGACCACACCTCTTACCCATGCATGGCTGTTCCTGTAGTTTTGACACCAAATTTTGTCCCCTGAAATAAACCATCTCTCTTGATTAGAGAAGCCTTGTGTCTGGCATCAGCATTCCTGATGTCGTTTCACCCTCTCCTCCCAGGTCCAGGAACATCAGAAATGGGGGCAATGGCCTAGTGGTATTATCACTGGACTGTTAATCCAGAGGCCTGGATAACATGCTGCGGACCCGTGTTCAAATCCTGTCATGGCAAATGGTGGAATTTGAATTCAATAAGATGTCTGGAATTAAGAATCTAATGATGGCCCTGAATCCATTATCGATTGTCAGGAGAAACCCATCTGGTTCACTAATGCCCTTTGTGGAAGGAAACTGCCATCCTTACCTGGTCTGGCTTACATGTGACTCCAGACCCACAGCAATGTGGTTGACTCTGAACTGCCCTCTGGGCAATTAGAGATGGGCAACAAATGCTGCCTGGCCAGAGACAACCTCATCATGTTAACAAATAAAGAAGGAAAAAAAGATTTAGCCTGGTGCAGAGTCTTTTGCCCAAAACCAGCTCTGCTGGAGATTTGCAGCAATTGCATGAGAGGCGGTCCAATCATCAAATGGGAACCAGGACAGTTTAGTCTCGAATGAAGTCATAGGCTGCTTCTTTAAGCCTGCCTTCAAAGTTTGGTCTGCTTGTTCTGCTAGACCATTGGATGATGATGGTATGGAGCTGTCCTCGTATACCAAATGCCATTTGACTTTAGGCAATTCCATGCTGGTGAACGATGGGCAGTTGCCTGGAACCAACACTTCTGGGAGCCCATGTATTGCAGGAATGCAAGTGGGAGCTTCTGCTCAAGTTGAACCTAGAAATAAATTTCTGAGGATTTTAAATGAGGCTAGAAGATTCACCTCACTTGTGTTATAAGGAGAAGCTCCAAGAAAATCCTTCACTGAGGAAGACCACTTTTGAGTTACCAACTGGGAAATAAAAACCACATAGGTAAACCCTCAGGAACTAAGAATCACTTCGGACTGTGCCCGGGAAATTTGCATGTCCGCCTTAGGGATAAAGTAACATAAACCTGCTAAAGGCTTTCAGTGATGTTAAAAGTAGAAGGGGAAAGTTCTGTTTTGTATATAAGTCAAGTTGCTCACCACAGTGGTGTTCAGTCAATGGTGCCTTTCATCTCTTGGTCACGGTATAAGTACTAATTGTGAAATCTTGTTGTATCCATCCATTTGCCAACAACTGGAAATATGAACTTACTTTTAAAGATTATCTGTTTCTACATGGATAATGTTAACATTTAGCCAAGCAGATCTGTGCTGGCAATTATGCTCCCCTCAAGACTTCATCCTCTCTTGTCCGTCCAATCTTACCATCCTAAATTTCCTCTGGTTTCTCCCTCGTGTGTTATATAGTTTCCTCTCTAAGGTGTCACCTTAAATGATCCTCAGGCATCAGCAAGTCCATTGTCCAGAGCTGGGAAAGGTAACTATATCTGCTTAATGGATGACCTGCACAATCATAAATCTCTGTCAGATTGCCACAATGAATTGTTTCATGCTCAGCATATCTGCAACAAATTACTTCCAGGGCTTGAGAGGAAAATGAGCTGGAAATTAAAAATTGATCTTTCCTATCTGCTACTACACTATTATGTTGATCTGCCACTTCAAACAAATTCCATGCTGTAATTGGTTCTGATTTTGTGACTGGAAGAAAAGTGAGTGATGCGTGTAAGAGATAACAAGGTGTAGAGCTGGCCAAGAAGCATCATTGGAGCAGAAGAGCTGATGTTTTGGGCCTAGACACTACTTCAGAAATGTGCATAGAAGGTTTGAGGAGCTGCTACCTAGGAGTGACCGAAACAATGGCTGAGTCGAAAATGATTTCTGAATCAGTGCTTAATTTCTGCTAAAGGGTGGAAAAAGATGTATTTGGTTAGATGGCCGAATTCTTACAATCTACTAACCATGCCATAACAAATCCCTTCACACATCCAAAACAGAAAGTCTAAAAAGGGTCCAGTTATTTTTGGAGGAATAAAAATCTGTAATTCCAAATATTTTTCCAAATATATATTTTTAACTCATGTCCAAATCTGCGTAAAAATTTGAAAAATAAACGTTCTACTCCCTGTTCCTGTGCTGTGTGACCACAGTTGATTTCTCTGCAATCTTTTGCATAATTATCTGTTGTTCACTGTCATCGAGATGCCACCTATTGTTGTGCTGTAGCTTTCAAATCTAATATCTACAAACCACGTTAAGAAAGATGTTAAAGTACTCCTCTGTAAAATAAAACAGAAGATCTCCCATCGTGGGAAGTGACAATGCCAGCAGTCTTTTTCAAACATTACTTTACAAATGCAACTTGAAAGAAATACTTCCAATTTATCATTTGTGGATATTGTTGAGCATAAAACAACCTAAACTGGTGATTCTCAGTTTCAAAGGGTTAATTCTGACCATATTTTGCCTTTGTGGCAGTTTTACCTAGTTTCAGGGAGGGTTTTTCTCCCTGAAGCCTAGCGAGTAACATGGAACACACATCCTTGCTGGGATACGGGCATAAGAACAGGAGCTAGTCATTCACTTGGGTCGGCTCACTATCTTTCCCCCACCTATACCAGCACTAACGGATCTGCCCCACATTTCCATCTCATTCAGTCCCCCTCTTTCTCTCATTACAGGAAAATATATCCCATCATAGGGACAAAAGGGCCAAGATAAGTGGGTAGGGTGCCAGGACTTCACTTCCTCATCCTTGATGAGGAGATGGTCTTGGTGCTGGATGGTGAAGGCTCGGATCTCTCCTGTGGGACTGTGCAAACATCCATGTCCCAGCAATCAAGTTAGAAACATGGTTTATTTTTGTGCCACTTTCCAATTAACCACAACGCTGCATTTAATTTTAACCTGCTATAACTCAAAGAGCACAAAACTGGTTTTCCCGCAAAGATGGATGGGTGTTCTGTCCAACCCCTATATGGCCCAAGGCTGAACAGACATTCTGGTTACTGTATGGTGTCATCTGATGGAATTTAGACAGTTCCCACTTTTTATGTGCCCAGTAACTTGGACAGCAAAAGGAAATTGGCTAATGGAAGAGCATGAGTGGGGACCATGTTGGTATCTTGGCCTGGAAAACTGTAAAAGGTGCCATGATGATCCATCTAAATTATTTTATGAAAAAGGGCTTGATTTTTTCAGTTCTTATTCAAACTTCTGCCATCAGCTTAGCTCCCCCCCTCAAATTTGTATAGCACTGCATATTGTGCTCATGTCGTGATAACTAAAGAATTGTTCATGATTGAAAGGAAGTGGCTCAGCCATGACCATAGACGTTCCAGAGGGAGGGGGAGTATAGGCTGTCCCTTTATGTTTATCTGATCTAGTCTGCAATATTTGCATCGTGCTCTCACTCTTGCACAGTTCATACATCAACTGCAGTCATAGTATCACAGATCTATTTGCTGATACGTACATATATCTTCATATCATATTGTCTCAAATTTGACAGTTTTACTCAAAGAATAAGACAAAAGTCTACAGGGTATGTGCATTAAACAAAACATCGCAAATAAAACCTCAATTTAAAAGTATGCATGCTAGCGAGTTTTGAGAAGATTTGTAGCTCAGGTTGAGGTTCTGGATGTGAGTTTGCTCGCTGAGCTGGAAGGTTAGTTTTCAGACGTTTCGTCACCATTCTTGGTAACATCATCAGTGAGCCTCCGACAAAGCGCTGGTGTTATGTCCCGCTTTCTATTTATCTGGTTAGGTTTCCTTGGGTTGGTGATGTCATTTCCTGTTCTTTTTCTCAGGGGATGGTAGATTGGCTCCAAATCAATGTGTTTGTTGATGGAATTCCGGTTGGAATGCCATGCTTCTAGGAATTCTCGTGCATGTCTCTGTTTGGCTTGTCCTAGGATGGATGCGTTGTCCCAATCAAAGTGGTGTCCTTCCTTATCTGTATGTAAGGACAGATAAGGACATACAGATAAGGAAGGACACCACTTTGATTGGGACAACACATCCATCCTAGGACAAGCCAAACAGAGACATGCACGAGAATTCCTAGAAGCATGGCATTCCAAGCGGAATTCCATCAACAAACACATTGATTTGGAGCCAATCTACCATCCCCTGAGATAAAGAACAGGAAATGACATCACCAACCCAAGGAAACCTAACCAGATAAATAGAAAGCGGGACATAACACCAGCGCTTTGTCGGAGGCTCACTGATGATGTTACCTAGAATGGTGACGAAACGTCTGAAAACTAACCTTCCAGCACAGCGAGCAAACTCACATCCAGTATGCATGCTTTCTTTCAATTATTCAACTTAATATTTGAAACAATTTTACACCATAAGGTGGTCTATAATTTACTTGACACCTTGTTCTCCTTATCCACTTTAAAACATATTGGGAAAGTCCAGGTTTACTAGAATTAACTTTTAAAGGGATCAACAGTCAATATAGATAAGCTCTAGGTCCAACAAGTGAAGATCCAAAGAGCTAAACAAAGAAATTCATTCTGTGGTTGCAAAAGGATAAATAAAGGATAAAAATGAAGCAATACTTTTAGACAGTTTTGTCAGAAAGTAGAACCTGTGTCCAACATACTAATCAAATCTTGCCAAAACATTCATATTTCAGGCTATTTCAACATTGGCTTTTCTCAACTCAATCATCGTGGCAACCCATTAAAGGGAATTGGAAGAATTTTCTGAAATTGGCTTCAGGACCACAGGCAATTTGTCAAAACTTGCCTAAACTCTACTGTTAATCTCTTATTGATGATCATGGAGATAAAGAATTACAAATCTAGCTAATTCCATAATTTTTGGCCCTTGTGAATGTATTTAACAAAACCAAAAATTTACAAGCTTCACATGTTATTGAAGACATCACACTTTCATGCCTTGTGATGTTTTTCATTACAGCAATCAAGTTTTATTTTAGTGCAATGTTTTAGCAAGTCCAGCTATCCCCATTACATTCTGAAATATGTTGCATTCTGTAATGCTTTGATGATTTCCAAATTATCACCCACGAGACCTGGTGCCACGTGTTGATCTGCTGTTGTTGGGCTGTAATTTGAAACCCTTTCATTATGTTTAACTACCGCTTATGCTTTCCTTTAATCCCCTTTCTGTAAGACTACTTTTCTTTTACTCTGTAAGATATATTCCTAGGTACTTGTACCTTAGATGGTGTCATTAAAAGGAAGTCATTGTAAAAACTTTTCACTGTACTCCTATTCTTCTGTATTGTAGTATATGTGACAATAAAGGATATTCTATTCTATATTTCATACTCTTCAGGGATCTATTGTCATGAAAACAGATGAAATTATCTGTATTTTTATAAAGCTATTTCCATTCTTCTTCTTCTCCCTCCCACAACGTTTCAGTGCAATCTCTAGTTCTTCGGCTGGCATGGAGGGAACTTGCTTGGTAGTGAAACTTTGGCCCCGAAGGTTTGGTCGGGAAACCCCATGGGCACTTATATTTGGGCAGGCCAGACATGCCAAAGGTCTTGCCAGAGGCATGTTGGCATGTTGGCCTTCCTCAGTGTCAACTTGCAAGGATTGGATGGGGTCAAGTAGCATATGGGTTGGACAGCCTACCCACCTCTGGAGTGCCCTGAGTGGAGATTTCTGAGGGCGCTGTGCATTATTCCTTCTCTGGCTGAGTGCCTCAGGGCACTGCCATGCCTCCTTGGGCGGAAAGGGGCTCCTAGGGAGTGAGCCAGGTTCCCTATCCCCTGTCGCCATGCCTTAGGTCCTGAGGACCATTAGTCGGGATGATCAAAGGCCTCTTTAACAGTCTGCATTGCAGCTGTCAATGTGTCCATAGAAACAGCCAGATGATGTGACTTGCCACACTGCTGCAGTTCTGGCCAGTAAGGGTCATTGTGCCCAGTATCCCTGTCTGCCGCTCTTGTTCATTCCTGTCTATGTAGACAATGTCCCTGACTGGTGACACCATAGACTACTCTCCTACCCGTGGGGCGGCGCTAGTGCCTCCTCTCTGGTGGTCCTCCCAAGTGCGGCCTGGGGCACTTCTTCATCGGCCACCTGCCGAACTGTCGCTATGAAGTGTTCACCAGATTGTGCCCCCACTCTTTCGAAACCTGACACTCCTAGTGAAGGTGCTATTATCTGAGCTGCTGAGGTGAGGTTTGGAAAAGGCAGCCTTGCAAATGCTTTCTCTGAGATTTGTCGTCCTCAGGGATTTAGGAGGTGGTCTGTGGGTGAGTTTGACCACAGAGAGCATTGATGTGCTGGCAGTACCTACGAGACAAAAGAGAGAAGGCCATGGTTATGATGGATAACGTTGACAGTGGGGTTCATGTGACAATTGCGGTGGAATGAAGTGTTGGTGGGACAGATGTCTCGGTATCATCACAGGAGCAAGCCCAGTCTTCTTTGTGGTTTTCAATTCTCTCCTTATACGGATTGTGGAGCATAATGTCCAGCATCCCTCCACTGCATGGGTTCTCTCTTGCCTGTTATGGGCCCTCTTCACATGTAATGAGAGGAAAGGGGGGATTAAGTGAGATGGAAGTGAGTGCAAGAACTGTTGGCCGCAGTGCAAGTGGGCAAAAGGTAACAAAAAATTCCAGGAGTCAGGAGACAGTGCGGAGGGCTGGTGTGGGAGAATGGAGTGCAGGTTAGTGAGTGGTGGTTGGGAAGAGGCAGGGTGGAAGGAAGGATATTGCAGGCCATAGCGACATTGGTAGAGCATGAACATTGGTAAGAGGTGGATGCAGTAGTGGGGAGACAGTAAGGGTGAGGAAGCACAAGCAAAGTCACTGGTTATCCAGGATGAGGACACCCCTACTTTGCATCAACCCCTCAAAATGATCTTTCATTTCCCTGCCAGAGAGTCGTGGTACCATTATCTCCTTCTCCAACAAGTTCACATTCCGTCTGTCAAAGAACAGAACAACTTCAAAATGCCAGTGCCCATCCCGCTGCATAACAGCTTTGTACAGATGATATGGCTATGAGGATTACTGATCTTTCAGTGGATACCCACTGAGTGACAAGCTTTTCTGGAATTGTGCATGGTAAGACGAAGCTGCAATTAGACATGACAACACCCTAGGAGTGGTAGTTAATGGTGTTTTGGTAAGGTGTGGTGAGAAAACTCTCCAAAAACCTGACAAAAACTTGGTCTTAGCCAAAAATGTGAGATTCAACTCAATGAAGTGAGCAGTGGAGAATTGCTTGAGGACACCCTAGTGCTTATGGACAGAAATTTTCTGCAAAACTTCCTTTAGTTGACACTTAGCTGATATTTTGATAAAATTCCACGCAACATTTCAAATTAAATGGAAATTACATCATCGGTAAAACTGCTTGGGAACAATTACTGGAGTTGATGGTGTGGGCAGGATTACATCAATAATAAGGGATGTTCAGTCATTAACTAGGGACTCTTTAGTGATCACTGTGATTAACCTCACTTTCTCCCATCATCCAGCTCAAATATCTGCTAGAATTCAATTAATAATATTTATTCATTTTCACAGAGCTCAGCAAAGAGGCATTGGAAATGGATATCAATTTTGTTTCTTGTAATAATTGTTTAAAGCCAACATTGGCATGCTTTTCAATTTGTTTGTTCTTTGTGTTGAATTGGTTTGGATTAGATTCAGTTTAAAATTTGTATTTTCAATTGTTGCTATTCCAAGATTTTACTGTTGTATATATTGTGGATTTGACGAAGACATAAATATTTGACAAAATTGTGAATCAGTTGAGAATTTTCAACTGTTTATGCCTCATGATAAATGAATAAAAGGTTGAAGAAAAGGACTATTTTGTCATTGAATAGGTTTTTACTTCTTTAGCCCCTCTCCACTGGTTTCACTTGTGACTGAGCAGTTGACTGTGTGCTGGGATGCCCTTGGCCATGGAGCTGCCATGCTCCCCAGTTCTTACTTCTTTACTGTGCTATACTTTGCACAGAGTGCTCTGAGAGACTGAAAGCTTGTTGTTGGTAAAATAATCATGGCAACACTCCCTGACACACTCCATGGCAAATGCATTCATCCAGCAGCATATTGAGCCACTGAGGCATTCGCGCAGAGTTCTATCTTAGACTTCTGAAATTCTTATTGATTTTATCAGCTTGTCCTGTTCCCCATCGAACTGTACTGCACAACTGTTGATTTCTCTCAGCAGCAGTTTGGCACCAACCATGAGACCATTGCCAACAAATCATGGTTTAAAACACACTCTGGCCCTTTGTTGGGCTGGTTTTAAGTTTAAATTGATAGAAAGAGCTGACTATCCTGAAATTGTTTTGCTGGCATTCAGAGGTTAGCGAGCAGAAATTTAGACATGCTTTTAGCACATACTGGAACTCTGTTGTCATCAGTTTGGGAGCTGCAGTGTAAATTCATGGATGGCTGCTCCCTCAGCTGTCAGATGCTCACTTTATGATAAAATAGTCCAGTTCTTCTGGCAGTGAAAGTGGTGAGCGAATTGGCGAAGACCCTCAAAGATTTCCCTGAATCACACTACTATGCACTTCTTCTGCTTTGAACTGTCACACAGACGTGTAGCCCAGTTCCCCTTGGAGCTCTGATGAAGCAGAGTGTACCTGGGGGAAGACAGGCCACTTGTCTGTCATAGTTAACTTTGGGATGTCAACTACAGACGGCTTGTGGTTGGTGCAACCAACTGAGTCTTGACAAAAAGAAGCTCTTATATTGAACAAGACCTAGTTTTTTTCATGATAGCAATCGGGTTGAAGTCACTAGTTATTAGTAAAATAATAGTGAGTCAATTGGTCCAAGGCATTAACAAGACACATTGTTATTAAGAACTATGAGGAGATGGATCTTCACTACATCAGATCCTAAGACAGTCTGCCTTGTCCCCATCCAAATTGATATGACATCAACACATCTATGATGATTAGGTGGAGTGTAATGTAGATTCCGAAAGTAATTTTTTCAGATCCTTTACTTTATACAATAGCCCCTTTTTTTATAGCATAAGCTGTCATTTGTCAAGTTGAAGGGCTAGTCTTTTCATGTCAGTGAATATGTGTACGGGCCAATGAGTAGTTAGGTGGCTGAGGTGTTTGCGTGGGTATGTTTGCGAGCAGATAGGTGAGGGGTTGAGTTGGCATTGAGTAGGAGTGGAGGTAGCGAGTGACATTAATTGGGTGGTAGACTAGGTTTACATTTGTTGGTCACAGTTTAGGTACTTATAGTGGAACTGACAAACGTTCCAAATCTAGCTTAGAGACAGAGATACTCAGTATCCTGGGCACCAGGGGAATTAGCCACCTTAGTTTTGTGAGTTTGTGTGTTGAAGCATCCACAATGTCCCAGTGGACATCTTCAGTTGTACATTCAATATTTAGTCTAGAACAAAAACATAGTTGCTTGAAAAGCTCAGCATGCCTGGCAGCATCTGTGAAGAAAAAGTTCAGAGTTAACGTTTTGGGTCTGGTGAATCTTTAATCTAGAGACCAGTCTAATGAGCACAATTGGATCTTTTCATGTGTAATATATTTACAATTTTAAATTGCACTATTTTAAATTTGTAGTGAATAAAATTAGAATGTGTTCCTGTTTCTTTTAGTTGCCAAACAGAGTGAGTTTGGCTCGTGCGCATCACCTTGGCTTCTGTCTGTTTCTGTCTCTGACTAATCAATGGAAAGTGTACTTCAACCCGAATGCACAAGTTCTCCCAGTCAACCTTCCTTTAGTTCTAAATTAGTTATTCAGTCAAGACCCGTAATCTCTTCCCATGGCTAAAATGTCAGTTGAGGTTGTGGGCTGCTTGTTTCCTGTTCAGGGCTTCCCCTTGTGTGTTTTGGAAAGAACTTTCCTCTCCATGTTAAACTGGTATGCTCTGAGCACAGTTAACTATGTAAGAAAATATGTGATTCAAGTATAAAACTTATAATGGACCAAGCCACTCTCACCTTTTCATTTTATGGCATTTTAGCAGATCATACTATGTTCAATTCAACCTGACTGTGTTATTTTTGTTCTTCATGCGTTTGGGATATCTATTGGTGAGTTTAGTGTCTGTGTAAAACCTGCAGGCCATTGTTAGAGTCTGATTGAATCTGCTGCAAGGGGAGTTAACCTCCTTGGAGTGTACATGTTCACTCCAGTTCAATTTAACATTACATAGAGATAAATTCCTTTTAGAATCAAATCTGAATTAAAGCATTTGGAGGAGAAGGGTGGTGGAAAGTCTTCCTGAGCACATTTTTTAACCCTACCTGCCCTCCATTTGAATAGTGAAAGAGCTTTAAGCACTCTGTTTCACCCCTTCATTTTCAAAACATCGACATCTCTAACTACCGGAAAAAGTTTAGTGTAGTCCAGGAATGGGAAACTTCAAGTTACAGCCAAGCAGGAGCTAAGTAATGTAAACAATTGTCTGCCTGGTCCAAAGCTGAACTGCACCCTATTACTTTCAAGTCAATAGCTACAGGGCAAATACAACATTCAATGTAACAAAAGAGTCTACGTTTCAAATGTTGTCTCCGTACCTTTTCAATCATATTTTGTCTGCAGCTAATGGAAATGCTGATCTATAAGCATCATTTATCTTGACAAATTAGCTATGTTTACTGTGAGTCAACAGTTTAACTAAATGACAGGTGCTATTTGAGGGATTTATTTCAACCAGGTTTTATTATCACAGTCAGACCCAAATCTTATCAGTTAAATCCACTTTTTACCTTAATAATGGTCTCTTTTCCTAATTGATGAAGACAGAAACTATTTTTGAAGCTTGGACAGAGCTAAAAATAGAATAAGATGACATATTAGAACATCAAGCTGTAACATTATGCTTCACCGCAGCAAGTGGTACAGTAATAAGACAAGACAGAATATTCAGTTTTGTTTATGTGGCATAAATGTGCAGTGATGAAAAACCACTATATTTTGGATTGAAAACGTGTATCTTGCCTAGACAGCAGATTAGGAACAAATAACTTTCAAAATTATTACTGTATTTTATCTGCTTCAAAACAGTTTTCTACAACATCATCATTGGCGGCCTCTCGCAGGCACGGTTGACTTTCGTCCACTTTCAGAGTGAGTCTGTAGTTGGCTGTACAGACCGATGTGGATCATCAGACACCATTTCCGGCCGGATGACACATATTCCCCTCCCCTCCCCTGTCCACCTTCTGCAGGGACCTTTCCTTCCGGGACACCCTGGTCCATACTTCCTTCACACCCAAAACCTTCCCTCAGCCTTACGGCATCTTCCCCAATAACCGGCGAAGGTGCAACACCTGCCCATTTACCTCCTCCTTCCCCACTAGCCAAACATACTTTCCAGGTGAAGCAACACTTCACCTGTACTCCCAAGACTCTAGTCTACTGTATTCACTGTTCACAATGTGGTCTCATCTACATTGGGGAAACGAAGCGTAGACTTGGTGACTGCTTCACAGAACATCCACGTTCTGCTCGCAAAAAAGACCCTGAACTACCTGTTGCCTGTCACTTCAATGCACCACCTTGCTCTCTGGCCAATATCTCTGCCTCCGGCTTTCTACAGTTTTACAGTGAAATCCAGTGCAAGCTGGAGGAACAACACCCCATTTTTTGCTTGGGAACCCTACAGCCCTCCAGACTCAATGTTGAGTCCAATAATTTTAAGGCCTAAACTCACCCATGTCCCAGCCCCCACCCCACACGCCATTCTTTGTTACCACATAGCCTGCCATTACACATTCCATGTTGTTAGTCACTAACAGTCCCCATTAACAACTATTCACCCTCCCAGCCTGATCGTTAGCAACTCCTTTGTCTGTCCAACTGTCTTTCTCTCTCTTTGGGCTCTATCCTATCGTTTACTCCCTACCCCACCCACCTCCCTATTTTCAGCATATAAACTGACGTTCTCTCAGCCACTGTCAGTTCTGAGGAAGGGTCACTGGACCCGAAACGTTAACTCTGTTTTCTCCTTCACAGATGCTGTCAGACCTGCTGAGCTTTTCCAGCAACTTTGTTTTTGTTCCTGATGTGGCTTCTGCAGGCTCTGTGGCACTTGAGGCAAAAGGTGGGCACGGGAAGGGGTGGGTGGGGTGCTGATGTAGCAGCGCACTTCTTTCACCTATCGTCCACGTTTTACTGATGAAATGTCTCAAGGTGCTCAATGCCTTCCTGGATGCTCGTCTTCCACTATGTATGAGCTAGGGCCAGTGATTCCCAGGCGATTGGAGGAGTGCTGCACTTCACCAGTGAGGCCTTGCGGGTACCACTGAGGTCTTTCCTCTGTCCACTTGGGACTTGCCTGCTATTTTGAAGCTGGGAGTAGATCACCTGGGGAGTCTCGTGTCAGTTATGTGGAGCATGCGCCCGGCCCATCGTAGCAGTCAGTTCCTCGATGTTGGGGATGTTGGCCTGGTCGGAGATGCTGGTGTTGGTGCGCCTTTATTCCCAGTAGATGTGCAGGATCTTGCACAGGCAGCATGGGTGGTGCTGATCCAGGACCTTGAGGTGTCTGTTGTAGACAGTCCACGTCTCAGAACCATAAGGAGGGCAGGAACCACCACAGCGAAGTAAAACCTGATCTTGGTGTTGGATCTGATGTTCTTGTACTTGAACACCCATTTCCTTTGGTGGCCAAAGGCTGCCCCAGCACAACGGAGGCAGTTCTGGATCTCTTCACCAATTGCTGCTTTGGCTGACAGGGCACTCGAAGAGAAAGTTGGCCACTTCCAATACCTCCTTACATCATATTGATAAGTGGTTGGATTGTTGATGTTGTCAATGTCCAGGTTTTATTTATTTCAAGATAATATGACTACAACCTTGCTCAATAATGATAGAGAGGTCGAAGTCAGAGATGCCAGTTTAAGTGGCAAACTTTAAGCCAACAGCAATGTCAGGGCTTGTACAGCTTAGGTAGTCCTTAGCTGGTCTTGCTGACTATTAGAAAACCAATTGGAGCCTGTGTCTCCTTCCTGCTGCAGTCCCAATGTTATTTAAATACCACTGGCCCTATTATATTTGTACTTCTACTTAATTAAGACCCACAGTGCAATAATCTTTTTCCCCTAGCTGCTAGACAATCTGTGGATGGCATTTCTCTATTAGGATCAGCTTCTTCAGAACCAGTAACCAGCCTGAGAAATACACTGGAATTTTCACCAGGAATCATGACTGGATTCCTGCAGAGAGGTAACTGGGAGAGAATTCAGAGGAGGTGAGGGGTAGAGTGGGTGTTAGGATCCAAATGCGCAGGATGTCTGTAAGCAGAAAACTCCCTTCACCCCTCAGTGCCCTTTGACCAGGGGCTAACTGTCTGAATAAAAGATCCAATCCCCTGCGCATACAAAATTACAGAGAGGTTTACAGGATGAATGAGAGATCCTGCGTAGTACAGCAAAATCTCTCAGCTACTGTGAAATCCTCGTGACCTCAGGGAACTGATCTTAAAGGGTTGTGTTACTATCTAATAGCCTTCTTGCATCAGGTCTTTCTATCTGCTCTGCATCTTCATTCCACAGTGAAAGGACAGTTTTCCTGCTTCCAGAAACAGGATATTAGGCCCCCTAACTGATTCCTGTACTTATCACAGTCTCCTGCCCACTTCAGGCCTCTCGTCAATTCTGCACTACATCTTTTAATGAGATTGAAATGGTTGTGAATTCCCATTCATATTAATGAGGCTTATAGCATTGGCAGGGATCATTGCAACTAACATACTTTAACGTTTGCTGCTGTGATTAAACCTGTTCATCATCAAGAGTCTAATAGAAGTTTAGCACAAAGGAACTAGTGCTGGAATAACAGAATAATTAATGATTAAGGCATTCTAGTAAATTCCTCTTAAGCAGCACATCAGTTAGCAAAACGCTATTTGAGTTTGTAAACTGGAAAATGATTCCATAAAGAACTATATCCACCCTTCACATCAGTTGAAGAATACATCAGTGAAAGAAGTATCACCCCAACGAGATTGATACATGACAAGACAGAAACACAAGAATCATTGAAGGATTCCAGAACTGTAGTAGTCAGGCTCACAGCCTGAGAAACTGTTTTGATTTTCAGATCATTGATCTCTCCAAAGTAAACAAAATATGTGCAGCTACTGAGGAATGTTTTGTGATAACTTTGATATTATATGTGTTCCATATATATAATATATTCCAATGATTAAAATCACAAATCACTTTCAAACTAGTGAATATAGCATTTGCTTTTATTACAACGACAGCAACCAAAACATCTTTTTTTGTCATTAGTGGCCTCATGTATTGTAAACTTACAGGTGGGAGTCTGAGCAGTTTTTGGCATATTTACCCTTTTGGCATGCTTCATCATGAAGGTCAATGCCTAGATTTATGGCAGAGCCTTGTTTTTCCTGACCACTTTTCCTCTATGAGTATCAGTGGAGTACCCGTGGAGTCAGAGATAATGGGAACTGCAGATGCTGGAGAATCCAAGATAATAAAATGTGAGGCTGGATGAACACAGCAGGCCAAGCAGCATCTCAGGAGCACAAAAGCTGACGTTTCGGGCCTAGACCCTTCATCAGAGAGGGGGATGGGGGGAGGGTTCTGGAATAAATAGGGAGAGAGGGGGAGGCGGACCGAAGATGGAGAGAAAAGAAGATAGGTGGAGAGAGTATAGGTGGGGAGGTAGGGAGGGGATAGGTCAGTCCAGGGAAGACGGACAGGTCAAGGAGGTGGGATGAGGTTAGTAGGTAGCTGGGGGTGCGGCTTGGGGTGGGAGGAAGGGATGGGTGAGAGGAAGAACAGGTTAGGGAGGCAGAGACAGGTTGGACTGGTTTTGGGATGCAGTGGGTGGAGGGGAAGAGCTGGGCTGGTTGTGTGGTGCAGTGGGGGGAGGGGACGAACTGGGCTGGTTTTGGGATGCGGTGGGGAAAGGGAGATTTTGAAGCTGGTGAAGTCCACATTGATACCATATGGCTGCAGGGTTCCCAGGCGGAATATGAGTTGCTGTTCCTGCAACCTTCGGGTGGCATCATTGTGACACTGCAGGAGGCCCATGATGGACATGTCATCTAAAGAATGGGAGGGGGAGTGGAAATGATTTGCGACTGGGAGGCGCAGTTGTTTGTTGCGAACTGAGCGGAGGTGTTCTGCAAAGCGGTCCCCAAGCCTCCGCTTGGTTTCCCCAATGTAGAGGAAGCCACACCGGGTACAGTGGATGCAGTATACCACATTGGCAGATGTGCAGGTGAACCTCTGCTTAATGTGGAATGTCATCTTGGGGCCTGGGATAGGGGTGAGGGAGGAGGTGTGGGGGCAAGTGTAGCATTTCCTGCGGTTGCAGGGGAAGGTGCCGGGTGTGGTGGGGTTGGAGGGCAGTGTGGAGCGAACAAGGGAGTCACGGAGAGAGTGGTCTCTCCGGAAGGCAGACAGGGGTGGGGATGGAAAAATGTCTTGGGTGGTGGGGTCGGATTGTAGATGGCGGAAGTGTCGGAGGATGATGCGTTGTATCCGGAGGATGGTGGGATGGTGTGTGAGAACGAGGGGGGTCCTCTTGGGGCGGTTGTGGCGGGGGCGGGGTGTGAGGGATGTGTTGCAGGAAATACGGGACCCGTGGAGTATTCATTTTATAAATGAGCCCATAGTTGACACAAAAGTTCATTGACCAGTTGTGAAAAGTTGGCAAACAGCATAAAGGCTAATAGGCTTTTCATGCTGGACCCTAAGGAGAGCTTGATCATTAGTTCCAACTCACAGTGAAGCTGTTTGGACTCATGATCACTCTAACTCTGTGTAAAACAGTACGGTATTGCTGGATCCTTGGACAAGTTGATGAAAAGTGAGGTAGATTGGTGTATTTATATCCCCTTGAGGCCACAGTGGAAAGTTTACGTTTTGAGTGGCACAGGCAGCTTTTGAATGATGGATCTTAAGCTAGGCTTTCCTTTGTAATTTGTTGAAGGGGTGTGGGCCTTTTATTTCCTATTCTAATTGTAATTGGAAGATGGTGGACATTTCAAAGCAACTGTGTCATGTCTTGCTGGACTTCAGGCATGAGAAGATATTCAATTTTCTTGAGACTGCAGTCATGCCAGCCTGGGTAGAGCTGGATGCCTCCCTAGCATGGTGCAAATTACTGAACCAGATTTCATGGATATTTTTATTAGCGCGTTACCAGATTTACTGAGTTTAATTTCAAACTTGCCATTGTGGGAGATGCAACCTTCAAATATTTAAACCCAATTACCCCTTACACCTCATTCTGGATTAGATGTCTTTGCATGTGGACATTCTGAGAATGCTGTTTCTTCTTTGAAAATCCAGGGTTAAAATCGACTCCTTGATCGGTTAAAATCGACTCCTTGGTCGCTTAAAAAGTGCAATGATGACTGAGGAAGCAATTTGTTTCAAAAATGACATTTCAATCCTGTATCATCTCAAGATCTAAAGTGGAAGTGGTGTCATTTCGATTTCACCTTGACATAGGCTGTTCAGAAAATTCTGCAGAGCACGAAAGCCCACTTTAATAAATTAAAAATAACAAGTAGTCCATTTTCAGCTGCACCTGCTGTATGAGCAATGATATTCTGAAAATGTTAGGAGCATTATTCATGGCAGAGTGTGTGTGGGTAGTTTCACACAATTGGGGCATTATGACCCAGACAGTTCTTTTCACATAGTAAACTGTGATACACTGGTGCCCATCACATCATCACCTTCCTGTCTATTTTGAGTGAAGATTATTTTGAAGCAGCATGTTGAGGTGGAGATGCACCAAATTTACAAGTGAACACCCACACATGGCTTCAAGAAACATTTACTCACTTCTTACTGTGGAAAGTGTTATTGAGACTTCATGCTTGAGTTCTTTAAATTTGTCCTGTAGATGTGGGTAAAGCTAATAGGGCCAAAGTTATTACCCATTCTTAGTTGTCATGAAAATTCATTGGGGCACTTTGATGTTAAAGCCTCGTTCTGCTTAAGATTATAGTGTAACTCTTCTGTCACTTAATGCAGATTCATTAGATAACTCAATTACTTTCTTAAGAAATAAGAACAGGAGTAGACCTTTTGGCCTTTCAAGCTTTCCTTGCCATTCTAAAACAACAAAGTTGATCTTCTTTTGTGGTAGTACCCCATAGCCCTCATCTCCTAGATTTTGCAAAAGTACATCTACTTCCTTTAAAATATTTTCAATAGTTTAGCTTTCGTAATTCTCTGGGAAAGAGAATTGCAATCATTCACTACTTTCAGAGAGGAGAATGTCCCTCACATCTGAATTTTAAATGAATGCTCCCATTGTCTGTAACTATGATCCCCGGTTTAAGTCTCTGCTGGAAACAGCATTTTAACATCTACCCTGACAACTCCCATCAAAGACATATATGTTTAAATAAGATCACATCTCATTCTTCTGAAATCTGATGAATAAAGGCCTAATTTGTTTAATCATTCTTGATAATTCAGCCCCTTCATCCCAGGAATCAGCCTAGTGATTCTCTTTTGAACTGCCTCCAATGTTAATATTTGTTAAATACAGAAAACAAGTGTATACACATTACTCCAAGTTCAGCTTCACCAGCTTCTTATATAGTCGCAATAGACTTCCGGATTTTCAAATTCCCATCCCCTAGAAATAAGGACCAAAGCTGTATTTTTCTTAATTACTTGCTGCTCCTGCATGAAAATATTTTGTATTTCATTAGCAGAGGCGATGATATAGAGGTATTATTGTTGAACTGTTAGCCCAGAGACTCAGATAATGTTCTGGAGACCTGGGTTGGAATCCTGCCACAGCAGATGGTGGAATTTGAATTCAATAAAATAGCTGGAATTAAGAGTCTAATGATGACCATGAATCCATTGCTGATTGTTGCAAAAGCCCATCTGGTTCACTAATACCCTTTTGAAAGAAAATTGCCATCCTTACCTGGTTTGGCCTACATGTGACTCCAGACCCACAGCAATGTGGTTGACTCTTAACTACCCTCTGGGCAATTAGGGATGGGCAATAAATGCTGCCTCATCTCATGGATGAATCAAGGAATGCACAGGGGCACCCAGATGCCTCTGCGCTGCACTTCCTTGGAGCCTCACAAAATCAGCTCACAATTTATAAAGAAATTTCTGTTGCAAAATAGGTTAGTCATGTCTTCACATTTTTGAGCTGAAATTATAAATTATTTTTCTTGCTTGTTCTCCAACCTCTTTCAAATGTATTGGGTACTACCCGATCACAGTTCTGCAAGCCACTCTGATTCATCAGCTGGTTAGGAACTTCACAGTTGAGAGCTTGCCAGTGTCAATTGGAAAGATAAACAGATATGGGATTCATTAAATGAATTATATGAGCTTATGCTTACCTGAAAAATACGCATGAAGCTCTGAAATGGTAACTGTGACCTGACCCAACACCCTAACCATAAACATTTCAACCCAGTGCAATTAGATCAATTGCAGGACTTCTATAATACTTTTTACTCAGACAATGGGAAACTTCAGGCCTGTGTAGTTTAGTTACCATATACTCTACTCCTGCAGACTTGTTTCTTGTTTCTCTAGTATTATTAATTCCAAATTAGCGCTGATTATAACCTCTGTGATGAGGATACTGTACATTTTAGTGCAGCTATTAAAAACATAGACCAGAACCTTCCCAGCCTCTCATAAACGGCTCTTGTGGTGCACTGGTAGTGTCGCTACCTGTGAGCTAGAAGCCTGAGGATCATGTGCCACCTGCTCCAGAGTTGTGAGTCATTATCTCTGAAGAGGTTGACTAAAAAAGAACTCCCTGTTACTGGACAATGTAAGCTGCGGTAAGAAATTTGGGAAGATCAGGTGAGATGTCGAGTGTAGTGTGTCAGGACCGACTAAATGCTGGCCATTGAGATGGGATTCTTGACAGTAAGTGGCAAGAGGCCAAAGTAACAGGCGTTTTAGTTCATTATCACCATCATTACTATTTAATCTTGCCTCATTAATATAAAAGCTAACATTCTCCCAATTGTTGGAAAGATATGGAGAAAAAGGGAGGGATTGAGCAAGGAAACAATGGGTGGCACATCTATTAATGCTGATGCAAGTAGGGAAATGTGGAGAAGGGTGCAACAAAGATTCACTTAATTGATTCATGAGATGAGAGACCTATTCTTTGAAAATAAATTGACAGCTGGGCTCAAGTCCACCTTACAAAATCCGGGGGATATGAGCCCATTTTACTCATTTTTTTTAAAGAAAGGGCCTCTCATCTCATGAATCAATTAAGTGAATCTTTGTTGCACCACTGTCCTTAAGGTAAATATGCCCTGTCTTCAGTAATCCAGCAAAACATATATATGCCAGCACCATCCAGCAAAAAAATGTATCGGAAAAAAGAGGTAAAATTGAGTATGATGATTTGCACCATGCCGAATTTACCTGGAAAGAGCAGTAGTTAACTTGAAAGATTTCCTTTGAGAACTTAGTGAACTTTGTTGACTAAGCCATCCATATTTTGACTGATGGAATCACTGGAACAGGTGCAGGAGCGAGTATATAAGAGAGAATAGTAAAATGGATGGGATTTCACAGCTGATTGATCAGCTGACTTTATCATCTGTTTGTGGTGATGGGCAGAACATGCTGAAAAGTCAAAGCCTACCTGTTTCTCTGAGAAATGTTTTGAAGCTAACATTTGCTCTTTTCAGTGAAAATTCTACATGACGCAAATATAAACTCATTGTATTCGACATTCACACCTCTCATTGAGGTGATGCTTTACCATTACCAATCTCATTGGAATCACATTGAGAAAAATTCACTTGATTAAAGTGCATCCCCATGAAACCACCAAAACACCATTTCTGTTGATTGAGACCTGTATGTTTCCTGCTTCAAGTATACAGCCATGTTGTGAACAGCAAAAACTGTGACAGGAAATATATTATGGCCATCACCTGGGTAAAAACTGAGAAAAAAAATTCTGACGAAAACCTTACAATTTAGGTAAATTCAAGCAGGCAAGATATTATTTGTAGATTACTGAATTGAGTGGATTAGAAGTTCAGAGACTATGAGTAACCTTTGCACAAACTTGTGCCAAAGCATTAATCAGTGCATTCCATTTAAATTCCTTATCTTTGTATGTCTTGGTAAATAACAAGGACATTTAATCTCATGTAATATTGCAGTCTAGCAGCACAAACTGAATTAGTTTGTGTAGCCACACATTCCTAAACCCTTTTTATTTTTTGAGCAACAGGAAGCAATCTCTTTCAATAATATTTACTCTTCTTTCCTGATGTGGGTCTCAATTCCCCTTTCCTTAAAACTTCCCCAAAATATTTGGATATAAGGCGCCTATGACCTCAATTGGAAAGGAATTTCAGATTTTGGAAGACTTTGGTGGAAAGTTTGAACCACTGACTTAAGGCATTTAGATTGCAAATGTGCACGTACAGCTGTGTATTACTCCCTTTGAGACTGCATATTAGATCTGTCAATTCAATTAAATTTTACAAAAGTGAGACATTTCCATATGCAAATTCACACAAAGGGTGCGTTGTCCCTGGTATAGTCACTTAATTGAGAAAAGGCATCTATATCATTCAGAAAATTGTGTAATGGTAGGTGTTTTGTGAACACAAAGTGAGGCAAAGTTTTACTCATCATCCTCTTTGTCACATAATTTCCTATCCTATCAAGAGAACAAAAGAAATTGAAGCAGCCAATCTAACCCTTTGTTTCTGCCAAATGATCAGTAATATCATAGTTGATGAGCACCTCAACTCCATTTTCCCACCTGTCCTCTGATTGCCTCAGTATCTAAACAGCTAGCTATATCCAACTTTCCTCAATGACTATGCTCCCTAAACTGGTACAGTGGGTTTTACCTCTAGATCTGCAGTTTTCGGTTTGTGTTCCACGCTGTGAATTGTGGGCCATGCCTGTTCATAACATGGTCAGGCAGGTTGGTTATTAGTCTGTAAGCCCTTTTGATGTGAACAATGGCGAATGATAAAAGTGAAAGACGAGGTCAACCATTGTGTTGAGGCAAACGCATTGGCAATTAGTACGTATCAAACCAATGCAGTTGCTTGGTCTGGCCTCAGAAGCAAGAATTAGAGGCAAGGCACTCTGAGATAGAGCTTTTAACTCTTTAATTCTTACCTGCCTTTTTCTTTGGCTCTGTGTTTGTTATTTACAGTTTGCTAAATCTGTAACTATTTCTAGTTTTGATGCAACACCATCAACTCCGTACTTGTTTCAAAGCTGCTGGCGAGCATTTCCAGCATTTCTTTCCCTGTTTATTTATTTCAGCTTTTCTGAGTTTGCGGTAGTTTAATTTTATTGCCAGTTACTTTTATTAAAAACTGAGAAATAAAGTACAAATTTAATTGGCTGTTGGTTCACTTACCTGTCTCCCTCACAATATGAAATAGATGAAAGGTAATTAGCAGAGAAAGCAAATGTGCTTTTGAGAATCATTGAGGCTTTCTCAAAAAGCAGTCAATAAAAGGTGCACTGATTTGGGTAAAATCCTGACTTAATATGGTTCGTGGAAAGCATGTTTTGTCAGTTTCAGTACAGCATTCTCCAAAGGACTACATGTAAATTTTCATCATCATGTTGTGGATAAAATATCTCATAATGCTGTAGGGACTTAAGGAAAAGGAGGGGGCTTTGGGAGCCAAGTGAGTTCATGTCTCAAGTGGACGATGTCACAAAAAGAATGAAGCTGTAATCGAACTATGGTATGCACTTTACAATGCTGTGGTGATAGTCACATCATTACTCAAGAGTCACCATTGCTTCCAGTTCTTACTCAGCACTTCCAAGTACTCTTGACTCTGTCACAGTGTAGCCTATTGCTCAATTAAAGCTGTAACAAAAACAATGTGCATCCATCTGAATACGCTCCTACAGTGTAATACCAGGAACTGTAAACAAGACAGCAAAATTTCATCAATTTGTCTTTTTTTCTTAAGAAATGTGCGATATTATCTATTATATTCCTGTGGATTTTTATACATGTAACATTTATCTGGTGACACACCCAAAGAGGAAGCAAGGAAGATGTAACCAGAAGTAACACAGGCCAGGTGCATACTTTCTGGAGTTTGTGTTTTGCTTTAATTCTGAGGAATTATTCATGATTCACCTTTTTCAATGTAATGAGCATGGTTGTTCCTCAGGGTTGAAACCAACACGGAAATCATGACGGATGACAACTTAAACTTCCTTCAAAAATGAGAAAAAATACATATGTGCAAACTGTTACAGAACACAAATAATAGCATGTTAAAGTAATATTTGTAATCATGTGGCGAGGGGTCAGCAGGACTCATGATTTGTCCCTATGGATATTGGTAAAAGTTTGAAAGTTGCAGCATGTGGATAAAAGACAATGAGTAAAGCAAGGACAATAGTTCAGAGTGAGTGTGTGCAGCTGTCACTGGAAGAAAAATAATGTCTGCTGCTGTGTAAACACACGCTGGACCTCTCTGGAGCTTGCTGTCGACCACAACTATGTTGTTCTGGACACTTTTTAATCTTTTATATCTCCTATTCACCGAAAATGAGAGTGAAAGACTAATGAGATACCCAGTCCTGATCCAATCTAAGTTTATCAAAATGCCACAAATGCAATAGATTTACCTGAAGTGCTGTGATTAAAGTATTTATCCTATTCCTGTATGCATTCCTATGTAAATTCTCTCAGAATAGAAGCTTATTTGCTGCTGTTAAAATCCGTCTGATATTTGGGCTACTTTATAAATAGATCTTATTGAAATGTAACAAAATTGTGCGAAAATGAAACCAATCCACAACCATCATATACACTCAGCCTCAAACCCAAATATTAAAATATTTTTTGAAACATACAACAGAAATATTGTTTCAATAATATGTGTTTCTGGACATTGATAGTCTGTTGTGTCAAATATTTAATACTACGCTGAAAGTGGCAGCTTATTATAAAATTCACTAAAACATTATTTTCTCTAATTGCTTGGGACTGGAACTGTAATTTAGCAGACTATAAAAATCTCATAAGGAATCTTTGGAAAGCGAGTCTTTCCAAAGCTCAAAATTCAAAGTCATAATTTATTGTGGTAGCTCAGCACATTTGCAAATTCTGCTAAAACAACTCTTTGAAACTCAGCTTTCAGAAACGGTAATGATCCTATTTATTTTACTTGTGCTCAGCTGTTTTATTAATCCAAAATGTCTCAAATCACTGGATTAAATGAATTGTATTTTGAGATGCAATCATTGTCAGGATAACAATTATCCAGGATGCTGAGCTCAAAATAAGGTTGATAGAATACAACAAAAGAATAGCTTGGATAGAATCTGCAGGTCAAATAAAGACCATTCAGCCCAACTTATCAATGCCAGAAATTGCACTTGCATTTCCAAATAGTTTATGTAAATTGTGTGAAGCAGAATTGTGCTGTGCTGATTATCGTTGAACATTTGCCTGTCTGGGTAGCCACCCTTATCCCCTACCATTTCTTTTTTGTTCTGTAAGAATATAAGAACATAAGGAATAGGAGCAGGAGTATGCCATCTGGACCATCGAGCCTGCACCGCCATTCAGTAAGGTCTTGGCTGATCTTTTTGTGGACTCAGTTTTGCTTACCCAGCCATTCACCATAACCCTTAATTCTTCTGTCTTCAAAAATCTATCTACCTTTGCCTTAAAACATTCAATGAGGAAGCCTCAACTGCTTCTCTGGGCAGGGAATTCCATACATTCACAACCCTTTGGCCGAAGAAGTTCTTCCTCAACTCAGTCCTAAATCTGCTCCCCAATAGTCTGAGGCTCGCTGAACACAGCTTGCTGTCCATTTAGTGATTTATCCCAAGTCCACATGTCCATAGTCATGAGTCTTCTGTTGAAAGCATTTTGGAAATATTAATGTACAGATGTATTACTTTTACAGTGTTACCCTTGTCCACCCTAATTGTTACTGTTTAAAATAATTCAATATGTTGGTTAAGTATGGCATTTTTTTGCCAAGCCCATGTTGATAATTCTTTATTTTTGATTTCTGGATTAGATTGCATTGTAGCACTTACTACTGCTTCAATGAGCTTTAGAGGATGCTGGATGTCAAAATTGGCAGAGGATTAAATAAAATGAGACAAGCACACAATGTCAAGGCCATAAAGCGAATTTGAAATTTAGGAAGGGAGGTGGTGACAAAAAATGCATAGGAGCTAATTTGAAGAAAGAAACAGGGAACAAATTCACTGACAGTGCAAACATGGTTGTTGGAACAGAAAGAAAAGCTTCTGAGTTGTGTCAAGGCTCACAGACTCTGAAAGGGATGTATGATTGCAGATTCCCAATGACTTATCGATAGTTTGTTTCTGGAAGGGCTAATCAAGTCCTGGCCCATTCCTGGAGCAGCTTCAGGAAAGTAACTATGCTGTACATTATCATCCCAGTTACCTCTATTTCATTACTAACATTTTTTAGTTTAACTCAGTTACCATATTAACCTGCAGCTTGCTCTACCTATACAGACAGATCTTAGTTTATTTAAAGGTATTCACTGTCAATGAATTTTCCCTGTTGTTCAGTCATACACCTGAGAAGTAATGAGCACAAAATATTTCCATCCCTCTAAAAGAAGTACACTTTACCTGCTAAAATAGAAGTCTGCAGATGTCCCAATGCTAGAGATCATAGAATCATAGGCTCCCCACTGTGTGGAAAGAAACCATTTGGCCCATCGAGCCTGCACCGCCCCTCCAAAGAGCCAGGCATAACCTTATCCCTATCCCCGTACTCTGCATTTCCTACAGCTAATCCACCTAGCCTGCCTATCCCTGGCTGCTACAGGGCTACTTAGCACGGCCAATCCACCTAACCTGCGCTCATTTGCATCGGAAATAAAAACAGACTGTTCTGGAGAAGCTCAGCAGGTTTGGCAGCATCTGTGGAGACAGAAACAGAGCTAATGTTTTTAGTCCAACCATGCTGTATGACTCTATGACACTGTGATTCTTCTTCAAGGCCAAAGAGAGAAGAAGAATCATGGCCTTTATGCTGTTGTAAAGAGAAGAGGGGGAGGTGTTACAGAAGGGCAGGTCAAGGATAATTTGAGGGAGTTTGGAGATCAAAGGTATCATAGAACAAAGAGAGTGGCAATGGTTGTAAAGAAGATGAAGCATAGATCCAGAGTAGGTGTAATAAAAGATGGAAAATGATACAGTCAGTGTGATGGGGAGGGTGAGTGGACTTAGACCAGGGGGGTCAATAATTATTGGATTTTTCTAAAAGCTTAGTTACACTGTGGTTCTATCATTATTGCTCCATCTCTCTTAGATCTTCCCTATTACTT
This sequence comes from Stegostoma tigrinum, assembly GCF_030684315.1. NCBI lineage: Eukaryota > Metazoa > Chordata > Chondrichthyes > Orectolobiformes > Stegostomatidae > Stegostoma > Stegostoma tigrinum. The sequence goes on from NC_081382.1 coordinate 20,749,825, forward strand.
TTTCTAAGTCTTATTTTGGGACCCTTTGTGTAAGTGATGGTTGTAATAAATAATAGGGTAGGCAAGGTTAATCTCCAACAGAGAAAGTAGGAACTGCAGATGCTGGAGAATCTGAGATAATAAGGTGTAGAGCTGGATGTACACAGTAGTCCAAGCAGCATCAGAGGCATAAGAGCTTATCTCAGATTCTCCAGCATCTACAGTTCCTGCTATCTGCAAAGCAATTTTAAGCCCACTGTGAAGACTCTTCTAAGGATACCTACCCAAAAGAAGTTATCCTCCTCCCTCTGGAAAAACCTCGGTGGATTTCTCTCCCACTTCAACTCTCTCGTAATTTCTTCTGCCTTGAAACTGCTCGACCATGTCCTGATCACCATCACTGGTGAAGATTACTTGCCACTTACATGAATGAGCCTTTCCAGCCCAACTGTCAGCTTAAGCCTTGTTGATACTTAAGTATTGCTGTATACTGACCCGAATGGCTTCATGATGAGAAGAGTTATAAATGGAGCTGAAATGTGTTGAATTATTCTTAAACACCCTCATTCATGGCCTTATGAAGGTAATTGATGCAACATCTGAAAAAGAACACCTGCCTGAAGAACTCCTGTTGTGATGCCCTTCGAATATAATGGAGAGTCCACCAACAGTATTATCTATCTGTAATGTCTGACTTCAGCCAGTTAAGCATTTTCTCTTTGGTTGCTGTTAAACTTAGTTTTATTAAAGCCTCAGTGAGTCTCTGAGTTTGCTGTTCCAAATCTCTCAGTTTTTCGTTCTTCCTTCTTCGTTTTGACAAAACTGGTAAATCACTGACTGACATATATACTAATAATAATGGACCATCTCTTAATTGCCATTCCTGAGTTTATAGCTGTCAGTTGGTAGAGGTCAAACAAATTAGAAAGTATTTAGATCTGAATAAAGCTTCCCACTGCTGATAACTACTCAGTGACCTATAGAAGATACAGTTTGAATATTGTTTGGGAACTGGATGTGGTTTGGCTATGACCCTCTTCCACTCCTGGTACCATCACTACAGACAAGCTACCTGCTGTGGTTGGAGCCTTGCCCCATCATGAGTCAGTCCTGTCAGAAATAGAGGGGTGATAATTGAAGAAGAGTTAGCTCACCTACACAAAAATGTAGTTTACTGCTTTCACCAAGATTCCTGCCTATTGAAGCAACAGGTAAATTTATTCAGAAATTTTTGTTATGTGTAATAGGATCTTGAGTGACAGCCAAGTTTCCATAAAGCCACCTTCTCTGCTTTCTATTCACATATTTGTGTAGTTCAGAATCATAGAACATAGAACATAGAACATAGAACAGTACAGCACAGAACAGGCCCTTCAGCCCACAATGTTGTGCCGACCATTGATCCTCATGTATGCACCCTCAAATTTCTGTGACCATATACATGTCCAGCAGTCTCTTAAATGACCCCAATGACCTTGCTTCCACAACTGCTGCTGGCAACGCATTCCATGCTCTCACTACTCTCTGCGTAAAGAACCTGCCTCTGACATCCCCTCTATACTTTCCACCAACCAGCTTAAAACTATGACCCCTCGTGCTAGCCATTTCTGCCCTGGGAAATAGTCTCTGGCTATCAACTCTATCTATGCCTCTCATTATCTTGTATACCTCAATTAGGTCCCCTCTCCTCCTCCTTTTCTCCAATGAAAAGAGACCGAGCTCAGTCAACCTCTCTTCATAAGATAAGCCCTCCAGTCCAGGCAGCATCCTGGTAAACCTCCTCTGAACCCTCTCCAAAGCATCCACATCTTTCCTATAATAGGGCGCCCAGAACTGGACGCAGTATTCCAAGTGCGGTCTAACCAAAGTTTTATAGAGCTGCAACAAGATCTCACGACTCTTAAACTCAATCCCCCTGTTAATGAAAGCCAAAACACCATATGCTTTCTTAACAACCCTGTCCACTTGGGTGGCCATTTTAAGGGATCTACGTATCTGCACACCAAGTTCCCTCTGTTCCTCCACGCTGCCAAGAATCCTATCCTTAATCGTGTACTCAGCTTTCAAATTCGACCTTCCAAAATGCATCACCTTGCATTTATCCAGGTTGAACTCCATCTGCCACCTCTCAGCCCATCTCTGCATCCTGTCAATGTCCCGCTGCAGCCTACAACAGTCCTCTACACTGTCAACGACACCTCCGACCTTTGTGTCGTCTGCAAACTTGCTGACCCATCCTTCAATTCCCTCGTCCAAGTCATTAATAAAAATTACAAACAGTAGAGGCCCAAGGACAGAGCCCTGTGGAACTCCATGATCCTGATGTATCCGCTTCAATTTGTTAATAAATCTTCGGATGCTTTTGGACCTTGCAATGTAGGATATGCTCTGTGCCTATTGGTGTATCCAGGAAATTGAACTTCTTCTTCAACATAATACTAGATAAATCAAACTGATCTTTTTAAAATCATTTTCTGGATGAGGCTACCTAAATAAAACATCAGTGTTTTTCTAATTTCACAGTTTTGATACGCAAGGCTAGATTTTTCATTGCAGAATACATTCCCTTTGGACTCACAGAAGCTTAGTGGCACTTTGGCTCGAGGCAATCGAACCTGATTCTGTTCTTGTTACAGTACCCAAAAACAGCATTTTGTGTAATATCCAAACTAGTGTCCCTGTCTGTAATAGATTTAAGTCACTTGTGAGTTCATGCACCTGAGCTTAAACATACTCAGCTTCAAGTAAGCTCTCCAGGATTGTATCCCCTTCTAGATCAGCCACGATTTCATTGAATGGTGGAGTAGAATCGATGAGCTGAATGGCCTACTACTTCTGCTCCTATGTCTTATGGTCACTTCTGGTCTGACTCTAACTGTAACCCTTTAGACTAAGGTTAATTTAGTTTTCCTATAGCCTCCCTTTCTCAGGAACAAATATCTTCATCCAAGGACTTCACTGAACTGCCCAAATTCAAAATAAAACTAAAAGAAAAGCTTTCTCTCTAAGCTACGTGTGTTTCTCTTAAGTTAAAAGAAAGCTTCTGAACTGGAGCTTGTTTATCATGTTGAGTTACAAATCTCTACTAAAATACACAAACCCCCATTAATTTTAAAACCATCATGGCTACAGAAATGCTTACAAGTTAATTATTATAATACTTGACACACAATAATACCCACGTCCTTCACTAACCCAGAATCCAAAAAAAAGCACATTTGGGACAAATGATATTAAAAACATATATAAATCATACAGTTTACATCACAGCATTTACTTGACCTGTGTTCTATTCTGGCTGCTCCTTAAACAGTTGTTGCCTGATGGACTTTTGAGTAATTAGTTGTCTTTGGCCAGTTGTTTGTTGATTATAATTAGTCGAATTGGACATCTTAGAGAAAACAGTTCCTGAAGAGTTGCAGAGTGGCTTGTGGTCTACCTTTAATGTTGAGATCTATATAACTTGGACTACACAGTTTCATTGATGTTGGCTGCAGGTTTTGTTTCTCCATCCATGGATGTACAATTCAATAGTCTGGTGATACTTGCACCTGGAACAATCATCTGTCCATTTATCTGTTTACCTTTCTACCTGTATCTATGTCCAACCTCTGTACATCTTCTGAAAGTGACCTGTTGTTTTACAGATAGAACATTCTTCTTAGTAGCTAGGCACTATTTGTGACCATAAAGCTTGCATATTCCACAATGCTGACCTTAACTTTTAGTTGCTGTTATCTGGCCTACTCTTCATGTTCGCTTTCCATGTGTGTCTTTAGGGTTTCTAAATGCTATAATCTGAATGGATTTTGATGTCCTTTTGTGATTAGCTTATCCTTCAAAAATTTTCTCTGTGGTTATTCCTGTTTACTGCATCTAACACCTCTGAGTGGCTTTTTCCAAAGTTAAATCTTCGTTGGATCATAAAAATCTGGTAGATTCATCAGCAATTCCAACATGAATTCTATCTCTTATGAATTGTGATTTCAAAGCTCCACAGTCATATTTTTCAAGGTAGTTCATTAAATTATCCATGGGTTCCACCAGATACTGAATGCTTCTGTTAAATCTTGCTTTTTCAAAAATTATATTTGCTCACAAATTGAAACAATTGTCCAAAAAACTGTATAAGTTATTCAAACATATTTGTACCTTATTTAATGCCTTGTTGAACTAAAACACCATCAGTTATTGGCCCAATCAAATGCATAAATACATTTACTTGTTCAGGTCCCAATTTAATGATTAATTTGAAAATAATTCTGTACTTCAAGAATTATTTTCTCCAAGGTATCTAATTCCATATTGTATTTGGCTCACGTCTGACATTAAATCTTCTTTGCAATATTATTTCTCCCTTTTTTCCTCTCTTGAGTTTTCATTCTATTTCCTTTAAAGCTTTTCATTTCTGCTGGATATCAATGCTGTTTCATTCATTTACTTGACTTTAAATCTGCTGTTCTATTTTTCTTAGCTTAAAGGCTTTTAATTTTCCAATATAGCAATCTGTTTTATTGTCCTCATCTTCATCAGAAGTGTTTTGTACAGTGCAGTATATCAATGCTGCTTCCTTATACTGTTTACTGGAGTGTTTTCCCATGCTTTAGCAATCAAAATATTCTATGCGTAAAATGGAGGTTCTCAAACTTTGCACAAGCAAAGTGGGTGATATCTGGCCTTTTGAGGCCTAATAGGCAATTCCAAAGTTTATTCCTGGTTTTGCTGAATAATTCCTGCTGTCTGTGACCATGAAAGTCATTTGCTTAACAGTTTTCCCATAAATGATTCATAATGTCTGCAGCACTGCTAATAAAGCATGTTGCAACTTAAAGCATGATTGTTCATTAATGGTTTCTCTGAATGAATCTGTTTCTGTGGCCTTAACAAATACTTCGAGCCTTGATGTGGCTTCAGCTGTGGATCTCCCACTCTTATTGTGGCCTCAATAGTTTCCTAACTTTCTTCTTCAAGTAGATTCTGTCTGTTTGAAAGTCTAAATTTTATTTTTGTTGTTTTAATTCCGGTTTTGCAATGTGTCCCAAGGCTGCAACCCGGGTGTAGATTAATTCAATGACTTTTGGTTTGCTATACTGCAGCTGTGCCTCATGAACATTTTTCCATCCCCACCCCTGTCTGCTTTCCGGAGAGACCACTCTCTCCGTGACTCCCTTGTTCGCTCCACACTTCCCTCCAACCCCACCACACCCGGCACCTTCCCCTGCAACCGCAGGAAATGCTACACTTGCCCCCACACCTCCTCCCTCACACCTATCCCAGGCCCCAAGATGACATTCCACATTAAGCAGAGGTTGACCTGCACATCTGCTAATGTGGTATTCTGCATCCATTGTACCCGGTGTGGCTTCCTCTACATTGGGGAAACCAAGCGGAGGCTTGGAGACCGCTTTGCAGAACACCTCCGCTCAGTTCGCAACAAACAACTGCACCTCCCAGTCGCAAACCATTTCCACTCCCCCTCCCATTCTCTAGATGACATGTCCATCATGGGCCTCCTGCAGTGCCACAATGATGCCACCCGAAGGTTGCAGGAACAGCAACTCATATTCCGCCTGGGAACCCTGCAACCTAATGGTATCAATGTGGACTTCACCAGTTTCAAAATCTCCCCTTCCCCTACTCCATCCCATAACCAGCCCAGTTCGTCCCCTCCCCCCACTGCACCACACAACCAGCCCAGCTCTTCCCCCCCACCCACTGCATCCCAAAACCAGTCCAACCTGTCTCTGCCTCCCTAGCCTGTTCTTCCTCTCACCCATCCCTTCCTCCCACCCCAAGCTGCACCCCCATCTACCTACTAACCTCATCCCACCTCCTTGACCTGTCCGTCTTCCCTGGACTGACCTATCCCCTCCCTACCTCCCCACTTATACTCTCTCCACCTATCTTCTTTACTCTCCATCTTCGGACCGCCTCCCACTCTCTCCCTATTTATTCCAGAACCCTCTCCCCATCCCCCTCTCTGATGAAGGGTCTAGGCCCGAAACGTCAGCTTTTGTGCTCCTGAGATGCTGCTTGGCCTGCTGTGTTCATCCAGCCTCACATTTTATTATCTTGGAATTCTCCAGCATCTGCAGTTCCCATTATCTCTCACACTCCTATTATGCTGTGTTTGATTGAACAGTTTACACATTTTTGAAAATGAAAGCTGTTGTTTTTGGTGTTAGGTTGCTGAATTTCCATTTGAAGTATGCACGCTGCCATACACTGTCAATTCTGTGTAAGTCATCTGCGACAATTAGGAAGAGGAAACAATCATTGCATTACTGTATTGAGAAAACATAGTCTGATGAGTCACATTTACCTTTTTCTGTACTTTGACATGTCTGGAAAAGGGACTAGTGTGTCAAACAAGTTTTCCTTTCTAAACTAAGTTCATGAAAACTTTTCTCACATTGTGTGGGTGTACGTCATCTGCTAACAGTTGTCAGAGGCTTGTTGCTATGTGAGTATATACTAATGGAAATTTGCTCCCAGTTCCATAAAACAATGTAATCTCTCTGAATGAAAAGAAGTGAGGAGAACTCCCTGGGTAACATGTCCATCCTGGGCCTCCTCCAGTGTCACAATGACACCACCCACAACCTGGAGGAGCAGCACCTCATATTCTGCCTCATGAGCCTACAGCCCAAAGAATTTTACCAGTTTCAAAAACTCCCCACCCACAGCCTCATTACATTGACCAACCCTCCCTCTTTTCCTCACCTCCTTGACCTGGCAGAGCCTGTCCATCTACTCTCCACACACCTGCTCCTCCCACCTTACTGACAAATCCCCACCAATCCTCACCTGCACTCTCCTATCACCATCCCACTTACCTTCCCTGACCCCAGCCCCCCTTCTCTATTTATTTCCCGCCGCCTTCCCCCTCCCCATTTCTGAAGAAGGATCCTGACCTGAAACGCCTACTTTCCTGCTTCTCTGATGCTCCCTGGCCAGCTGTGATCCTCCAACTCCACTCTGTTTGATCCCTGACACTAGCATCTGCGATTCTTACTATCTCTGAGCATTTATCAGAGTTGGATTCGTAACAGTCAGCAGACAGAGGTAAAAGGAAAAACAAGTTTTGTTTCATGTTTGCAGCTGAATTTAATTTGTTGGACAGAGGGCATGAAAGTTGATAGTTTTTGACTCTTGAGTTATATCACAACTGTGTGGGATGGTATTTCGATACTGAGCATCAGGTCTTAACTTCAAATTGATTGGTTTGTCACCATCTCTGTCATGGTGCTGGGATACCCTTATGCTCTTCATTGAGAATTGCTTGAACACTAATTGGGGTTAATTGAGCAGTTACATTCAGTGTACCAGCAAAGCCATAAGGCAGTTTAGGAACTGATTTCTGGATAATGTATAACTAATAAAAAGAAAAGTAAGGTTATTTCACTGAACAACACAAATTTCAAACTAATTGAATAAAATCAAAGTATTACTGATGCTGGAGATCTGAAACCAAAATAGAAAATGTTGGCAAAGGAAACCCAATAGATCTGGCACATCTGGAGAGGGAAGCAGAGCTAGTGCTTCAATTCCAAAATGGCCACTCTCTTTCTTTTTATTACTTTCATAGGATTGGAGGTTTGTGGGCGAGGCTGGCATTTGGCACCCATTCCTAACTTCCCTTTCAAAGGTAACTTGTAAGCTATGAAAGAAAACTGACTTTTAATCAGATCTTTCTGTTGATACAAAGGAAATGATATTCAACAGTGATTAAAATGTTTTATAGATCTTTTGGACAGTGAAATCAACCGGTTTTTGGTAAAGTGCATGTCGTGTGGATTCTCACCACAAAACCAAGGGAGTCTAATCATGGTGTCAATCCAAACTCTCCACATTGATCGGAGTGGAGTCCTCCTGTGAACATCATGTCTGATTTTTGCCACCATCACACCATGCACTCTACCTGGAGCAACCAGGAACTCACCGGAGAGCCTAGAACTGACTGGCATTCATGGTGCCAGTGCCACCTTTACAAACGGTCAGGAAGACTTTGGACCTGTACCATCAGTAATAACTACACCAGATACTTTCAACTTCTGTAATAAACATTCCTCTTTCATTCCAGGAGCAAAGCAGCACAGAACAGGGAAGAAAGAGTCAAGATGGAGGGGTGTGGTTATCCACTCCTTATTAGCACAGGATCTTGAGCAAGGCCTAGACTTGTATTGGAGGCTACTCTTGACTTACTGTGCTGGGACCCCCCAAGTGAAGCCTATCCTCCTTGACTGTACAGTGGCCTACTAACAACTGTGACAGGCTTCCTAGCTTTGTGTCTGCACCAAATAGCATAGGGGAGGCAATGGCCTAGCAGTATTCTTACTGGACTATCAATGCAGAGACTCAGATAATTTTTTTGGGGACCTGAGTTCGAATCCCAGGAAAGAATATAAAAGAAAGCAAGATGCAATATAAATCTGCTATTTCTGCCTGAAGAGACAAAGTGCAAAAAGGCAAAACAAAGCCAGGCAGTGATGCTGTGAGCATCCAGTTAGGCCCAGAGTGAATGAGTATTTCAACAGCTAGAAGAAACCCCACAAATACAGGCTGGTCAGTCCAAAAGCTGGGTACATGTCACTGAGCACAGTGTCCTTGGTGGCAGCATTACAATGATAGTTGCCAGTGAAGCCTGAGATGTAGCAATGAAGCTTTATAAGTGTCCTCTAAGTAGATTGGTGATGAGCCATGGGTGTTCATAGAGGCTGGCACAAGTCAGATGCCAATATCCATGAAAGTGGGGTGCATGTGTCTGTGCCCATGAATTATGTCTAAGATGTTGAAGACCAGTGTCCAACAGTTTCTTTTGTAGCAAGTGGAGTTGAACCTGTTAAGAGCTCACCCTGATTTCCAGGCCATGTTATCCTGAGTGCTCGTTTGTATGGTGAGTGCAGTAAGATTGCAACCTATGTTGAGTTGGGCTGTTAACAAGTAATAGTGACTGTCAGCCAGGAGCTTGCTGCTGCCTGGTGAGAGTCTTGCTTTGCTGATTGCGGAAAGCAAACAAGTTGCCGTGAGATGATCTCAACATTGAGATGAGCTTGCCAACTTCTCGCCCAGTCCTCTACTCACCTCACAATATCCACGCTGCTCAGAGCTTGGGAAAATTGTACCTCATGTTTTGTCCCTTTTTTCAATGTCCTCACACAACCTAGTGAATAGTTAGACCAGAAATACAGCAGGTCCACAAGCCTTCTCAAAATAACTGTTTGTCCTCTTGCTAATTGTTCTTTTGGCTTTTAAGTAGTCCAAGTGACGTGGAGGTTCATTAGGATATTTAAAATATAAACTAAAAGTAAAGGGCAAAAGGAAAATGGTTTTGTTCCCTTCAAGATTTGTAAAATCATTTCTAATATGAGGTTACTTGAAAAAAAATTTGACGCATAACAAAATTAATCTCCAGTTGTGGAGGAGATGGTAGTGTTCTCAACAGTTTGCCACACATTCCCCCTTCGTGATTTTGACTTCATTTTCGCATTGAACGTAGATAAAAAAAAATCGTTTACAAGGTAACAATATCAATACTGGAAATTATTTTACAGGTCTTTGAGAGGTACATAAAAAGTAAAATGTCAAGGTTTGGGTTAGAGGGGAGAGTGTTGGGTAAAGGTAAGAGGAAAGAATTAAGTAATTATAGTGCATCAATTCAAACAAGAAGACAAATTAATTTAACTAATCATATTATTTTTAAAATGCCCATTCATACTATGTACTAGGCTCTAGTTTGAGCTGAGTGGACACTTCCTTAAATTCTTGGAGCACCATAGGCAGGACTCCCACCTGCCAATGCTCCTTTTATTTAGCTCTGCCACAAAATTCTGGGACAGGGTCATTTTGATAAAAGAGGTGGGTTGAGATGCCCTGAGGATTAGGGTCAACCACAAGCATGGCGCTGGACTTAGTGCAGGATATTAATGATTCATTTGGACTTTCTGTGGTTATACTTCCTGATGTTAGTCCACACATTCCTAAATTCACTTTCATGATTTGAACTCTCAAGATTCTCAGTTAAGTGGGCCGTCCCTTAGCCACTAGGAAACCACATCCATTTGCTGTGACAATTCAAAGTGCTTTCATCCTCACGTAGTTTTCACAGCAAATTTCTTTCACTAGGCTGTGTAATAAACTGTATCACAGGGTAACATTTTCCAAACTGGATTTTGTAACATTTGAAGCATGAACCTCATAATGTTTCAGTGTTCACAAGGTTGGTGCTCAGACTTAGTTTGAAAGAAGTTTGTGCTGATTGTAGAACAAGGCGCTTACAAATGAAGTGTGCTTTCCATGGAATCATTCTCAACCTGACTCACCATTTGAATTTAGTTATGGTTACATCAGTCAATTGGACTTTGCCTTAACTAATCCTGAGGAATAATACAAATAAAGCCACTGTGAGCTGTTCCCCCACTTAAAATAAAACAGATTTCACAGCACAGCATTCCATGATGGTGATCTCAGAAATCACACACAGCTAAACATTTTTCAACCCATTGACTGCTTGTATGCCTTATCCTTGTGACTGTTTATTCTTAATGAATTGTTTTGCTATATTGTATTTTTCTTTTCGCAAATTAAAGCTCCCAACCTTTTATTAACATTTAACAAACCAATGTGAAATGAATGGTTCATGCATTTTTTTTTATTAGTGACAATGGGTCTGGAAGTCGTTGATGGTGTCACTTTGTGACACAGAATGAAGCCATAGAGACTTACAGCATGGAAAGAGGCCCTTTGGCTCACAATGTCTATGCTCACCTACAAACAGCAAACTACCTTCATTTACCCACACTTGGCCCATAGCCTACTATACCCTGACATTTTAAGTGTTCATCCAAATGCTTCTTCAATATTGCAAGAGCACCTGCCTCCACCCACTCTCTCAGACAGTGTATTCCGTATTTCTACCACCAGTGGATAAAAAAGAATTTCCTCAGATCACCCCTGAACCGCTTACACCTCAGCTTAAATTTATGGCCTCTTGTCTTAGACATTCTGCCATGGACAAAGACTCATGTTTAAACTATTATGCATTTCATAATTTTTCTATAGCTCAATCTGACCCCCCACAACACATCACAACTTCATTCAGAACTGTTAATTTTTAATAAGAAATTTGAATTCCCAGTGGTCAATATTAAGAATCACACAAAAAAAAGATTGTATCAGTGATAATGGGAACTGCAGATGCTGGAGAATCCAAGATAACAAAGTGTGAAGCTGGATGAACACAGCAGGTCAAGCAGCATCTCAGGAGTACAAAAGCTGCTTTTGTGCTCCTGAGATGCCTCTCGGCCTGCTGTGTTCATCCAGCTTCACACTTTGTTATCTTACACAAAAAAGAATTCACGTTTTAAGGCTTTTACTATTGTAAAGAAGGTAAAACAAACATTAACAAAACCCAATATCCCTTGAATGAATAAAAAAAATGACTTGGTAGATAATAAAATACTAAAAATAATTCACAGATAGTGGGAACTGCTGATGCTAGAGAATCTGAGATAACAAGGTGTGGACCTGAATGAACACAGCAAGCCTAGCAGCATCAGAGGAGCAGGAAAGCTGATGTTTCGGGTCCGGACTCTTCTTCTTCTGGACTCCTTTTTTTTGAAGAAGGGCCCAAACCCAAAATGTCAGCTTTCCTGCTCCTCTGATGTTGCTTGGCCTGCTGTGTTCAACCAGCTCTACACCTTGTTTTCTGAAATACTAAAAATGTATACTTTATTAATTTCCTAGCATAATCAGTAACCCTACAGCACAGTAATATATCACATTGCATTATCGGCAGAAATGAAGTCTGGCTTTTAAAACCTGGAATCCATCTTGACAATTTGAAAGGCTCTCTTCTCCCTGATATGCTGGTACAATAATCCTTTTAAAAGCTTCTTCACTCTATGCTCTTGAGTATAATCATATTGCTATCCACCAGTAAAGCACCCACTAATGATTGCTTGGTCATTAACTTTTCCCAAGGCATGTCTCTTGTCTCACTAGCATTCTGCTTTCACAGCTGTAAATATGTTACTTCTCACATACATATATATTCCTTTCTCTTTTCTCTCTGTCCTGCTCTGCAGGTTCGTTGAATCTGACTTTGGGTTTGTAAGTCTACCTAAAGCAAAGCCAGCTGCTCTGTCCTTCCTGCTAAGGTGTTAAACCTCGTGGCTGAATTTCAATAAGGCTTAGCCTGAACCCCTGCCCCAGGGTATTCAGCCCACCTGGGGTTATTATCAAGAATAACTAACAGTACTTCACACTTCCTTCTTCATTTTCTAACTTTACCTTGGGTTAAAGAAACAATTTAAAACATAACTATATCGTAATATTTAGCAGTCATAACAAACTTAGCAGACCAAAGTCAAGAATGTTGAATTTTATGAACAGTTATACTCTAACGGTTAGTTTATTGTGAGAGTGAATCAAGTTTAGAGTCTGAAGGCTAACTATTCATTTTTTTTTAACCAAGATATAAGATTGATACTTTTTATGTTGCCATGAAGATTGTCTTTGAGAGGGGATGAGTCCAAAGATAGACATTGGTAGGTTTGGGTTTCAGGAATTCTAAAAGAAATCCCAGAAATATACGGACGGGTCAGTGTGCAAATATCTGATGGAAAGAGAGTGAGAGCAGCTAGCTACAGCCGGTCTATTTGGTTCACAACACAGGAATGTGGGATGGAGCCCATGCTGAGCTTCAAACATTCAAATTTGTGAGAATGTAAAATGAGGTTGGAAAAATCACCACAAAGGCTTAAAGGAAAATATCTCTGGTGAAAACCCTGACTGCAAAACACAATTCTTGAGTTAAAAAACTGAGAAAGAAAAGAGAGGGGTCAACCCTCAGAATCTAAGAATCATTTTGGAACTAGTTCCTCAAGAATTTAATGTGTGTATCTGGATGAACACAGCAGGCCAAGCAGCATCTCAGGAACACTTTGTGGTTTTTGGAATAAGTTATCTGCTGCAGTTTGTTTTAGTCAAAGTTAGCTTTAGTTTGTTGCAATAAGCGTCTTAAAATGTAAAACCTTGGTGTATCATTATTTTAGTTAATGATTGGAATTCACATTATTTTAAATATAAACTACTAGTCTTCATGGGAATAACAGGATCAGCAACTTGCTGCCCTAACCAGTGAGAGTATAGCAGTGGTTTATCCTTCTTCCAGTCAGTCTCATAAACCCATATGTCTGTCATTATTTCGAACAATGAGTCTTTTACATTTGTGAAAGAGCACCTCGAAAGATATGTTATGACAGTTGAGATTAATCTGTACTGTACGGTATTTTGAAAAGTTTATTTTGATTCATAGCTACAGCTGCAATATTGCTTGATCAAAAAGGGAGTTAACCAGATGGAAAGACATCTTGAAGTTGGGTGTTGTATGATTTCATTTTCCATTGGGGGCTTTTGTGGTATGTCCCCAAGATAGCAAAAGGTGAAATGCTGCTAACTAATGTGAGGGGGTGTGGGCCTGATAGGAAATTGAAAGAACACAAGTGCAAAATAGAGTTACCAGTGAAAAAAAGTTACCTCATTTCTACACAATGTGGGTATGATCAATACTGAGAGTATCAGCTGGCTCATTCATGGAACAAGAACAGAATTTGCTTCAATTAACCGTTTGTTGAGAAAGTGTCAGAGAACAGAATGCGACAGGCAGAGAAATGTTGAGAAAAGTAAGATACAAGATACAAGATCTTTAACAGAATTGGAAATGACTGAGATTATAAACAAATCTCTATAAAGGTGTCAATCTTCATCTAAACTTGCATCACTTGTACAAACTTCACCATGCTGGTGAAAATGTGCAACTCTTTTTGACTAAATAGCTTAATATTAGTCCAGGCGCTGAAGTGCTGGTGACTGTAATATTTCTACAAATCAGCAGCTGAAATAAATGTCTGTGGAATCTTTCAATACTACATGACGCCTGTATATTTATTAATGCATGAGGGCTAATGTAAGCACTGCTGCATCAGGTACAAATTCCTTGTTAATTTCAAACCCCACATCATGGTGACAGTGATCTGCAAGCAGAAATTTAAATTTTATTTCCTGAACTTTGATTTTATTTGAAATTGTATTTTTCCCACCACCTAATATACAAAGCAGTTGCATTGAAGAAAACATTGGTACTGTGTCCACTTTTGTTTGTCATTTATATAAATGATTTAGATGAGAATATAGAAAGCATATTTAGTAAATTTGTGATGAACCAGGATTGCTGGTATGGCTGACAGTGAAGAAGGTTGTATAAGATTGCAAAGAGATCCTGATCAATTGGGTCAATGTGCTGAAGAGTGGTTGATGAAGTTTAATTTGGATAAATGTGAGATATTGCATTTTGGTAAAAGAAACAAGCACAGGACTTACGCAATTAAAAGTAGAACCTTGGATAATGCTGTAGAACAGAGAGACCTAAGAGTTCAAGTATATAATTCTTCAAAGTTTGCATCATGTATAGATAAGGGGGTTAAGTAGATGGTTAGCACACTCACCTTCGTTGTTCAGATCTTTGAGTACAGGAGTTGGGAAGTTATGTTGATGTTGTGTCTGGAGTAGTGTGTACAGTTCTGATCTCCCTGTTAAAGGAAGGACATTATTAAGCTGGAGAGGTTTCAGAAGAGATTTACCAGGATCTCACTGGGAATGAAGGGTTTGAGTTATAAAGAGACGCACGATAGGTTGAGACTTCTTTCATCGGAGCGTAGGAGGTTGAGTTACGACTTTATGGAGGTTTATAAAATCATGAGAGGTATAGATACAGTTAATAGTAGTTGTCTTTCCCTCCGAGGATTTGAAGACTGGGGGTGGGCACATTTTTGAGGTGAGAGGAGAGAGGTTTAAAAATGACATGACGGGCAAATATTTATGCAGAGGGTGGTTCGCATGTAGAATGAACTTCCTGAGGAAGTGGTGGATATGGGTACAATTACAATGTTTGAAAGACATTTGGATAAATACGTGAATAGAAAAGGTTTGGAGGGATGTAGGCCAGGAGCAGGCAGGTGGGGCTAGTTTTGTTTGGGATTATGTTTGGCATGGATTAGTTGGACCAAAGGGTCCATTTCCATGCTGTATGACTCAATAACACTAAGTGGTGGATGCAGGTACAATTACACTATTTAAAAGAATTTTACATAAGTGCATGAATAAGAAGCGTTTGGTGGATATGGGCCAAACGCAGGCAGTTGGGAGTAGTTTGGTTTGGGATTATAGTCTGCATGGACTGGTTGGCCCAAAGGGTCTATTTCCATATTGCATGACTCTACTGCAAGTGGGTGAACTGAATATTGCAGGACCAGAGTGAATGGTAGGAGAACCAGCTAGTCGTTTGTATGTGGGATGTTAAAATGCAGCTCGTAGTTGTGTTCAACACTTCCAACTCAGAATAAAGGCCTGAGGTGTGACAGCTCACTGCAACGTTCTGATGAAGCACATCACTTTTTAAAAAATCCAAAATGACATTAGAACATTACATGCTTCAATTAAACCTGCTAAACTATTCAAAAATGAAATGCATAAACAATGATAGACAAAAGATGGGAAAATACGTTTTTGATTTGAAAGAGAGAAGGAATTTGAATTTACATGGCTTTTTCTACTATCCTAGGCAGCACAAAGATCTTCTAACTACAACCAAGTGCCTTTTTAAAGTGTAGCCAATATTGTAGTGGGGGAAATGTGAGATCCAATTTGTGCATAGCTAACTTTCGCAGAATGACAATAAGATAATACCCAGCTCATCTATTTGCTGATGTGGATTAAGGGATAAATATTGTTCACAAGGTGAGCTCCTCATCTCTTCAAGCAAGAATTTTTGAACTTTATTTTCATCTACAGTTTGACATCACATCACATCACATCACATAATTATCTGACAGGCACCCTTCCTGATAGTATATCCTTCAGCATTGTCCTGGAGTGTCCATTATGGATGTGTCCAAGTGGGATCTCAACTCACAGCCTGGCTCTGAGGTGAAAATTTTACCGTTGTGTCAAGGTTGAAAATACTAAAGACATATGGAAATGAAATTTCTACATCTGTCTTAACAACTTTGTACAAATCCATAAGAGCATTTTTTTTCTTAAAAATAATTCCCCTATTGATATTTCCCAGCATCAGTTGTATTAAATTACAGATAAGTGGTCACTGTGAGAATGCAGTATGTGGTATGGAAGAGATTTTATGTACTTTAGAAAATTACAGTCAGATCTGGGTTTTGTAAAAATGCGCCAAAACTCTTTTTTGGTTTATTTATGTTCCATGTAAAAGGAAACAGGCCTGATTGTGAAAATTTGGCTCAAGTTTATTTTAAATCTGTTTTTATTCCAGCACTTATGCACTGGTGGGTTTTCTTGACTATCTTGGGTTTTCTGAGCGAAACATTGGCCCAGGCATGCTGATCAGGCTGGAATTCCCATCTCTTATCAGATTAAAAGTTACCTATGAGACATTTATCCAGGAAGCGGATTGAAAACTCACTCTCTTGTCTTCTATGCTGGAGTTCGCTAGACGGGGAACTCCAGTTATAAACTTGCCCAGGAATCCATGAACCCAGCAGCAAAGAAAATCCTCACAGCAATTAAGCCTCCTTTTGCAACAGTCAGTGCACTGTGTTCTGTGATTTAAATGCCCAGTCCCACATTGACAGCTCCTATAAAAGGCTAAGTATATAGCTCTTGTGACACATTAGTTGTATCTCTACCTCTGAACCAGGAGACCCGGATTTAATTCCCACCTACTCCAGAGATGTGCATATATCTCTGTCCATGTTGATGAGAAAATTATCTAGAAGAGGTAGGGGGAAGGGGGCTTGTGTCAGGTAGATGAGACTGTGCCAGATATGTACGATGCCAGGTGAGTGAATGTATAAGTCAGAGATGGGGTGGTATGTCAGGTTGCACACGCGAGAGAGAGTCATTGGGCCTGAGAGAGGGGTAAGGCCAATGGTCAAATGTTGGGCGTGGGGTGGGGGGACGGCTGGTTGCAAGGACTTGGGTGGAGTGAGAAGGTTTTGACTTAAGTTTGGGGTTTCCCTGGTCCAGTGAAATGTGGTGCCATGGCTCAGTTGGGATTGAATGCTGTTGGATCTGACAACTGGGAAGGCTTGTGCGGTCCAGTAGGGGTTGGCTGGCTGAGGGGAGATAGGAGTTGGGTCCAAGACAGGCTAATGGGGATGGTGGAGATTTGGGTTAGATGAAGGGGGTGCCCAATCATGGATGATTGCAGAAGTCTGCAAGTGTCTGAAGTTGGAGAGGTGCATTTGCAGGGTTCAGCAGTGGGGTGAGGTCTTCATTTTAATCATTGCCCAGAAGTTAGAGTAATTTCTAATCCTCTAACAGTTCCTAGATAAATATTAAATTTAACTGAATCAGAAGCCGTTGAAGTTTCCAACTTAATGGGACTTTTTCAAAGGGCTTTAGGCCTTTAGGAGAATTTCTCATCGGAATATCCAATTTCTCAGAAAATTCCCACAAAATCTGCTCTGTCAAAGATTCAGCAGGGTCATGGCATGTAAATCCAGTCTGTGCCAACCCAACAAACTCTCTGGCCATTGGAATATCCAAGCCAATAGTTTATATAATTAGTTTCAATTTCACTAATTGCATTGGTATCATACTGAAAGTACAGTTAGTTTCTATAATTATAAAATCATGAGTCACAGTTATGCGATGTGGATATTATGTTTATGTTATTGCAAGTGTATTTGTTATTGCTAGAACTATTCCAGAAATCCGCAATATTCTTGTTATCAGAGCACTGAACTGTGGTATAACTGTAATCATGTCACTAGCTTCAATATTCAAAATATAACCAGTTTTCAGGCAATGAGTGTTTTCCATTTGCTACGTCTGAATATCAACTCAGTGTCACACTATTTTCTGTTATATTCACTGCCAATTGGTCCTTTGTGTGTCATAGCAATATGCAAATTGAGGTTGAATAAAAGAGGTTTTGACCGTAACTAAACTGGAATTTTCTCAGTTACAGTTCATTTCCTCCTTTTGGGCATTTTAAAGGAAAATAAAAACATTTAGAACTTCGGAATCCCATCAAATGCTGGCTGGCATCATATCATAATTTAATCCCTGAAAGTCACTGGAATTTTAGCCCATGGCAGTCATTGACTGACTAATCTCTGTAAATGGGAAGTGAAATAATTTAATTTCCCCATGTCACTTAAGAAAATGTTAAATAAGGCTGCAGTTTTCCTGCAACTAGCAGGTTTCCATTTAAAGGAAAACATACTGATGTTGTCTTCACATGACCAAGCGCTTTAGGGGGTGTGTTGCATTTTATGACTTGGACGTTTGTAGAAACTAGGTTCTGCATCTAAACAGTCTAAAACAGGCTCGCCCAATCTTTACACACTGGCCTGCGAGGGGCACATTTTAATCTTTCTTTCATGCTGTGTTGGGTGGGGGCAACAAGCAAAGGGAACCCTGATCAAAATCTCCTCTCAGAAATACAGAGCACACTTACTTCATAAAGAAGGGCCGGAAAGATAACTTGTGTAAGATTCCCCCTCCTCAGAGAATTCGGCCTGTTATCTTAAATTAAACTGCAGAAAACTTTGTTTTAACCAGCACCGTATCAACTAGCACTCTTGATAACTGACAAAACTTATGTTCTTCAAATACTGTGATCTACCACTTTGCCTGACTATTTATGTTTTAAATAAAGTATAACAGTCACAAATGTTTTCCCCTTTGACATGCTAACTCTTAGACAGCCGTCAAACCTGTCGTCAAACTTACCTTCAACACTTCTCATGTTATAGATTTCATATCGATATGTGAGACTATCGCAATCGTGTGACCTTCAATTTTGCAAAGCACTTCATTATTGCCAACACTGTTCTAGCATGTCAGCTATTCAGTTGCAGGTACATGTAAGATACTTAACCTTAAATTTGTTCTGATAAAGATGATCTGACCATCTATAGACATGTAGACATCAATGACCAGGTCCTGACATTACTGATACTTTGGTCAAGTCTGGGTGATTGGCATGAAAAGTAACTTTCTACTGTGGAGATACATGTGTCAATGTTCACAAGTGTAGATCAAGGCTCATGCTTCCTGCTCTTTGGTGTAGGATTTGTGTTCGATTTCCAACAATGGGTTGGCAACTAATCATGCATCTCCTACACAGTAGCGTGGGAGTATAACTCCAATCACGTTTTCTAGTGCATCTGTTGTGATATACACTTTTTTTCATGTGTTCTGGAAAGCGTGAGAACTGGTGGAGATGTTAACTTCACTTTTGATGTGTTAACTTTTGATTGTTGTCCATTCCAATCCCCTATCTTTATGCAGCAACTTTTAAGGGGGCCCTGTATCTCTACATAGTTGGAAAAGAATGCATGATACAACTCAATTACTGAAGATGATTGCCAACTTTTCTACATTCGTTGGGGTTAGAAGCAAATGAATATTTTTGCTGTTGGGTATTGTAGACTTAATTCAATCTTCTGTCACTTTGTACCCTAGAAAGTTATGTTTGGATGCCACAACAGTTAATCTGTCCTTGTTGAAATTCAAATTGTGTTTAGAGCCCAACAGCATGGCTGAGGATCAATGATTATATTCTGCTTTGTTCCTTGCATGGAAAATTACATTTTCAAATGGATTGAGTACTCCGTCTGACAAATGAAAGGAATGATCTTCTACAATGTGCTTCGTCTTGCACTTCACCCATGGGACATTCTGTGCTCCTGAATGATAACTCCATGATTAACAAAAGTTCTTAGATATGAGCATTCTGCTGTTCTGCTAATAGTATCTGCAAATAGCTCCATCACATTTCAAGTTTTATGAAGAATGTGGAGTCATGAAATGATGCTGCTAATTCTTGTAGGAAGTGGCACTTGCCTGGAATAATTGTTTTGTTGACTGTCGTGAGGTTGACACATGTTCATGTTTCCCATGTTTGTGTTATACAGTGATCAGATAGAATGCAAAACTGTTGAGTTTGGCTTTTTGGTTGTGCATGGGAACTGCGAACATTCTCAAAACCAAAATAATTCAGTCATCATAAACTTGAAGAGTTGTCGCAAGAGTCAGAGAGAGTTTTGAACAACACCAATTTGTTGCTCGGTACAAATATTTTCACACATACCTCAATGAGGTATGGCATTGAGATGTTTGCAATCTCTACTGAGCCTTCCTTGAAATAATCTGATGCTTTACCATCCATGAGGGGACTCAGCTGCTGTATCTCATCCTCAAGAAGCGACTCCCCATATATCAAACTTATGAAGCCTTCTTTGATGAGTATCACATCTTTTGGAAATGATCCTGCTTTAACAATATATCATTCTACTTTGAGCTAGACATGGTGCTGGGTATCATTGGTGTGACTCCACGATCTGAGGACTTGATTGATGATTTCTGAAGATGAAGGGGTCTCTCGCAGGTCTGGCAAAACTCATTTCATTTGACAGTTGCCTCTATCTTTGACCCAGATTATTTATTAAGAGTACTTACTGCTTTATCAAGCATAGATGTGTCAGGAACATAGGACATAGAACATTACAGCACAGTACAGGCCTTTCGGCCCTCGATGTTGTGCTGATCTGTCATACTGATCTGAAGCCCATCTAACCTACACTATCCCATGTACGTCCATATGCTTATCCAATGACGACTTAAATGTACCTAAAGTTGGCAAATCTACTACCGTTGCAGGCAAAGCGTTCCATTCCCCTACTACTCTCTGAGTAAAGAAACTACCTCTGACATCTGTCCTATGTCTTTCACCCCTCAATTTAACGCTATGCCCCCTCGTGCTCGCCGTCACCATCCTAGGAAAAAGGCTCTCCCTACCCACCTTTCTGTGAGTTGCTTGATTATTCACTGGCCATCTACCCTGAGATAATAGTATCAGACATAATGGGAACTGCAGATGCTGGAGAATCCACGATAATAAAATGTGAGGCTGGATGAACACAGCAGGCCAAGCAGCATCTCAGGAGCACAAAAGCTCCT
Source organism: Stegostoma tigrinum (assembly GCF_030684315.1). Taxonomy (NCBI): domain Eukaryota; kingdom Metazoa; phylum Chordata; class Chondrichthyes; order Orectolobiformes; family Stegostomatidae; genus Stegostoma; species Stegostoma tigrinum. The sequence goes on from NC_081382.1 coordinate 20,770,807, forward strand.
GAGATGCTGCTTGGCCTGCTGTGTTCATCCAGCCTCACATTTTATTAACCTGAGATAATATATAAGTATTGTCAGGTCACTGCAACCCTGAAATTTAGCCATCCTAAGAAGTGAGTGGATTTCCTGGTAAAGAAAGGAAGGGTGCTAGAGTAAGTAAATTTAATTTATCCTCTATTTTCTCACCAATAATCATGCTTCATGCCTCAGAGGTATGCAGAAATTATATAATAAAACAAAGAACTGTGGATGCTGGATATCAGAAACAAAAAACAGAAAATGCTGGAGAAACTCAGCAGCTCTAGCAGCATCATTGGGTGCAGGGTCACTGGATTTGAAATGTTAATGCTGATTTCTTTCCATACGTGCTGCCAGCCTTCCAGAGTTTCTCTAGCAATTTCTGCAGAATTGACAACTCTTCGATGTAAATGAGAGTTCCAGTAAAAGCTTCTAAATTGTTTGCTGTCATGGTTATAGCTTTGTGCTTTCAGCTTAGATTCTGTTTCTCTGAAGTCACACCCAGGCTTGACTAACAACACGCTAAATGGAGAAGAGTCAACAGACATGCTTAATAAACATCGATCAATTGAATGTGGCAATACACTCCAGGCAAAGAGCAAACTGGGCCGTTCTATGAAAACAACCTATCACAGTGTTCACTGGACAAAACTATATTGTTGGTACTTCGGCCTTTCTCAACTATTTGTCCCATGGGAGTGTTCATACTTGGGCAAATGCAGCATTAGTACACCTTTAAAAATCTAGTCGTTGTAAAGAATTAGGATTTCATTCAGTTTCTCTGTTGCCTATTTCTGTCACTCTGATTAAATTTGTTTAATCAAATGACAGCTGGGAGGCTAATGCTGATGCAACATGATAACAGCAGAGGGATTATTGTACAGTATAGTTCAAATAATGAGACCTCTATGTTAATATTTGCATCTCAATTGTAGTCAATTTAATTCTTCATCCGTGTTATAATTGACTTTTAGAGCTGTATATTTATGTCACCAATTTTGCAATAACATCACATAAAACAAATTGGACATTGCATTGTCTCTCTGGGCTATCTTGTATTTTGCTTCATTGAGTTCAATGTAGTAAGGTTTTATAATCTCTGTGCAGTACTGAAGCAATTCTGGTACTCATTGATGATTTAATTTTAAATTTAGGGCACCTTGCATTTTGACACTCCTTTAATGAATTTTCAGCAAAAATATGCATGCAATTTGTTTGTGTGCTGATGTGTGTGGGTGCTTGTTTAGCAAAGAGTGGATGGGTGTGTGTGTGTGTGTGTGTGTGTGTGTGAGTATGTAGACCTGTGTCTATTTGTTTGTGAGAATTTGTGAGCATGTGTGTTGTGTGTCTGATGGGCCCATGACTGTGTAAGTATATTTTCTTGTATGTGTGTGAATGCATTGTATGTGTGTTCGTGTCTGTGTCTGAGTGTTTGTGAGTGTGTGTTGTGTGTAAATGTGAGTGTGAGGGTCAGGGTCAGTACGCATGTGTGTGTGAGTGTGTAAGTCTGTGTGCACATGTCCATGTTTCTGTGTGAGTGTGTGCATGTTTGTGAGTCCTGTTGTGTGTATGTGTGACCGTGTGGGTGTGTGTGTTTTGCTGCATGTGTGCGTGCATGTTTGTGACTGTGTGTATATGTGGGTCTGTGTCTTTGTGAGTGTGTGGGTTGTGTGTGTGAGTGTGTCTGTGTGAGTGTGTATGTTGGTGTGCATGTGTGATTCTATGTCCATGTGTCTGTGCTTATGTGCATATACACATGTAGTGACGTGGCTTGTGTAATTGGTCTACATCCACAATTGTCCTTAAATATAATAAACATTTGCTCAACACTTTTTCTAAACAGCTCGTTTAATTGGTTCATCAATACAGTAGATAATAGGAACATATACCAAATTTCAACAAAAAAAATTGAAGTTCTTTTTTATGTGAACAGTTTGCAGCTAATTCTGGCAACCAGTTACCTTAACATGAAAATAGCAATATTGCACAATCCCTTAACACATCAAGATGAAGGTGAGTGAGAAATGCGTGTAGGTTGCTGAAGGTTGTGACCATCCTCTGCAAGCAGTTCGCATCACCCAAAACTCCCACAGTGGAAATATTTAAACTTCATAACACAGCCCCCAATTGTTAACTTTACCTACCTTAACCCCACCGCAGTGAGAGAATCCCACAGGAAATGAGTTCATCGCTTTCAGTCTGAGACACTGTTGGGTTTTTGCATGTTTTCACCTGCACATCCTGCTCCTTCAGAACATATGTCTCTTCTCTGTTTTGACTGTAAAAGGATGTCTTTTTCTTTGAACTTTATGACTTTGGATCTAGGATTTCATTTCTCTGAGTACCGTGGAACTGAAACAGAGGGCTAAACACAAAATACTTACTCAAAACACATTCAACCCATTAGCTAAATTGAGTCATAGAGATGTACAGCACAGACACAGACCCTTCGATCCAACTCATCCATGCCGGCCAGGTACCCTAAATTAATCTAGTCCCATTTGCCAACATTTGGTCCATATCCCTTTAGATCCTTCCTATTCGTGTACACATCCAGATGCCTTTTAAATGCTGTAAATGTACCAGTGTTCACCACTTCCCCTGGCAGCTCATTCTGTACACACACCATCCTCTGTGTGAAAAAGTTGCCCCTTAGGCCCTGTTCAAATCTTACCCCTTTAACCCATACCCTTTAGTTTTGGATTCCCCTACCTTGGAGAAAAGACCTTGACCATTCACACTATCTATGCCCCTCATGATTTTAGAAACCTCTATAAGGTCACCCCTCGGCTTCTGATACTCTAGCGAGAATAGCTGCAGCCTTTTAAGCACCCGTCTATAGCTCAAACCTACCAACCCTGGCAACATCTTTGTAAATCTGTTCTGAATCCTTTCAAGTTTAACAACATCTTATGGCACAAAGACCAGAATTGGATGCAATAATCCAAAAAAAATGGCCTAACCAACATCATGTGCAGGCCCAACACCTAAACTCAATGCACTGGCTAATAAAGGCAAGCATACCAAGCACCTTCTTCACTATCCTGCCTACCTGTGACTCCACTTCCAAGGAACAGTGTACCTGTACTCCAAGGTCTTTTTTTAGCAACACGCTCCTGGATCTTACCATTAAGTGTACAGGTCCTGATATGATTTGCCCTACATAGAGTTTATTGGTAAATCCGGCACTTTTTTCTCTAATGTGACACTTTTGATGAAAAATCTTTTACATTGTAGATAAGCTACAGAGCAAATGGATTCACAAATGAAATGCATCCCACCCACACTTTATCTTTTGGTGGTTGTTTTATTTTGTATTAGATTGACATTGTGAGTTGTAATGTCTTACTTTTCCAAATGGTCTTCTGTATGAACTGGGATTTTGGTTGCATCAGGCTCACTTGCTGTGGATTTTTAAATTTGTATTGTGGATTGTTATTTATTCTGGAACTTTTCAGATTAGAATGTGCTTGTCAATCTTTTAGACTGAGAGATATGTGCTATTTTTAAAACATCTTGCTCTGAAGAAGAGGTCACATTTTCAAGAGTTTCTTTTTGATTGTGTAAAAATTATGCAGTGAAATAAAAATGGGGCAAAATTTACATGATCCTGTGATGGGACACAGCAAGTACCAGACTGCTCAAATATTCTCCTTGTCTCACATCTACTAATCCCTTGAGGCTGGTACACATTGAGACTTGTGGAGTTACTGTATTGCAATGTCTCCTCTGATCTGTATTGGAGAATTTGAGAGCTTTAATAACAAGTGAGCTGTATCCGTGGGCTATCCATTGCATGTGTTCATTACTCCATTAAATTCTATAAGCAGATCCTCAACATTACTTGCAGAGACATGAACATTTACAATAGGAAATAGACACCGATTAATAAGTGTTGTCGTATCTGTTTTCACAGGGAAAGATGCAATATGTCTCACTGAAATTAATTGGATCCAACAGTTGAGTGAGAGTGTGGAACTGAAAGAAATTGATATTAGTGAAAAAGAAGCATTAGAGAAAGGAAAGGGACTGAAAGTTGTCAATTCCCTGCGACTTGACCTTCTCCCCATACTGTTGAAAGAGATGGTTCGATCATGTATACAGGAAATCATCTTTCAACTTCAACTAAGTATGCAATGGTGCCTGAGGATTGGAAAGTTGCCAATGTTAACCCACTGTTTAAGAAAGGAGGGAAAGAGAATGCAGGGGACTACAAACCGGTTAGAGGTTGTCAGTAATAGGAAAAATAAAATAATCTCTTATAAAGGATGTGATTACTGAATATTTAGAAAATTATTGTCTAATTGGAAAGAGTCAACATGGATTTATGAAGAGCAAATTACGTGTGAGAAACCATAGAGTGTTTTAAGGATGTCACTAGTCAACAAATGGGAACCAGCAGATGTGGTGTATTTAGATTTTCAGAAAGCTTTTGATCAAATCCCACACAGGAGGTTAATAAAACTAATTAAAGCCCATGGAATTGACAAAATATATTTGCAAGGGTTAACAGTTGGCAGAAAGCAGAGAATAGGAATAAACGGATTGTTCTCAGGTTAGCAGACTGTGACTAGTGGCGTACCACAACATTCAGTGCTTGGGCCCCATATTTTCACAACTTATATCAATGTATTGGATATGGGGCCAATTGTAATAAATCCAAGTTTGCAGATAATGCAAAACTTTGAGAGAATGTAAAGAAGCTTCAAGGTTTAGACAGGCTGAGTGTGTGGGCAAGAGCAAAACATATGGAATAGAATGTGGAAATGTGTGAAGTTATCTGAAGTTCTGAGGAAAGGTCACCAGAACCAAAATGTTAATTCTGATTTTTCTTCACAGATGCTGCCAGACCTGCTGAACTTTTCCAGCAACATCTGTTTTTGTTCCTGATTTACAGTATCCACAGTTCTTTTGGTTTTTGTGAAGTTATCCACTTCGGTAGGAGAAAAAAAAGTACAGAGTATTTCTTAAAACGTGAGGGATTCAAAAATGTTGATATCCAAAGTGACCTGGGTGTCCTGGTTGACAAGTCACTGGAAGCCAATATGCAGATACAACAAATAATTCCAGAAGCAAATAAATGTTAGCCTTTATTACAAGAGAAACTAATTTCAGGGGCAAAGAAGTTTTGCTTCTGCTATGTAGAGCATAGGTAAGACCACATCTGGGGTATTGTTTTTCAAACTATTTCCCCTTTGTCAAAGGAAGCATGTACTTGCCATCGAGGGAGACCAGCAAAGGTTCACAAGACCGGTTCCTGCAATGATAGGACTGTCTGATAAGGAGACATTGAGGAAACCAGGCCTGCACTTTCTGACAGAAACTCAAGAAATTCCTGAAGGGATAGACAGGATAGGTGTGGAAAGGATGTTTCCCTGGATGTGAATCTAAAACCAAGACATATTGCCTCAGAATAAAAGGCAAGTCATTTAGGACTGATGGAAGGAAAATCCTGTTTATGCAAATAGTTGACTGAGGAAGCTCAGTTACAAAGTAATTCAAGTTGGAGATTGATAAATTTCTAGTTACTAGTGACTTGAAGAGATATGGACACGGCCTGGGAACATGGTATTGAGACAGATGAGTTATGATGTTGAACAGTGGAGCAGGCTGATGGGTTGCTCCTATGTTCACCAATTTTTTTCTATGATTCAGTAGTATGTCTATGAGAATACAATTATTGCTTTTTTATAACCGCTGCTGTTTTTTGTTTAGCTAACAGCCAAAATAAAGTAACAACAACAATTTACGCTTGAATAGAGCTGAATTTTATGTTGGGGGGAGAATTGTCTTGCCTCCCCATTAGAAAGGTTGGTTGCAAACTCACTGTCTTTGAAAAGGGCTGTCTTGCGGAGATATTAAGCTGCGGGCAGCATAAACAAGTAAAGAGTGGGATCTCTTGGTCTCAGATCCACTACTGAGGACTACCAGCCAAGATTGTCTGAATGTGCAGTTGGCACCTTACCACCCTCTTGTATCACAAAGACTGTTTCAGGAGCATGTAGGAAGATGGGCTTACCTCCGTGCAATGTCTTAGAAAACCATCCCTTATCTAATACATGCCCAATGGGACACTGTAAAATACAGGCCATAGTATGTATAATGTAGAAACAATTCTTAAAGGATTGATCCAACCAGAATGGACACAGAGTTGGAGGGAGGATAAAATGTTGGACCATATTGTTGCTTTTAAGAATGAACATATAAGAGGAAAGCTGATGGTTTTTCAAATGGGAATCTTAAGATACTAGGGCTGCATAACTAAAGGTATATTTGCTGATGATGGCACAAACGTAGTTGGGACCAAGGTGCCTGGATCAAAGCAGTGAGTTCCAGAGCTAGAGCAAGTTAGAGATGAGAGAAAGGAAGAGGCAAAGAAGGGATTTGACTACCCATGTGAGAATTCCGAATTGATGACTTTGGGAGACAGGAGCCAATGTTGAGCTACATTCAACATTGGATGACATGAAGATGACAAAGTGTGGAATATACTAGACCTGAAACAAAAAGCTAAACAGTTAATAATGGCCTCAAAAGCATTTTAACCCATTGGTTCAAATCACAGGAAATTTCTTGATAAATAACACTGAACAGAATAACACTTCCCTTTTTCTGCAATATTGAGCGTTTGATGAAAAATCAGTAATTTGTAAATAAACTGTACAGGAGATGGAGAGACTGGGAGTGGCAAAATGATTTATGAATGGACAGTGAAGGAAGCATGCAGCATAGAAACTGGCCAGTAAGGCATAGGAGTTATTGAATCTACATGCTACAAAGGCAATGATGAAGATTTACCTTTGAAATTTACTGCTCCATAGAAAACACCTTCCAAAGCCAAAGCCACTACCATCTAGAAGAACAAGGGCTGCAGATACATGAGCCCACCACTACCTGCAAGATCTTCTCCAAGCCAGTCACCATTTTGACTTGGAAAAACATCACAATTCCTTCAGTGTCGCTGACTCAAAATCCTGGAACTCCCTCCCAAATGGCATTGTGGGTGTACTTATGGTGCATGGGCTGCTTTGGTTCAAGAAGACAGCTAAACATAATCTCCGTAAGGGCAACTTGGAATGGCAATTAATGCTGGCCCAGCCAATGGTGCTCACATCCCATGAGTGAGCAAAAAGAATATTTGGGCAGCACATCAGCAAAAACAAGAGTCACAATGGGTAACAATACACATTGGGGATAAGATACTCTTTGTGGCAGAAAGGAAATAAGATCTGGAGCTAGGCTCATGTTGCTAACTTCTCTTAGATCAAAGGAAATACAGACGCACTCCAACTATTCAGCTGACAGTGATGGAGTGCTGCCATCAGAATAACTGGGAACTTGATCTAGCACTAATAGCAATAACCCAACAGTTAAATACAGGCAACATACTAAGGTCCTTCACCAATGTTACAGGGCGAAGAGGTGGAGTAGAGGGGAGCTATGAAAAGTCTGACTTTGAAGGATTAAAATGCACTTTTCATTACCCATGTTCTTTTATGCATCATATTATTTGGCAAGAAAGTTTCAAAGAAGTGGGCAATGTGTTATGGCTGCGTTGTGGTTCCAAGTTAAGAGACGATGGTTTTGATATAATGCTGAAGTATAACATTCCTTTGTATTGTAATAAACAGAACTCTGATTGTTACGGGTTTTTGGATCAGAGCCAGTTTTAAAACTATTCAAATCTCAAACTCTAAGGTGCCCCAGTTGAGTTAGACGATCTGAATGTACAATGGTGCATTGTGGATCCTATGGAAGATTCTGTGGGAGATATTAGTTGGTCTTTAGGGCAACAGTTCCCAGCATTTGGTTGATGTTTTTAACTGTGCCTTCTAGAAGAAATTAAATTGGTTCCTTTTAGGTCAAGTTTATAGATAAATTAAAATCAAATGGCCATCCTTGGAGCGATTAATCCCAGACTCCTTAGAATCCCTACAGAGCAGAAGCAGCCATTTGGTCCATCAAGTCTGTACAGACCCTCTGAAGAGCATCCTACCTGGACCCAGCCTCCCATCCTATCCCCTAATCCTCTAAAGGTTATGAATTTTGACATTGCACAGAAACCTGCTGCATTGTTTCTTCTGTATTCAGTGGGAAATGTCAGAATGTAAACAAAAACTGCAGATGACACAATTGGTTATTTTTAGTGATTCATTATGTATGAGCAGCATTGCATTTGAGTGAACAAGAATGCACTGAGAGTCACATAAAAAGAAAACACAATCTTTCTATTCGCTTACTCTTGGTTAGGGTTAAAGTATAAAAGCAGAAGACTTTTTTTTATCCGAAATACATCAAAGTAGATCAAATTGGTCATTTTCTCAGAAGAGCAAGGTGCCAATTTTAGTGAGGTGACCACTCTAACTCACATTGATGTTTAATACTTTATTAAACATTATTGCCAAAATGGCATTTAAGTTCAAATGGTTTGGAATCTTACCTTTTGTATCTGAAAATCTTCTGAGGATCCAACTGTAAGTTTAAATACATTTTTACAGTTTTCTGTTAAAGATGTATTGAATACAAAACAGGAGAGAGTTAAATATTAAATAGCCATATTTTAACCTTAACTTGACTCAATTGATGTAATGCTGGAGAATTGAATGCAAAGCATTGTGCATTGACCTGGTTCAGAGGCTGCTGTTCCATCACTTATTTTGAACGTTAAAATATTATGCATTGGGAACTCTCGGTCTAATGAGAATGAACAATAGTTAGTGATTGCTTTGATTCTTAGGCAATGAGAAGCACCATGTCAGTTATTCTTTTCACAGAAAGCAAGCTATGAATTTCATATGTCTCTGATTAATGTGCCACATTTGGAGAAACCTTATGTCCCTGTTATACTGGTTCTTGGAACATTCAATGAAGGTGTAGTCTGTTTTCAGACAATTCAGATGTTCACATAATATTTACTTCCATTCATTGTTATGCAACAAGACCTGGACATCATTTAGATTTGAACTGATGAATGTCAAATACATTTGTGCCAGACAAATGACAGGTAAAGGCAATCGCCAACAAGGGATATTTATCACATCACCTTGATATTCAACGGTATTAATATTCCTGAATTCCCCAGTGCCCAATGCCACATCCAGAAATTAAATGGACATGAATACTGCGGGCAGTCACTAGTGAGTAGTCACTTTCTGAGAGGCAAAGTCTTTCCACCCACCATAAGGCACAAAATCTGAAGTGCAGTGGAATTTTGCCCACTTTTCTGGATGAATGCGGACAGCGACGTTTTTCCAAATTTGACTTCCTGAATTTAATAACATTGAAGATTTTAGAAAAACCACAAGAAGGAAAAAAAAACTTCAAATAGCACAAAGCAAAAGAAAAGTGTTTTGTTAATAGAATAAACTACAGTTGCTTAAAGCTGAGCAGTTGAAAGTAGCTATGAGTGTTTTTACTCAAGTTGCTGCAAGTACTGAACAGATGGGATGATTTATTGATTTACTGTGTTAGGAATATTAGAAGAAACTATTCAGTTTGGCTATTTTTAGTCATCTGAAAATGATGCAATTACCTAATTCAACGTCCACCATAAAAGCTCTTTGTTTGAGAGAAAATGCTGCGATTGGAATTTCTACAGTGATTAGGAATGGTGAGAACCTTATGGCTCATTGGTTCTGGTTAACATTTGGAGCATTCATTTGATGCCATGTAGAAAACCCTCATAAATGTTCACTCAACTACAGATCAAAAACAATAGCAGTGACAATTTTTCACCCTTAAAAGATCAAACTAATACCCAGTTCTTGCCGAGGTCTATCTGTCTTCCCAATAGGAGCCACTCGCTGCATTGGTTGTGTGACCCCGGGATATAGTTTTTCTCTGTAGCAAAGACAGGGGATTTATTGCAGGATTTTTTGTCACTGGGAATAGCTAAAACTTAATTTCACAAACAAAAGAAGTTAGAACATGTCTTTGCTTTTGACAGCCATTGAGCAGAATGCATTGAAAGCCAATTGCCTGCACAGAACTCAGGAGCACAAAAGCTGATGTTTTGGGCCTAGACCCTTCATCAGAGAGGGGATGGGGAGAGGGTTCTGGAATAAATAGGGAGAGAGGGGGAGGTGAACCGTAGATGGAGAGTGAAAAAGATAGGTGGAGGGGAGAGTATAGATGGGGAGGTAGGGAGGGGATAGGTCAGTCCAGGGAAGACGGGCAGGTCAAGGAAGCAGGATGAGGTTAGTAGGTAGGAAATGGAGGTGCGGCTTGAGGTGGGAGGAAGGGATAGGTGAGAGGAAGAACAGGTTAGGGAGGCGCAGACAGGCTGGGCTGGTTTTGGGATGCAGTGGGGGTAAGAGGAGATTTTGAAGCTTGTGAAGTCCACGTTGATACTATTGGCCTGCAGGGTTCCCAAGTGGAATATGAGTTGCTGTTCCTGCAACCTTCGGATGGCATCATTGTGGTACTGCAGGAGGCCCATGATGGACATGTCGTCTGAGGAACTCCCCCTCCCATTCCTCAGATGACATGTCCATCATGGGCGTCCTGCAGTGCTACAATGATGCCACCTGAAGGTTGCAGGAACAGCAGCTCATGTTCCGCTTGGGAACCCTGCAGCCCAATGGTATCAATGTGGACTTCACCAGCTTCAAAATCTCCCCTTCCCCCACTGCATCCCAAAGCCAGCCCAGCTCGTCCCCTCCCCGCACTGCATCTCAAAACCAGCCCAGCGTGTCCCCGCCTCCCTAACCTGTTCTTCCTCTCACCTATCCCTTCCTCCCACCTCAAGCCGCACCTCCATTTCCTACCTACTAACCTCATCCCGCTTCCTTGACCTGCCCGTCTTCCCTGGACTGAACTATCCCCTCCCTACCTATACTCTCCTCTCCACCTATCTTCTTTTCTATCCATCTTCGGTCCGCCTCCCCCTCTCGCCCTATTTATTCCAGCGCCCTCTCCCCATCCCCCTCTCTGATGAAGGGTCTAGGCCTGAAACGTCAGCTTTTGTGCTCCTGAGATGCTGCTTGGCCTGCTGTGTTCATCCAGCTCCACACTTTATTATCTTGGATTCTCCAGCATCTGCAGTTCCCATTATCTCTGCCTGCACAGAACTATTGACTTTTAACTTATCTCTGTACTCACACCCACTCAGTAATACAGCTGGCAAGCATCTGCCGGTATGTACCTGGCCCAGATGTGAATTCCACAGTATCACAATAGTTTATTAAATGTGCACATTCCACTCTGTAACAAGTTATGCTTACGAAATTTTGATTTTCTGACTGGATAGTTTAAATGTACACAGTCAAACCGAATGATTGAAGTTATGAACACAATTGGCTAACAGAATTGTTTGAATTGAAACAGAGAGCTTCTCCTATCTGTTTAAGTTGTCAGGCCGTTGAAAGGGAAAGGTTGTTAACAGAAATGAAACACCAAAAAGTCAAAAATAACCTTGGCGTGGTTCCAACCTCAGACATCTGCTATTTGCAAAAAAAATCACCAAAAATGCCTACAATAACTTTTTTTTAAATGCCTGTATGTACCTGCATCACAGGGACTGCAGCTGCTCATGAAGTTGGCGATGAAGTGACTCACCATCAGCTTCTCAAGTTTATGGCCATAAGACTCTAACACACAAGTGCAGAAGTAGACGATTTGGCCCATTGAGTCCACTTCACCATTCAATGAAATCATGGCTAATATAATAATCCTCAACTCCACTTTTTTTGCCTTGCCCCAACCCTCAACGTGTTTCATGATTAGACATCTGTCTATCTCAGCTTTGAATACCCTTAACGACCCAGCCTCAACAGCCCTCTATGTGAAAGCATTCCGCAGATTCACCATCATCTTACAGAAAAAAACATCTCTTCGTCTCAGTCTTAAACTCCTTACTCTGAGATTATGCCCTCTAGCCTGACAAGGGGAAATCTCATCTCCCCTATCAAACCCTGTATGAATTTTGCATGTTTCAATAAGGTCGCCTGTCATTCTTCTAAACTCCAATGAGTATAAGCCCGATCTATACCATCCCACCATTAGAAAATCCCTCTTTACTCACTGTCAACCTAGTGAATCTATAATAGACTACCACCAATGCCAATATATCTTTCCTTGTGCAACTGTTCACGATATTCCAGGTGTGTTCTGACTAATGACTTAAATAGTTTTAGCAAGATCTCCCTGTTTTTGTGTTGTTTTCCCTTTCAAACAAAAGCCAATATTTCTATTTACTTTCCCTACTACCCACTGAACTTGCATGCTAATATTTTTCATGATTTATGCACTTGGACCCTCAAATACCTCTGTGTTGCAGCTTCCTACCGTCATTCTTTATTTCAATAATATTCAATTCTTTTATTCTTCCTGCCAAAGTGTACGATCTCACATATTCCCATGATATATTCCATCTAACAAGATTTTGCCCACTCATGTAGCCTGTGACATTTACTTCAAATTCATTACCTGCCTTCCCACCTGGAAATGCTCTGTTATCTCAACTCTCTGTCTTTTATTTGTTAGCTAATCCTTTCTTACTCTCTCTCTCATATATCAGTTAGACAATCAGTTAGCAATGGGCAAAATAATGTTAAACTTGAAGTGACTCTCTCCAAGCAAAAATTTTAAAAACTGAAATTTCTTCTCTCAGTGGGTAGTAAATGTCTGGAATTCTTTATCTCAGAAAGTTGTCAATGCTAGATCACTGAAAAAGGGAGGTAAATAGACTTTTAAAATACCGGGGGGTTAACAGCTATAAAAAGTAGGCACCAAAGGGGATTTGAGGCCTGGGACACATCAGTCATGATCTTATTGAATAATGGGACAGGTTTGAAGGGCTAAATGATTTATGGCTGTTTTTATTTCCTATATTCTTATGTTCTAAAAATTGTCAAGTTCTTACTTAACGAGAATTTGTTGGTCCTTCCAGCCAAGCGTGGGCTGACTTTTCTGCAACAGCGGAATTTGCCTCAAATGTCTCAACCTTCCCATTGGTTCTCTGATGACCTCACCAATTACATGATTTTGTCACAAAATATCCATCAAAATATGGCCTAAGCAGTGTTTGGTCATTCCCAGCATGCAACATTGTTATCATGGCAGATGAAGATCTAACGTTGAAGGGGTCCTCATAATCGATCAATGAACATGCTGAGGTGCATCATAAGGAAAATTCGTTCACATACTTCATCAGCCAACAACATTAATCCAGGATAACAAGGTGCAGAGCTGGATGAACACAGCAAAAGCTCTATGCCTTGTTGTCTTGAATTCTCCATCATTTGCAGTTCCTATTATCTCTGATACGACATCAATCCGGGATGGTTTTTGATATTTGCTATAGCCACTTTCTGGCCCCCAGGGTAATCCAAGTGACAAAAAAATCCATCTCAAACGTACAAAGTGTGGAGCTGGATGCTCCTGCAATGCTGCTTGACCTGTTGTGTTTATCCAGCTTCACACTTTGTTATCTTGGATTCTCTGCAGTTCCCATTATCTCTTGCAGGGATACCTAACCTGAAGAAGTTACCCTCTTCCCTCCGGACAACCGTCAGGGGATCTCTCTCCCACTGCAACTCTCTTGTCTTTGATCCGCCTCCCCCTCTCTCCCTAGTGATTTCAGAACCCTCTCCCATCCCCCTTTTCTGATGAAGGGTCTAGGCCTGAAACTTCAGCTTTTATGCTCCTAAGATGCCACTTGGCCTGCTGTGTTCATCCAGCTCCAGTCTTTGTTATCTCAAACATACAAAGTGCCTGATTCTGGAAAATGGGCCAATGTTAAGAACGGAGGCTATGAGCACATGAAGCTATCATTATGATTAGAACATACTAATATTCCAAAGAAACTAAATATCCTGTCTATATGATCTTGAAGGAACATTATACTGTATTATAATGGTTTGTAGAGTTATGGTGAAATATATAGATACTGAACTATGTGATCTTGTGAATGTTAACTAAGTGAGGTTCATCTAATAAGAATTCCACCACAGCTTCCAACAATTCACCAGCAAAGGGGACTGTATGTAGGAACCCCTGATACCTCACAATGCAGCACCACTCATTGGCATTGCACTCTGCACTGTTAAAACTTTTATCAGGCATTGTGCTGATCATGACTAATAAGTAACATTGTAACACATGGCTCAATTATGTTCTGTGTTATATCTTAGTCCAACTTCTTCAGTAAAATACCAAGGATAATGTGTGTCTATAGAATAGGAGTATGTGGTAATGATAGGTCTGTCTTTGTATTCCTGAAAGAGATCCCCCATCCTTATTCATTTTTAACAAATGCTCAAATTGTTTTATGACTATTGACCTGTTGGTTTTGAAAGGTGAATCTGAATTTTTACACATTTCATATGTGTCAGCGTACAAAATCTACAAAACTAAAACAAAAGTGATGTTTTAGCATTGCTTTTCCAATTTTACATGATGCATGCTGACATTCATGTTCAGTTGGATGTTTTTTCTCTGCATTTCCTCATTTAGATATTAACTGATATGCTCATATCCGGCAATTGCATTTAGTTTCAGACTGCTGCGGACATCCGACAGTGTGACAAAGTTAAAATGACATTGTATTCTTTACCATCAGTTGGAAATACTTCCTGTAATTACGCTGTCTAGAGGCATACCCAGACTACACAGAGGAAGTCACAGCCAGTGGCGTAACATGGCTATTTATTTGACATTAACGTAATTTGAGATTTTTTTAGCAGTTAATTAAGTATTCATTCAGAAATTAACCATCAGAAACAAGGAGGATAAACATATTTTAAATCTGAAGCCGACTGATGCAACAAATTCACAGTGAGATTTCTTTCCATGATGTTATCTGTTTGGAATTCTCAGTGTGTATATCTTGTAAAGGCTATTTATGTCACACCTCGTTCAGGCAGCAAACTCTATATCATTGTAAGCGCTGATAACAAACTAAAATGCCCTTTCTGCAACGGTATTGTGTGAGTCGTTAGCCAGGAAGTGAGTTATTTTTTACACCAGACATAAGCATAGCTCTAACTGCATGAAGGCCAAGAGACATACTTCTCAAAAATGTCAGATTGCTCACACTCTCATATTGTTGGCTGATTACTTGTTTCACATTATCCTCCCCCTGAAAAGACAATGTTTGAAGTTACCACAACTTTTGCCATGAAAGCTTTTGATACTATCTTTCCTTAAAATCCATCTCTCTTGCTCATTCATTTTGATTCATTCAACTACCAGTAGAGCCATAGAGTCACAGAGTTCTACAGCACAATTTTAGACCGTTAATTCCAAATTATCCATGTTGGCCAAATATCCTGAGTTAATTGAGTCTCATTTGCCAATTGTACCAGCCTCCACTACTTCCACTGGCAGCTCATTCCATACATGCACCACCCTTGGTGTGAAAAAGTTGTTCCTTAGGTCCCTTTATTTTTTTTCCCCTCTCACCTTAAACCTATGCTATCTAGCTTTGGACTCCCCTACCTGGGAAAAAAGACCTTGGCCATTCACCCTATCTATCCCCCTCATGATTTTATAAACATCTATATGATCACCCCTCAGCCTCTGATGTTCCAGGAAATATAGTCCCAAACGATTTAGCCTCTCCCTATCGTTCAAGCCTACCAACCCTGGCAACATCCTTGTAAATCTTTTCTGAACCCTTTCAAGTTTAATAACAAGCTGTTCAAAACTTTGGCGTGGCCGCACTTGGGATATTGCGTACAGTTCTGGTCACCGCATTATAAGAAGGATGTGGAAGCTTTGGAAAGGGTGCAGAGGAGATTTACTCAGATGTTGCCTGGTATGGAGGGAAGGTCTTATGAGGAAAGGCTGAGGGACTTGAGGCTGTTTTCATTAGAGAGAAGAATGTTGAGAGGTGACTTAATTGAGACATATAAAATAATCTGAGGGTTAGAAAGGGTGAATAGGGAGAGCCTTTTTCCTAGGATGGTGATGGTGAGCATGAGGGGGCATAGCTTTAAATTGAGGGGTGAAAGATATAGGACAGATGCCAGAGGTAGTTTCTTTATTCAGCGAGTACTAAGGGAATGGAATACTTTGCCTGCAACGGTAATAAATTTGCCAACTTTAAGTACATTTAAGTCGTCATTGGACAAGCATATGGATGTACATGGAATAGTGTAGGTTAGATGGGCTTCAGATCGGTATGACAGGTAGGCACAACATCGAAGGCTGAAGGGCCTGTACTGTGCTGTAATGTTCTACATTCTATGTTCTACCTTTCCTGTAGTAGGGAGACAAGAACTGAGCACAATATTACACAGGTGGCCTGACTAATATCCTGTACAGCCACAATATGACATCCCAAATTCTGCACTCAATGTACTGACCAATAAAAGCAATGGTACCAAATGCCTTCTTCATTACCCTGTTTACCCGTAACTCCAACTTCAAGGAACTATGAACCTGCACTCCAAGGTCTCTTTGTTAACAACACTCCCTGAACTCTATCATTATGTATGTAAGTCCTGCCTCGATTTGCCTTACCAAAATGGAACACTACACATTCATCTAAGTTAATCTCCATCTCCCATTCCTCGGTCTATCGGCCCATCTGTTCAAGGTCCTATTGTACTCTAAGATAACTTTCTTTACTGTCCACTACACCATCAGTTTTGGTATCATCTGCAAACGTACTAGCGATTCCTCCTATATTCACATATAAATCATTCATATAAATGTCAAAAGCAATGAACCCAATACCCAGCATTGTAGCACACCACTGGTCACTGATCTCCAGTCTTAAAAATAACCATCCATCATCTGTATCTATCTCCTACCTTCACGCCAATTTGTACCCAAATGGCTCTCCTAGCTCTCCTTGCATTCCATGTGATCTAACCTTGCGAATCATTCTACCATGCAGAACTTTCTTGAATGTCTTGCTGAAGTCCATTTAGGCAACGTCTACAGCTCTGCCTTCATTAATCTGCTTTGTCACTTCTTCAAACAGCTCAGTGAAGTTAGACATGACTTCCCACATACAAAGCCATGATGTTATTCCAGATCAGTCCTTGCCTTTCCAAATTCTGTAAACCCTGTCCCTCAAAATTCACTCCAACAACTCACCCACCACTGACATCAAGTTCACTGGTGCCCAGTTACCTGGCTTCTCTTTACCCCCTTGCTTAAATAAGTCACCACCTTAACTACCCTCCATTCTTCTGGCACCTCACCCATGGATATTGATGATATAAATATCTAATCAAGAGGCCCAACAATCACTTCCTTAGTTTGCCACAAAGTTTTGGGATACACCTGATCAGATCCTGGGGATTTATGCCTCTCTATGCATTTCAGGACATCCGGCACCACCTCCTCTGTAGAATGGACATTTTTCAAGATATCACTATTTATTTCTTCAAGTTCTCTTGTTTCCTTCTCAACAGTAAATGCTGATGTGAAACACTTGCTTAGTATCTCACCCATCTCCTGCAATTCCACAATTAGTTGGCCTTGTTGATCTTTAGAGGGCCTTATTCTCTCTCTCATTATAATTCTGCCCTTAACGTATCCATAGAATCTCTTTGGATTCTCCTTAACCCTAGTTGCCAAAGCTATCACAAGTCCCTTTTTGCCCACCTGATTTCCCTCTTGTGCATATACCTACTGCGCTTATAGTCCTCAAGGGATTCATTCAACCTCAACTGTCCATACCTACCAAATGCCTCCTTCTTTTTCTCAATTTGTCTAGTCATCCAACAGCCCGTACACCTACCAGCCTTGCCCTTCACATTAATAGGAACACACTGTCTCTGGTCGCTTGTTACCTTATTTTTGAAGGCCTCCCACTTTCCAACCATCTATACATCTGTGAAAAACCTCTCCCAATCAACTTCTGAAATTCCTTGCCTCATACAATCAAAATTGGCCTTACTCCAATTTAGAACTTCAACTTTCAGATCAGGTGTTATCATTTACCATAATTATTTTACTCAACCAACAAAAGAATAATTAACAAATAGCGTAAAGATCTAACTCAAACAGCTTTCATTTCCTTGGCAATGTCATTAAAAATCTTACTCCCTTATCTTACTGTAATAATAGTTACTTCTCCTTGCAGTACATAGTGCTTTGCTGTGCAGTGTACAGATGGCCTTTTTTATTTTACTATTTTTATGCCAGTACTTTCCCAGTACTTTACTCAAGTAGCATTGGACAGATTCATAGGCAACTCTAACATAATCCTTGAACCCACACTCACACAATGGACCTTACCCAATGTGAATAAAGAGACAATGATCGACAGCAGGAATTCGAGCTGATTTTTCTTGTTTTTTCTAGCTCTTATGTTGAAGTTTTTTAGATGCATTTGCTTCAGTCCCATATATGATCAATCCCCTTGATTTGGAAGAGTGAAGAGCAATTATGTGAGGAGATCTCAGACATTAAAAAAAAAAATTTACTCACGGGATGTGGGCATCACCGGCTGGACCAGCATTGTATTGCCCATTGCTAATTGCCCAGAAGGCAGTTAAGAGTCGACCACATTGCTGTGGCCCTGGTGTCAAGTCTAGGCCACACCAGGTAAGGATGACAAATTTCCTTCCCTAAAAGATATTGGTGAACCAGAGATAATGGAAACTGTAGATGCTGGAGAGTCCGAGGTAACAAAGTGTGGAGCTGGATGAACACAGCAGGCCAAATTCCTTAGACCATTTTAACTCCCCCTCCCATTCCTCAGACGACGTGTCCATCCTGGGCCTCCTGCAGTGCCACAATGATGCCACCCAAAAGTTGCAGGAACAGCAACTCATATTCCGCTTGGGAACCCTGCAGCCTAATGGTATCAATGTGGATTTCACAAGCTTCAAAATCTTCCCTCCCCCATTGCATTCCAAAACCAGCCCAGCCAGTCTCTGCCTCCGTAATCTGTCCTTCCTCTCACCTATCCCCTCCTCCCACCTCAAGCCGCACCTCCATTTCCTTCCTACTAACCTCATCCCGCCGCCATGACCTGTCCATCCTCCCTGGACTAACCTATCCCCTCCCTATCTCACCACCTACACTCACCTCGACAGGTTCCATCCCCGCTCCTTTATCTTATCTATCTCCTCTCCACCTATCTTCTCCTCTATCCATCTTCGATCCGCCTCCCCTCTCTCCCTATTTATTTCAGAACCATCTCCCCCTCACCTTTTCTGATGAAGTTCTAGGCCTGAAACGTCAGTTTTTGTGCTCCTGGGATGCTGCTTGGCCTGCTGTGTTCATCCAGCTCCACACTTTGTTATCTCTTACATTGCTGAACCAGATGGGTTTTCCCCCGACAATCGGCAGTGGTTTCATGGTCATCATTAGCTTGTAATTCCAGATTATTACTGAATTCAAATTCCACCAGCTCCCATGGTTGGATTCAAATCCAGGTCTCCTGAACATGACCTGGGTCTCTGAATTAATAGTCTAGCGCTAATACCAGTAGGCCATCACCTGCCCAGACAGCTGTGACATTAATAGGGTTGTAATATAAGGGGATTTTAACTTTCCTAACTTAGACTGGGACCTCCTTGGTGTTAAGAGTTTGGATGGAAAGAAATTTATTAAATGTATTTAGAATTTCTCATGTAGTTTGTAGATGGTCCTACCACACAAAGGTTAAAAGTTAACATCCTCCTGGGGAATAAGGCAGGGCAAGTGATGGAAGTTTTTTTAGGGGAGCACATTGGGACCAGTGACAATAATTCCAGTAATTTTAAAATAGCTATGGAAAACGGTAGGGCTGGTCCACAAGTTAAAATTCTAAATTGGGGCAAGGCAAATTTTGATTATCTTAAACAGGAGCTTTCAAACATTGATTGGGGAGGCTGTTTGTAGGCAAATGGATATCTGGTAAGTGGATGTTCCATTTAGAGTGAAGGATAAGGCTGGCAGGTGTTGGAAACCCTGGATGACTAGAGTTATTGATGCCCTAGTCTTGAGAAAGAAGGAGGCACATGACATATATAGTCAGCTGGGATCAAGTGAATTCCTTGAAGAGTATAGATGGTGTTGGACTACACTTAAGAGAGAAATCAGGAGAGTTAAAAGGGGACACAAGATGGCTTTGACAGATCAGGTAAAGGAGAATGCAAACAGATTCTACACTTACATGAAAGGCTAAAGGGAAACCAGGGAGAGAATAGACCCTCTTAGGATGAACAAGGTCATCCATGTGTGGAGCCACAAGAGCTGAGATCCTAAAAGAATATTTCTCATCAGTATTTACCATTGATGCTAGTAAACTTGCGTAAATAAATAGCTATGTCTTGAAGAGTATCTACATTACAGAAGAGGAGGCACTGGAAGTCTTAAAATGTATAAAGATAGATAAGTCCCTGGGACCTGATGAAATGAGTCCAGGACTTGGTGGAAGGCTAGGGAGGAAATTTCAGGGCCCCTAGGAGAGAAATCTGTAACTTCGACAGGCATGGGTGAAGTTTCCAAAGATTGGAGGTTTGCTAATATTGTGCCATTATTTATGAAAGGGTGCAGGGAAAAGTCTGGGAACTATAGACTTGTGACTCTAATATCAATGGTGGGTAAATTTTAAGAAGGGCTTCTGAGAGACAGAATCTACTGGCATTTGGAGAGGCAAAAACTCATTTGGGATTGTCAGCATGGCTTTGCACATGGGGAAGCGAGTCTCACAAATTTGCTTATGTTTTTTGAAGGGGTGACTAAGAAAGTAGATGAGGGCAGTATGATGGATGTTGTCTGCATACACTTTAGCAAGGCTTTTGACAAGGTACTGCATGGTATGTTGTTAAGTAAGGTTGAATCTCACGGGATTCGGGGGAGCTAGCCAACTGGATACAAAATTAGCTCAACAGTAGAAGACAGAGGGCAATGGTAGAGGGATGATTTTCAGACTGGAGGCTTGTGACCAGCGGCGTAACACAGGGATTGGTGTTGGATCCACAGTTATTTGTCATTTGTACAAATGATTTAGATGGGAATCTAGGAGGTATGGTTAGTCAGTTTGCATGTGATTCCAAGATTGGTAAAGAAGGTTAGCTGGGAATGCATCTTGCTTAACCAGGGCATTGAGCTGAAGAGTGGAGTTTATTTTAGATAAATGCAAGGAGTTGCATTTTGGTAAGGCAAACCAGGGCAGAGCTTACACAGTCAATGGTATGGCTCTGGGGAGTGTTATAGAACAAAGACATCTAGGGTTACAGGTTCATAGATCCTTTAAAATGTGATCAAGAGAATTCCTTGAAGATTATAGAGGGTGTGGGAGCACCCTTAAGAGAGATCTCACTGCATTCCCAGATGACTTCCTTCACCAATCTTGGTGTCATCTGTAAATTTACTAACAACACCTCCTAGATTCTCATCTAAATCATTTGTATAAATGACAGTGAAGAAAGCTTTCAACCAACTAGCTTTCATTGATCAGAGCATTGAGTATAGGAGTTGGAATGTCTTGCTACAGCTGTAAAAGACATTGGTGAGACTACATTTGGAGTACTGAATTCAGTTCTGGTCACCCTATTATGGAAAGGATACTATTAAACTAGAAAGAGTACGGAAACGTTTTAAGAGGATACTACCTGGTTTGAGCTGTAAGGAATGGTTGGTTGGGCTGGGACTTTTTTCACTGGAGCTTAGGAGACTGAGGGGTGACCTTATAGAGGTCTGTAAAATCATGAGAGGTATAGATATGGTAGGTAGCTAACTGCTTTTTCCAGTGGTAGGGTAGTTTTAACTGAGAGGACACAGGTTTAAGGTGAGTGGGAAGACATACAAAAGAGTCCATAGGTGCAATCTTTTCATACAGAGGGTGGTGAGTGTCTGAAACATGCTCCCAGAGGTAGTGGTGAAAGGGACTAGAGTAGCATCATTTAATAAACATTTAGACAGGTACAATGATGTGTAAGTATTGAGGAATATGGACCAAACACAAGCAAAGGGGATTAGATTCAATTGAGAAAACTGGATGGCATGGGCAATTTGGGCCAAAGGGCCTGTTTCTATGCAGTAGACCTCTATGATTACTCTAACTAACTTTGCACTGATGAAGAATTTAGTCTAGATTCTAATTCTGTATTGCTGAGCACAATAGCATTGACATATTTATTTGCAAAGGCCTACTTGAAGATTTTTATTTGGGTGATTAATAATAGCCCAAATACAGCATTTTTTTCATTTTTCATGTACGGGGGGACAAGAAAACCTTGAGGTACTGGGAAATGTACATTTTCATGAAGAAGAACAAAATTGGAACAATCCTGTCACATATCCTAGAAACAATTGCACCTTAATATAATTTTATGAGGCAGCAGGCACAGAATGAGCTGTTCTGGGAAAAGCTTGCAAATATTCACAATAAATATCGTAAACGTCAATAAAGCTAAAGAGGAGGAAATGCCAGTACAAAATAAATGCCAGGTACTTATTGTCAGGATTGATTCCTCAGTGATTGTGTTGCTGTTGTGAGGTAAACTGTGGGATTTATATGTATAGTTTTTAATATTATTTGTTGCGAGTTTGAGTTTCCGCTTTCTGAATTAGTAATTGATGGATTTTCTGTGTGCCTGAAGTTAATAAGTGGCTTGTCAAAATTTCTGTAGCCACGGTGAATTCTTTTAAAAACAGTTTTTGAAACCTGGCTCGATGTCTGGATTTTGTGCAGAGATAACAGGCTTTTGTTCACCTAGATCATTTTGTAACTCAGCATAATAAATAATGAGGTCTGAAGGCTGATCGGAGAGCTCTGGAAAGTGTTCCTTTTAAATGTAAGGGAAACACCTACAGCTGAGAGAGGAAGATTTTTAGTTTCACTTTTAACTTTGAGTAGGGTAGTGCTATGAAGTCCTTGGAATTGGACAACTGTGTAAAAAAGAGAAGGATATACAGTAAACTAGGTCACCTTAGAGTGAAAACCGATAGAATTATGAATGCTGTAAATCAGGAAGAAAATCAAAGTTGCTGGAAAAGATTAGCAGGTCTGGCAGCATCTGTGAAGGGAAAATAAAAACCACCTTAAAGTGAGGTAGTGTTATTCTTAGAGCAGAGGTTTGGGGATAAAACACTGAAGAGATTACATAAAGGGGCTTGCAGTTAAGCAGTTGTGATAGTTCCATAACACATGTCCATTAGATCCCTCACCAACTTCTACAGATGCACCATTGAAAGCATGCTGTCTGGGTGCATAAGGGCCTGGTACGGCAACTGCTCTGTCCAGGGCCATTAGAAGCTGCAGTAGATGGTGTGCACTGCCCAGACCATCATGGAAGCCAACTTTCCATCCATGGACTCCATTTACATGTCTTGCTGCCAAGTGACAGATCACTTTGTTTAAATCAGAACAAAACAAAATTTGATCTGTCAAACCAGTTTTCTATCTGGGATAGTCCTGACCAGTAACGGTAACACCTGGGATTATAACATGGTTCAGAATAGGACGGAAACATTACTTATTCTGATTCTGGCTAACAAAGTGCAACAAATCAGAAACCTACAGGGATTTAGGTTTCTACTGTGGATGGGTAACGTTTTATGAAGCCATTACCACAATTAAGTTCAATGTTAAAGTTGAGAAATAAATATTTGGGAATTAGACTGGCACGGTGGCTCAGTGGTTAGCACTGCTGCCTCACAGCACCAGGGACTTGGGTTCAATTCCACCCTCAGGTGACTATCTTTGAGGAGTTTGCACATTTTCCCAGTGTCTGCGTGGGTTTCCACCAGGTAGTCTGGCTCCTTCCACAGTCCAAAGATATGCAGGTTAGGTGGATTAGCCATGCTAAATTGTTTATGGTATGCAGGCTGGGTGGAATTGCCATGGGAAATGCAGGGTTATAGGGGTGCGGTGGAAGAGTGGGTCTGGATGAGATTCTCTTCAGATGGGTAGTGTTGACCTGAAGGGCCAATCGACTTGCTTCCACACTGTAGGGATTCTATGATCAAAAATGATATCTGGAAAAAACAAAAAATACTGCACATTGGGAATAGAAAATATTTCATAGGAGCTAACAAGGATGGAAATTAAATATACTCAAGTTAGGGAAAAAGGGAATTCATCAAAGGTAGGAATTCCATGGACGTGTCAGGAGATTGAATCAAGTTTCACATTTTAGTTTAACTGGATGGTACCATTACAATGGATAATGCGGGGCAGGACACAGGGCAAATTGTCAGGTCATATTAAATTTGACTGTTGTATCTTTTATGTCTGCCAGAATATACAGACTGCAATAGGGTCAGGGTTAGGGTCTCAGTCTAATATCCCATGAAGCATGGTATTTCTGAGAATGAAGCATTCCTCAGTTTTACCCTGAAGTGTGATCCTGGATGAAGCACTGATGCCCTAGCCAAGTTTAAATCTACAATGTTCCGTCCAAAGATACAAGGGAAAAATGTGAGCACGTTAGTACATAAGGCAGAAAATGATTGCCTGGTTTAACACTTACAATTAATCATCACTTGCATTACTGGCTGGATAGAAAATTATTGATTGTTTATGTCAAGATCCTGACTAGATTAAAGGTGAAATACCAGAGCCACTGATTATCATTCCTTTGATGCATCTATGCTCATCAAGGCATCTCTGTTCCATCAAAGTGTAAGCTGCATTTTGTTTTCCTATATTTTGCTTTTACTTACACTAGGAACAGAAGAACATAAGGAACGTTAGCTTCAGCAAGCCATAAGCTGGAGACAGCTCCACCATTCTATAAAATCATTGGTGAACTTCTGTATCGCAGCTAACACTTATTCCTTAGTGACCAAAAACCGGTTACACTCAAACTTGAATATATGCAAAGATTCAAAATGTCTGAAGCACAAAATTTACTATTCATCCTCAACACTAAATGGCCACCCCCTTATCAGAGAGCTTTTGAAACATCAGCCAATTGAAACAGTCTCTCGACAACTATCCTATGAAGCCCTCTCAACCTTTTAGGTGTTTCAATAACTTCTCTCTTTTTTTAAACTCCTGTGAATAAAGATATGTTTTACTCAAACTCTCCAAATAGTGCAGTGGTCATTTGAATTAATATTCTGAAGCTTCCTAAGGCAAGAATATCTTTAGGCTGGGAGAGTCAGACTATAATCTTCACCCCCACCACCCAACTATGAAGGCAAAATGGAGCCAGGCGGGTTATATATTTTCATAATACTGGCTAACATCTTAGTTTGTTGGTATCTTCCTGCCCTGACCATTGACCTGAAAGTACCAGACACCTACTTAAGATGAACAAAAAGCAAATTCAGGACTGTTATTTTCTAGTAGATTTGTGGACCACCCTCCCTGCAGACATGGCCATTTCTTTTAATTCAAAAGTTTTTAAAATAGCTGAAATGGCATCTTGATGTGAAAATACCATCCCTCTCACTCACCTGCAAGTTCCCTCCAGGCTGCTGGATGCCCTGTTGACTCTCCTCAGATGGTCACTGTCTGTGTAGAGTTTGCACATTCTCCCCGCGTCTATGTGGGTTTCCTCTGCGTGCTCCGGTTTCCTCCCACAGTCTAAAGATGTGCCGGTTCGGGGGATTGGCCATGCCAAATTGCCTGTATTGTTCAGGATGTGTAGATTAGGTGGGTTAATGGGGGGATGGGTCTGAGTGCGATGCTCTGAGTGTCGGTGTGGTCTTTTTCCACATTGTAGGGATGAAGATAGTGATGATGATGTGTCAGGCCATCAAGTCAATCACTGCCAGGTGACAGCTCCTGATGTATGAGATAACAAGGTGTAGAGCTGGATGAACACAGCAGGCCAAGTAGCATCAGAGGAGCAGGAAAGCTGACATTTCGAGTCTGGACCCTTCTTCAGAAATCCCTATTTCTGAAGAAGGGTCCAGACCCGAAACATCAGCTTTCCTGCTGCTTGGCCTGCTGTGTTCATCCAGCTCTACACTTTGTTATCTCAGATTCTCCAGCATTGGCAGTTCCTACTATCTCCAGCTCCTGATGCACTCTGTGTCAAGAACTTGATTCAACCCCAAGGTCAAAAACAAACTTGTCATGCTTGCCATTTGCAGTGCAAGTATGGCGACCCATGTATAAGTCTTTGACTTAGCCCACATAAACTAGTCCCAGAACAATATTGATGACAAGTTCTCTCCATGCTCTGCCTTCTAACAGCAATATGTGAAAAGCCTTCAATTATTTGTTCAACTTTAAGATATAATGAGAAACAGCTACATCAAATTGCCTCTTGATGGACCAATTATTTTCATTTAATCCACATTTTTCCAATTTAATGCCTTAGTTCGGTTGACAATCATCAATTGCTATCTGGAGTGGATAGGTGTTTTTTTCTACGCATAGTGGCTCTCCGTTCTGAAGAAGGGTTTCTAGATTCGAAATGTTATGTCTGCTTTCTTGCCACAGATGTTGCCATACGAGCTGAATTTCGGTTTTTGCTTCAGATCTTCAGCATCTGCAATTTTTTGTTTTGTTTTCAATTTTTTTCACAGAGCTTTAGTGTTGCTGTTCAGTCAGCAATTATTGTCCATCCCGAAATGCCTTTGAGACGAAAGTAGGGAGCTGGCTTATTGAAATATTGCAGTCCATGAGATGAGGGATCACTCACAATGCCATTAGGGAGGGAGTTCCAGGATTTTGTCTTAGTGATGTTAAATTTATTTTATATATTTATTTATAAATCTAGATGGTTAATGGGTTGAGGGAACTTGTGGGTGTTCCCATACATCTGCTGCCCCTGTGCTTCCAGATAGTAGAAATTCAAGTTCTGGGAAGCTTGTCAAAGGAGCCTTGGTGAGGTGCTGCAGTGCATATCATAGATGCTATATACTGCTGCCACTGTAGACTCACACTACTGTCTTTGCTCACAAAGCACATTACCGGATGGGAACGTTTGATGAGCCTTCTGAAGATTGATTAATACATTTTACTTTCTGCTCTCCTGCATCCCCAGCTCCTGCTATGTCACAGGACATGGAACTTGCAGTACAGGCAGGAATGTTATGTTCCATTTACTCAAGAGTTAACAGGTGAAGAGGCTGTAGGATTGGGCTGGTTGTAGATTAATAGAATACTCCAAAAATGTGAATGACAGCTCCACTCACTGTAACAATTCTTACATAACCTGGCTCACGTTGTGTCCTACTTGGAAAGATGGCATAAAAACAGCCCATCCAGAAATAGATAATAAAATGTGAGGCTGGATGAACACAGCAGGCCAAGCAGCATCTCAGGAGCACAAAAGCTGACGTTTCGGGCCTAGACCCTTCATCAGAGAGGCTCCTGAGATGCTGCTTGGCCTGCTGTGTTCATCCAGCCTCACATTTTATTATCTTGGAATCTCCAGCATCTGCAGTTCCCATTATCTCTCCCATCCAGAAATAGACTGGTGAGAAAAATAAAAGAAGCAACTAAACAGAAATGGTGCAGCTCTTTAGAGAAATGAAAGGGTGTATTTAAAGGTAAGGAAGGCTGGTTATTTAGCTTGGGAAGTGATCAGAAAACAGAAAGGTACCATGCAACCTTCAAAAGAGATTTGAAGCTTTTGCCCGCACAATGTAAGTTTGAAAATGGAATGCTCTGTTTGAATTCATAGATTTGAAATGGATTGATACTTGTCAAGTACTTTCAAGTAACTTTTCAAATGCCATGAAGGTCCTGCTTTCTGAACCACTCCCATTGCTTGAGACATAGGGCCCCTCAGGTTAAGCCATCACCAGTCATCTCTCCCTATTGAGAGAGCAGCTCCAAGTTCCTCTGTAACTATGGCAACTTTACCTTTACCTTTATGTTCAAGTTCAGATGCTGCCAGAGCTGTTAAGTTATTCCATTATTTTCTATTCCAAATTTTCAGCATCGGGCATTAATTTATTGTTGACTTGTCAAGATAAGGGACTGAATGTTTTACCAAATGATTAAATTTGTTAGATTCATCCAGGTTTTAGCAAGAGTACCTTGCGGTGGGAGGACTTGGCAGATGTCATCTTGTTTAGACTGGGAGAGGATTAGGCCGGGTGAATCTCATGTTTTAATCTCAGCTCCAGAATTTTGCACATGGCCATACATTTGGGTTAATTCAGTTTTATGCTCCAGTTAGTACTTGGCTTCATCTGTGTATTGCTTTGACAATTGATGACATTATCTGAGTGAATGGTTGTTTTGTTAAGCGCTGCAAACGACCTCTCAACCTATATTTAGTGCATCATAGTTATTTGAAGCAAGCAGCTTAAACAAGGGTGACTGAATATTACACAAATCTACAAGGGGCTTATTCGAAGATGGGTGCTTTTGAATCAAGTTAAACCCTTCCAGAACCAATACAGTGAACATATTTATTCATTCAGGCGCCATGAGGTTCTGGAACTGCCAATGAATATTGCTGTCAGCACAGCCTGTAAAAACATTCCAGAGATTGACTTTCCTGCCTTCATAATATGATTAAGTCAATCTTCAATGTCTCAGCTTTCAGTTTATGGTAAACTTGCCTTAGAGCTTTAATAATAAAGACCCTGCCTCCAAAATGAAAAGTGAGGAAGGAAAAGACAAATGGAAGATTTAAAATTTAATTATTTATCAGGTCAAGTTAGAAAAACTGATGGATTATTTTAGAGGCTAAAAGTAGCAGGAATTTTTATTTAACGAAATGAGGAGAGAAATAGGTGGATGTGCAAAAGGTTCCAAAGTACATAAATATAATGTATTTATTTTTAATGCTTCAGTTCTGTCGATTAACATGTTGATGAATTTACTTCTGTCATTGGAGTGACATATTGCTGTAATGGAGCATACTTCAGCATGTCAGACTTGGATATTAAGATGGGCAGGTTTTGTAAGCAGGGGTGGGGTGAGATAGGCGAAGACAGGGCATTTAAATTTTCCCACATGTTCTGGAGCTTACCATGGCAGTTTCCTTTTATTCCTAAAGGTTCCCTGCCCATAAGTCAGCTGAGCCTGAAGATGCCCACAACATTTCCTAGGAGCAGATGGTTCTGGTGAGGAGGGAGGGATCTGATCGCTAATCCCATAGAGACAGGGGTTTAAAATCACCAAATGGGAGGTAGGAGTGAGGAACAAGAGGTGGATTGTACAATGAAAGGACAAAAATTCAGGAGTTGCACTTCAGTACATGTGGGCTGGTATGTCCCGAGCAGTGATTCCTTCTTGATCACTGCGCAACTCAGCTCAACAGCAGGATGAGAACTTTGAAGAGAAGGAGATGGACCAGCTAGCTTTCGCTTCAGATGGGGAACAAGCAGAGACTGGCAGAGATGCTGAGGGAGCCAGCATTGATGATGAAGATATTGAAGAAGCCAGGGCAGTATTGAGAGGAGGCAGTTGGAGCTGAAAGGATCTGATTGTGGCATGATTTGATGGTGAACGACATCACATTAACATATGTGGGCAATCAGAACTGTGATACAATTATTCCTTCCTCAAGAGGCTTCTTAAGTTATACCATTGAAATATTCAAACACTTTGCCATTAATTTTAAATTAATTTGTTCCTTTGGCACCAACTACCCCCTGTTCAACTTATGACCAATGGATCAGTATGGAGCCATGGCGGGGTTATAGGGATCTATGCCTATTAGACTCAAACCTCAGTTTGCAAGGGACATTCATCTACTATTGAGACATAGAGGGGGTAAACCTTGTTAATTTGCCCACCCACCCAAAGGGCAGCAGCAAATGACTGCTTTAGTTCTCTTTGCATTGTTCCACATGGTGCACATGTAAGTATTTACAGTGGTCAGTGAGCCTCAATGTAGTCTGAATGAAAATGAAAACAGTCAGAAACCTTAAAATTTTGAAAGACACCACAGAACTGTCATACAATGTGCTATACCTGAGTCAAGTGTCAGGCTGTATAAATGGTTGATAACCATGCACTCCAAGTAACTTGAATGTGGTTTAATGTTTCCTTCTTATTTCTACTTCATGGTGTCACTTCAGTAACCACAGCTGAGCCTGGTGGAGCCAGTCGATGGCCTTTGCCCGCTTGCCCCAGATGACTTAATCTGAGGGTCTGGATCTAGAGAACTCTGGCCTCTTGGGGTGTCTCGCAAAGCTGGAGGT
Organism: Stegostoma tigrinum; assembly: GCF_030684315.1. Lineage (NCBI taxonomy): Eukaryota > Metazoa > Chordata > Chondrichthyes > Orectolobiformes > Stegostomatidae > Stegostoma > Stegostoma tigrinum. The sequence goes on from NC_081382.1 coordinate 20,800,783, forward strand.
ACTACATCCACAGCCTGCCCTGATGGAAGTATTTGGGTTTTGGTACAGAAGTGGAGATGTGGTCTAACGGGCCATCTCTTTCAGTGTGCTGACTTGGCAATGCTTCCTCAAGAGGCTTCTTAATTTATACCATTGAAATATTCAGACACTTTGCCATTAATTTTAAATTAATTTGTTCCTTTGGCACCAATTACCCCCCTGTTCAACTTATGACCAATGGATCAGTATGGAGCCATGGCGGGGTTATAGGGATCTATGCCTATTAGACTCAAACCTGGCTGTCACCCCTCCTCCCTATAGGTGTGCACTGGTACCTCCCTCACCCTTGGAGGAGGACTGGGGCACCTAATGCTCTCAGCCCCTACTTACCTAGTGAAAGTGAAAGAATGCATTCCCAGCTCAAGCAACAACGTAAAGACCCTTGTATATTGTTGGCAGGTACTGAATGTTCCGTTGGACCAGTTAGCTCAAGCTGACACCGTGATCTCATGTGTCTGAGCTACAACATGGAACTTGGACAGACTGTTCTGCTTTTTGTTTTGGTCTGGTTATGGTCTCCGGGACCTCTGCTAGACATTTCGCTGGTGGTCTATGTATCTCCATCATCTGTACTTGGCTCAGCAGGGGCCTGTTCTCCAATAGTGTTCTGGGGATCAGAGACCTTGGCTGTTGCTTCATCCTCTAGCTATAAACACGTGTTCGGACTATGCTCACCAGAATGTGACCTTGGGCAAGCACCATATGGATGGCCAGATGAGGTGAGTGCCTCTGTGTTGGTGGGGGTGGTGAGGAAAGCCTTGACTGGGGATCCCTGAGGCTTGTGACTATCCCTCAAATTGTGATTCGAGAGGCTGTTCAAAGTGGGTCTGGTGGGATCGAATTGTTCCCTTTTTTAGGAGGGGGCATAGATAAGCACAAGGATTTGTTTGTGTTGTGAGCCTCCACCCTTACAAAATATTTTGTTAAGATGTTGCTTTATGACATGCAGCTGGGGCTAGCAGTGTAGAGACTATGTCACTCAATGGCTAGTGATATCCAATCTCCCAGTCACCACAGTCTTGTTCCCCTTGCTCTCCATTGAGCTCAGCAGCCTCCTTCTTGGTTCGGACAGAAGTGTTAAATTCAGGCATGCTGGCACACTGTATCGGTGAATGTTCAAGCCACTGCTCCTGGAGAGGGACAGAAGTATTAAGAGACATTAGCCTGAGTACATGAGCACTATGCCTGCATTAATAGACACAGATAGATGTATGATTATGTGCATTACTAGTGGTACATGGGAAGTTAGGGTTTAAAATGTTTTGATGGAAAGATGGTTCAGTGTTATCAAAGAATTAGAATTGATAAAATCCGATAAAGTATTATATGGTGCATCTGAGGTTCATCCTAAACCTATCCTTTGTAATTGTGCCAGAGATGATAGGAACTACAGATGCTGGAGAATCCAAGATAACAAAGTGTGAAGCTGGATGAACACAGCAGGCCAAGCAGCATCTCAGGAGCACAAAAGCTGACGTTTCAGGCCTAGACCCTTCATCCTTTGTACCTTTGTCCCAGGTAAGCCTTTAGTGAAAAGCTATTGAATATGTATGTTTGAAAACAGACATTGCTGGAGAACCATAGCAAGTCTGGCAGCATCTGTGGGGAAAAAGCAGTGTTAACATTTCAAGTCCGGTGACTCTTCATCTGAACTGATAACAGCTAGGAAAAAGTGGTATTTATGCTGAAGATGAGTTTGGGACTTGGAGTTGGCAGTGTTTTGTGGACAGGCTAGTGGATAGATGGAGACACAGTCCACAGAGATAGAGGGAGAAATATGAAAGGGCTAGGCAGACAGGAGATTATTGATAGTAGGCCAGGGCAGGAGAAAAGTTGAATAACTGATAATGAGAGCTGAAAGTTGGAGAGGATGTGTAGGCTGTGCTAAAAGCAACCAAGTCATGACAGGACCAGGGTGTGTGAGGGGAGTGAATAAAAGAAATGAAGAACATAATAAGGTTCTAAATTGATTTGACCTGTGTCCTAGAGGCTACAGAATCCCCAGGCGAAAGACCGTAATATATAGGAGCAGAAGTGAGCCATTCGGCCAGTTGAATCTGCTCTAACATCTAATAATGGCTGATCTATTTCTCAACCCCATTCTCCCCACTTCCCCCCATTTCCTGTGATTCCCTTACTTGTTGATAGAGCTTTGCTGGAGCACTCCAGCAGGCTTGAGACAGAAAATCTGGCCAGGGAACGCCAGGGTGTCTTGAAGTGGCAAGAAACTGAAAACTCGGGATCATTTTTACAGATCGATCATAGTTGGTCTGTGAAGCAGTCACCCAGTCTGCACTTCATCTCCCCAATGTATAGGACACTACATTGTCTGCAGTGAAGAAAATAGGCCAGATTGCATGAAGTGCAGGTAAATCGCTGCTTCATCTTGGAGGTGGGTCTTTGGGCCTTGCAAAGAGGAAGTAAAAAGGCAGACTTACACCTTCTGTGATTGCGGGGGAAGGTGCTGTGGGAGTGTGGGGAGGAGCGAACCAGGGTGTCCAGGAGGGAATGGCTCCATCTCCACTTGTTGGCCCACCTCTTCCCCCGGCACTGTCTTCAACATAAATATCACGTTTTCCTGGCTGCTATCAGTTCTGATGAAGAGTCACCAGAACTGAAATGTTAACTTTGCTTTCTCTCCACAGAAGCAGCCAGACCTGCAGTGTTTCTCCAGCAATTTCTGTTTTCATTTCAGATCTCCAACATCCACAGTTCTTTATTTTTGGTGGATGTTCTCCTGGTTATGCAAAAAGGCCAGTTAGCTGATTGTGCATGAGCAGTCTTGTGTTACAGTTCCTTTTGTATTTGATGTGTGACACCTAGAAAAGATGTGACAGGCAGTATCGCTGTGGTGCCACATTGGAAGCTGCTGTGAAGTGACAGACATTGATTGCACACAAAGCATCTGATGGCAGAGACTCACTACTAATCTTGGTGACAATCCTCTGCACTGGCAATGTTATAATGCTGCCTGGCACTCCTGGAGGAAATATAGTGTAGAGTAGACTGTGGTAGCGTTATAGATTCATTATCTGGTGATAATGGAGTTTTTGAGTTACTCATGGGCATTGACTTCCACAGCCAGGCTACTTTCCTCAATCAGGCTGGCCTTGTGTTGCCATCCCTGGGGAAAGGGCTCCCATTCCTTCTTTGACATCCTTCAGGGAGAGTCTCTCGAAAAGAGGCAACTTCTGCTTGGTCACTGATGCCTCCAGAGTGGGTGAGTTGATGAGCAGGAGTTTAGTGATGTTCCTGTATTGCAGGACGTAAGTTGTTGTCTGGTCACATTTGAAATATGATGCGCAGAATTTGGCCCCTTTAGCACGCAGCAGGTGACAGAACCTCCTTCCTACCAACTCATAACATTTGGCATTTTACCAGAGCATGCACATGTAATAAAGGGAGAAGATCATAATCCAATCCCAAGTGAAGGTACCGCTTGCATTTAGGTCTGTCTTCGCACTTAGTCTCAAAAAATAAGATCCTTCCTGAAGAGCGCCCATTCCCCCATCACAGGAGATTGTATGGGGATTGGATCAATACTCTGGAGGAGGTAGGGAGGACAGGAGGAAGCAATCCAGCTTCTCTTGGCATACAGGCGGTGCAGTAAATACATGTAGCTTCCCCCTGAATCTCTCATCCTCCTCTGATGACAAGAGAAGTCCAGCTGGTCTCTGTAAAACTCACAGAGTATCCTGATCAGAGGCAGCCAAGCTCCTGACAATATTTGGACCTATTTCCCAGAAACAAATTGGCCACAAGCTCTTTCTCCCACCTCTGTGCACGTTGAGAGTGGCTGTGCTGGAGGTGTTTAAAATACAATCCCCTGACTTGAGTCCGAACCACCCTTTTTGGATGCTTCAGTTCACTCCATGGCGTTAACTGATAATTTGCAAAGTTCATACAGCCCACTCTGATGATCCTTTATTGTCCATCTAAACATTAGTCACAATCACTTTAGCAAATTGATTGTTGAACCTGCTGGTTCAGAAGACTGTTGAATTTCAAACAATTGGGTTACATGCCAGGTAACTGAGTGTTTGGACCTCAGCTTGTCCATCAGTTCCTGTGAGAATGCTTGCGCACAGTTATGAAATCCATCCCTCTTGCAAATCTTGGCACAGAATCATTGCTGTAATGTCAATACCGTGTGTGCATTGTTTTAAACAAAGACATAATGGGTTTTTGAACATATCTCAGATGGTTTTACTTTCGCTGAACATTTGTGCATTTGTAAAAGCAAAATGCACATGCAAGTAACACTGCCTGTACCCTGAACCATAAACTCATTCGTTAGATTTAAATTGCTTTAGCATTCAGTGGAGAGTTTCTGAAAGCACCAAGAATTGTCTGTTTTATGGAAGTGCCCTGTATTCTGATTGTCGGGAAAGAGGGGTCCCATGATGGTTGGCTGTTGATTTCAGTCCAAATCTTTTCATAGAAACCTCCTATCAGAAATGTTCTTTGATGAATGCAATCTGTTCTTGAATTTTTATAGACTAATGTTAGTCTCTGGACATTGAATGAAATAATAATAACAAGGGGATGTGCAACACATCGGTTAGGCCTGCCAAATAGACTGCTGTGTGTAATCTGAGGATCTACTTTATACGCTATACTGGCCCCATTGGAAGGTTGTACAGCACAGAAACAGACTCTTCAGTCCAACTTTTCCAAGTCAACCTGATATCCTAAGTTAAACTAGTCCCATTTATCAGCAATTGCCCTATATCCCTCTAAATTCTTCCTATTTTTGTGCCCATTCACACGCCTTTTAAATGTTATAATTGTACCAGCTTCAGTCACCACCTCTAGCAGCACATTCCCTACACGCACCACCTTCTGCTGTATGAAAAAATTGTCCCTCAGGCCCCTTTTAAACCTTTCCCCTCACCTTAAACTTATGCCCTCTAGTTTTGAACCCCCCTATCCTGGAAAAAGACCTTGGCTATTCACCCCACCAATGTCCTTCATGATTTTATAAATCTCTGTAAGATCATCTCTCAGCCTCTGATGCTCCAGGGAAAATAGTCTCAGACTACTCAGCCTCTCCGTCTACCTCAAACCTCTCTAATTCCAATAATATCCTGGTAAATCTTTTTTGAAAACTTTCAAGTTTAACAATGTCTTTCCTATAGCAGGGAGACCAGTATTCCAGAATTCCAGAAGTGGCCTAACCAATGTCCTAGACAACTGCAACATGTCATCCCAACCCCTATACTCAATGCAATGACCAATAAAGGCAAGCATACCAAATGCCTTCTTCACTACCTTTTCAACGTGTGACTGGACTTTCAAGGAAAAATAACCGGCACTTCTAGGTCTCTTTGTTCAGCGACACTCCCCAGGTCCCTACCATTAAGTGTATTAGTTCCTGCCCTGGTTTGCCTTTCCAACATACAGCACTTCACATTTATCTGAATTAAACTCTATCTGCCACTCCTTGGCCCATTGGTCCATCTGAATAAGGCCCTGTTGTACCCTGAGTTAACCTTCTTCACTGCCCACTGCACCACTACTTTCAGTTTCACCTTCAAAATTACTAACCATTCCTCCTGCACTCACATCCAAATCATTTATATAAAAGACAAAAAGCAATGGGCTCAGTACGGATACTTGCAGTACAACGCTGGTCATAGGCTTCAAATCTGAAAAAACAACCTTCCACCACCACTCTCTGTCTTCTACCTTCAAGCCAATTTTGTATCTAAATGGCTTGGTCTCCCTGGAATCCATGTAATCTAACCTTAATAACCAGTCTACCATGCAGAACCTTGTTGAATGCCTTGCTGAAGTCCATGTAAAAACTGTCCACTGCCCTGGCTTCATTCTCCTTTATCACTTCTTCAAAAAAGTCAATCAAGTTAGTGAGACACAATTTCCCACACACAACACCATGTTGACTATCCCTAATCAGTCCTTGCATTTCCAAATACATGTAAATCCAGTCCGTCAGAACCCCTTCCAACAACTTACCCACTGCTGATGTCAGCCTCACTGGTCTGTAGTTCTCTGGCTTTTCCTTGCAGCATTTCTTAAATAATGTTGCCACTTTAACTACCCTCCAGTCTTCTGGCACCTCACCTTGTGGCTATGGAAGATACAAATATCTCAGCAATGGGCCCAGCAATCACTTCCCTAGCTTCCCAAAAAGTTCAGGGATAACCTGGCTAAGTCCCAGAGATTTATCCAGCTTTATGTATTTTAAGACATCCAGCACCTCCTCCTGCATAATATGTTTGCTTTTCAACATATCACTATTCCTCAAGTTCTCTAGTTTCCATATCGTTCTCCACAGTAAACACTGATGTGAAATACTTGTCCACTATCTCCCCCATCTCCTGTGATTCCACACACTGCTGGCCTTGTTGATGTTTACTCCTATAATCCTACAGCCTTATACTCATCTAGGGATTCACTCAATCATAGCTGTCTATACCTGGCATATGCCTCCTTCCTATTCTTGACTCGAGCTCAATTTCTCCAGTCGTCCAACATTTCCTACACCTACCAGCCTTTCCCTTCACACTAACAGGGACATACTTGCCTCTGGATTCTCGTTATAGAGTCATGGAAGCTTATAGAATGGAATCAGGCACTTTGGCCCAACTTGTCCATGCCACCCAGTTTTTATAATTAAAGTAGTCCCACTTGTCTGCATTTGGTCCATATCCTTTAATTTTGAAGGCCTCCCACTTTCTATCCATTTACCTGCAAATAACATCACACAATCAACTTTTGACAGTTCTTGCTTAACGCCATCAAAATTGGCCTTACTCCAATTTAGAACTTCAACTTTATCATCTTCCATAACTATTTTAAAACCAATAGAATTGTGATCACTGGATGAGGGTAGATTTTCTGAATAATTCTGATGTCTGAAATGTATATTTAGGACCAGCAATGTGATAAACTCATAGTGTGTATGCTAATATTAATGTTATATTATTTTTCATTTGTCATAGGATGTGGGCATAACTGATAAGGTATTTATTGCCCATTCCTAATTGCCCTTCAGAAATGGTGATGACTGTTTTCTTGAATTGCTACAGTTCATTTGGTCTAGGTACATCTACAGCGCGTTGGGAAGAGAGTTCCCCAATTTGGACCTGGTGACAGTGAAGGGACGGTACTAAAGTTCCAGATTAGAATGGTGTTTGGCTTGGACATGATCTTGCAAGTGGTGGCATTCCCATGTATTTGCTACCCTTGGTCTTCTCAGTGGGAATATCAAATGTTACAAAGGATTTGAGAGAATAAATAATGAAAGATCTTTTCTACTGGTCACTCAACTGGTAATAAGGATCTATATGTTTAGAATTGGTACTAAGGGTATAAAAAAGAGGTTGGAAGGCTCTCTTGATGCAATGGTAACATATGTAACTCTGGGCCAGCAGGCCCGAAGCAAATATAACCTGCTCCAGTTGTATGGAACAACATCTCTGAATAGATTGATAGAAAATCCCGAAAAGAATTCCCCCATTTCTGATGAAGGGCCTAGACCCGAAATGTCAGCTTTCCTGCTCCTAAGATGCTGCTTGGCCTGCGGTGTCCATCCAGCTCTATACCTTATTATCTCGGATTCTCCAGCATCTGCAGTTCCTATTATCTCTGAAGAAAAGTGTTTTACAACCTGAGCATTAATGTAACATGGAATATATTGCCTCTGTGATTGTCTGAGTCCTTCCATAACACCCTGAAGCTGTATTCTCAGGGACCAGGTGGTTTCTGCAGGTATACCAGCTGCCATGAAACAAACATTTTGATGTTTCCACTCTTGTTAGAGTTAACAGAGACATGTGATGCATTTTTCAACATGTGGCTTGAGAAATCTTTAATCCTGCAGCAAACCGACTCATTTCGTCCACAATTATAAGGCATGGATCTTAGGAGACATCAGTCTAACTTTAAAAGTTACTTCATGGTTGTAAATGGGGATCAGTCTGGATTGTAGCACCTTGGCTCTGCTAAAAAAAATTATGGAGCATTTCTGTATTTCTCCCATGGCTTATGCTTGAGATAATCATAAGCAGTAATTGAAAGCAAGTCAACTGCAAAATTTATGAAGGAATTGGATATAACTTCAGCAAAGAGACTATAATTTAAACCCATGAGGAGTAAGTATTGAAACATCGTTAGAGAAAATAGTGTGAGTTTAGAGCTGTCACTGAATTAATACAATGTGCCTAAGTGTTCCTCCTGGACTGAAATGTCCATTATTGTGTTAGTTCCACTCATTTGTGCAATATTTTAAAAATTGAAGCAAAAGCATTCAATTCTGCCAACAGAGAAATGGAGCAGCTAATTTTGGAGTCTGTTCATTGTTGTACAAGAGAGGCAAATGGAAGAGATAGGACCAGTGTCAGAATGGAAAATATGTAAGACTTTTACTGTCACTTTTGATTATAATAGTTTCCACATGAAGTCCAGGTTCACCCATTCTTGCATCTGTACGGAACAAAATAGAATAATCCTAATGGGGTCAGAGTGAAATAGTTTCTCTGAAGAGAAAATTAAATCCCTTCAGTCTCAGAAATAACATCTGAAATATTGTAAAACAGCATTGAGAAAAATCAATTGTCATGAGCATTGCAATGATAAATTGACATTGAAAATTGTGTTACATAAGTAAAACCACCAGCTGCTTATAATAGACCAGGTTCCCTAAGGTTTTCTTTGCTCAGCCTTTAGAAATTACATTACCATTCAATCTTGAATTTTACAGGAGAAACGGTAAACATGATCATTCTGTGGTTTAAGCAGGGACAAGTTGCCTATTCAGTTTTACTATTTTAGTTAGTGCTCAAAACAGTTGAAAATCATTTTGTACCGGAAAAGATAATCAAGTAACTTGTAGACACAATGGCTCAGACATTCTGGTCTCTGGATAGTTGGAAATTTCATGTACCCTCCAAGATAGTACTCGGGACCCTGCGAAGTTCCTAATGTAGTAAATCTTTGGGAATTGCCTGAGTCGTTTGAGGAGCCAGGATCTTCCTCAAGTCTCTGATTTTTGAGTGAGATTTGGAAACTTCGGACAGTACCCACTTACGTACACAGATAGTTACACAGGAAATGTTAGATGGAGAAATCCTATCTAATGCCTAGATAATTTACTGCTGATCCCCACACCCCCTAACTTCCCCACAATACCTAGAATTTCTCCTGGTCCCTCAAATCCTCCTCACGAAATGCTAGTTCTCGAAAAAAGCCTGAAATAGCCGCTCCAAACCAGCAACATGTGTCCAACACAAGGACACCCCCAACCACTTCCAGCTCCCCACTGCCCTGATTCCACACCCCCATATGGCCTGACCTGGCCTATCTACCTGTAATGCAATCCTTATCCACTTACCTCCTGGATACCTCTAACAGCCTACTTAAACTCAACACTCCCCAGGTTATTGATGGGAAGCAAAAAAATAAAACAAATATTGTACACTAAATTTTTTGTCTTGCACCAGCCTTCCTGAGGCATTCGCCTCAATGTAGCATGGTAAGGAGTTGTTTGAGAGGAAGTATTGTGAGTAACAAATGTCTGTTAATAATTTTTAATGAGCTCGGATGCCGGTAAAATCTGACAATTGTCTATCAGGATAGGAGATTTTGGGGACAGTTACCAGTTAAAATAGTTCTCACCATTGTACAACCCTGGTAAGGTTGGGCAAGATGATTTGACAGCTCAAGAATTGCGCTCTTACGCTATATTCAATCATTTATACTATTTTAATCATGATTAGTTAATGATATGGGTTCAATAATGTCAAGGGACAGAATGAGATCTGAAGGGTCAATTAAGTCTGGTGATGAGAAAGGAGATATCTAATCTAAGGATAAGTGGTAGCAATGGAATACATATACAGCTGACTTTTACAGTGAGGCAGGTGGAATAGGGATTCTCAGAATTAATACATTTTCCTCCAGACCTCCAGTCACAAAGTTATTCTGATGTTGTGTTGTGGGTAGATGGCCATGCAGAAATATAAAAACTCTCTTGCAATAACACCCTCTGACAGCAACTTTCTTCAATGGCTCTCCTGATCTACCACCATCTTGATAGTTATTATACAACACTTGAAACCACACATTTTGTTTATTTCATTCAGTAAAGTAGAAATTTGACTAGTTATTAATATTTGTATTATTGGATGTTTAATGGATTTGTCTCCTTTAATTATTTTTATGTTTCTGAATTGCATTTGGTAGCAATTTACCAACAGCCTTGGAACATTTAAATTTTACTGACCAGAATAAGGTAGCTCTGACTGTTAAAAGGAGCTATATTTTCCACATGAATTTCCTTTATAGATGACTCTAATGTTTCCTGTACTGAGTGAAGTTTGCAGAATGTTCCACCAAAACATTGTGGAGAAATATTAAATAAATGAGGGTGAGTACCTTCTTGTTTCATCAGTATTGGAAAGGGGGTTTCAATGCTGCCTGGGAAATTTGGGAAATTTGTCTCTTGACAAACAGACAGATTAGAGTATGAACTGCAGAGGTTAATATACGCTGTTATGCTTCAGATTCTCCGTCCAAATCTTAATTGCTTTTATTAGCTTTCATCACAGGTTCTTCAGCTCTCGAGTCTACGCAGTGTTATTTCCAGCTTGGAGAAGATTTTCCAAGGTATTCTGCAAAACATTTTTTGAAAAGTTTTGAGTTTTAGTAACTTCTTTTTTCTTGGTAGTCGAATGGCTTATTAAATTCAAAAACTATGATGAGAAACCTTGAGTTATCACCAATCACAATAAGTATGTGGAATATGTGGATAAGCTTGGCTTTATTTATGTGCTTAAGTTTGGTTTTATAATCCTGGTGAAGTGCAGTTGACAATAGCTAGCTGCTAGCCCAAAGCTGTCAAGAAGCAGCTAAACTTAAAGCCAGTGATAATGGGAACTGCAGTGCTGGAGAATCCAAGATAATAAAATGTGAAGCTGGATGAACACAGCAGGCCCAGCAGCATCTCAGGAGCACAAAAGCTGATGTTTCAGGCCTAGACCCTTAAAGCCTACAGATTTCACCTCTTTCAAATACACAGCATAGGTTTGAATGCAGCCTTTGTTTTGTGTTGTTAACCAGCTAAATGGAGGACATAAAAATATTTTTAAAAAACACAGTTCAAATTTAAGTCTCCCGCATTTCTCGCGACACATCCCTCACACCCCGCCCCCGCCACAACCGCCCCAAGAGGATCCCCCTCGTTCTCACACACCACCCTACCAACCTCCGGATACAACGCATTATCCTCCGACACTTCCGCCATTTACAATCTGACCCCACCACCCAAGACATTTTTCCATCCCCTCCCCTGTCTGCTTTCCGGACAGACCACTCTCTCCGTGACTCCCTTGTTCGCTCCACACTGCCCTCCAACCCCACCACACCCGGCACCTTCCCCTGCAACCGCAGGAAATGCTACACTTGTCCCCACACCTCCTCCCTCACCCCCATCCCAGGCCCCAAGATGACATTCCACATCAAGCAGAGGTTCACCTGCACATCTGCCAATGTGGTATACTGCATCCACTGTACCCGGTGCGGCTTCCTCTACATTGGGGAAACCAAGCGGAGACTTGGGGACCGCTTTGCAGAACACCTCCGCTCAGTTCGCAAAAAACAACTGCACCTCCCAGTCGCAAACCATTTCCACTCCCCCTCCCATTCTCTTGATGACATGTCCATCATGGGCCTCCTGCACTGCCACAATGATGCCACCCGAAGGTTGCAGGAACAGCAACTCATATTCCGCCTGGGAACCCTGCAGCCATATGGTATCAATGTGGACTTCACCAGTTTCAAAATCTCCCCTTCTCCTACTGCATCCCTCAACCAGCCCAGTTCGTCCCCTCCCCCCACTGCACCACACAACCAGCCCAGCTCTTCCCCCCCACCCACTGCATCCCAAAACCAGTCCAACCTGTCTCTGCCTCCCTAACCGGTTCTTCCTCTCACCCATCCCTTCCTCCCACCCCAAGCCGCACCCCCCGCTACCTACTAACCTCATCCCACCTCCTTGACCTGTCCGTCTTCCCTGGACTGACCTATCCCCTCCCTACCTCCCCACCTACACTCTCTCCACCTATCTTCTTTACTCTCCAACTTCGGTCCGCCTCCCCCTCTCTCCCTATTTATTCCAGTTCCCTCCCCCATCCCCCTCTCTGATGAAGGGTCTAGGCCCGAAACGTCAGCTTTTGTGCTCCTGAGATGCTGCTTGGCCTGCTGTGTTGATCCAGCCTCACATTTTATTATCTTCAAATTTAAGGGATGTGCTCACTTAAGACTTAAAATGGATTTTAATTTCTTATTAACCTCCACCAAAGTCAGAAGGAGGAACCAAAATGGCGGCACTGGCAAGGCAGCATCTGCAGCTGAAGTGGGACTTTAGGAGCAGTGGCAGCCTAGCCTAGCGGTTGAACCAGGGTCTCCAGGATGCAGTTGAAGTAGGCCCGGAGTGGGGACTTCTAGTTATCGGCAAAGTGGTGGCAGCAGCGAAGCTGGGGACTCCTTGTTGCAGGGTGAGTGTGGGTTCAGTGGCTTCAGCGAGATAGGCCCAATGGTGAGGAGATGCCACCTAAAGTATGGCGACTCCTATGGTGGTGGGTCTAGCGCAGGAGATAGTGGAAGTCTCTCTTCCAGGTACTGGAGGCTAGGTGCTGGCATGGACAGGGTTGGAAAGACTGTTATACTGACCTTTTTAGAACATAGAACATAGAACAATACAGCGCAGAACAGGCCCTTCGGCCCTCGATGATGCACCGACCTGTGAACTAATCTAAGCCCATCCCCCAACACGATCCTATCATCATCCATATACTTATCCAAGGACTGTTTGAATGCCCCTAATGTGGCTGAGTTAACTACATGGGCAGGCAGGGCGTTCCATGCCCTTAAAACTCTCTGAGTAAAGAACCTGCCTCTGACATCTGTCTTAAATCTATCACCCCTCAATTTGTTGCTTGCCCCATCGTGCAAGCCGATGTCATCATCCTCGGAAAAAGACTCTCACTGTCCACCCTATCTAATCCTCTGATCATCTTGTATGTCTCTATTAAATCCCCTCTTAGCCTTCTTCTCTCCAATGAGAACAGACCCAATTCCCTCAGCCTTTCCTCATGAGGCCTTCACTCCAGACCAGGCAACATCCTGGTAAATCTCCTCTGCACCTTTTCCAATGCTTCCACATCCTTCCTGTAATGGGGCGACCAGAACTGCACGCAGTATTCCAAGCGAGGCCGCACTAGCGTTTTGTACAGTTAATTTAGTTTTTATTTCCTTATTTTTTCTATTTTTTTTCTAAGAATTTGTTCTTCAGAATCTGAAACTAGGTACCTTTGTCCCTAAGGTGGGGCCATAATGTGGCGACTTGTAAACTTTTCGCTGTACTCCTATGAATACATGTGACAAGAAAGCTAATTCAATTCAATAATTCAATTGATAAAGTTTTGCAATTCCTAGTCTCCTGTTTGACGTCCAGAAAAGTGAATGTTTCGTTGGATAAAAGGAGTGCAGGGAGACTGCCCAGTTTATCACAGTTCTGCAATGCTTTCAGAGGAGTTAGAACAATATAGTATGATTATCAAGAGCCAGCGACTAAGCTCTGTTTAACACACAGGTCCAACATATAATGGACTACACTTTGGGTGATCCTGTTATGCTACCAGCGTTTTCCTCAGTGACAAATGTGTTGCATTTTTCTCGGAGTGATGTGCTAGTTAGCATATCATGGACAGTGTGCTGGGTAAAATTATAAAACAATGAAACGAACCAACACTGATTGCTGCTTAATTTCCTTCTTGAATAAGGAAGGAAAAATCTTCACATTTCGTCCTTGAAGTCTTTATTCAACAACGATAGAGTCTTGCAATATATTCATTTGGAATTCAAATGAAGACACCAATGAAAAAAACATGTCATTGCTTCTATAAAAATATATGTTTAATTAATCAATTTTAAAACTGGCATACTTTCCTCATGAAGTCGTAATGAAATCTTTAAACTGCAAATCAAATCTCTATGTTAAATTGAAAACACCTCATTGTTTACTACTAGATGTCTGTAAATTTAATCTACCAGTTAGATTGTTTATGTCCAGTTGGGCTGACAAATGTTACAGTAAAACATTCTTAATAGAATCTGAAAGCTAAATTCTGAATTGTCCAGTTAAGCTGATGGAATTGTAAGAATAAGCTTGATTTTCTGTCATCACCCAGATTCTCCTTTGGTTGTTTCACAATTTTTGACATTCAGTTTTTACTGAATGGAATTGGAGACTGAGCCTGTGTGATTTTAAAAAAAAGAGCTAAACCTAACTAACAAGATAGGACTAGAAATGTCAAAATCTCAGATCTGAATCTACAATCCAGCAAGTAAGGTGATTGGCAAATCTCCACTACATTAGTCACATTTAGAATTGCACAAAAATTCAAGAAAGATGATTCAGACTGAATGCAGTTACTTCAATTCAAGGGCGTCTGCATCAGCATTATTTTCTTACAGGATCAAAGGAAATGCAAATCTTTTGTCTAAAAACCATAAACAGTTGAAAGGGGGAGATTATGATGAACATGAGCTGACAAATGTCTATATTTCTAGCTGAATTTTGTGCCCACATGAATGCTGGTTTGTTAAAGCTGGCGTTAACCTGGGAATAAATTCCAAAACTGAAGGCTTTCCTTTCACAGAAACACTCATACCTTACATCTCCCAATTAGTGTCAGTATTTTCCAGCTGTTTCTCATTCCTCTGTTTGTAGCTAAAAGTCCTCTAATAAAGAGGTTGTCAAGGAAACAGGTCTTAAACAGGAAGTGCTAGTCCTTCATTAGAATGTTTTTTGGTATTCTTAGCAGAAAATGTGTCATGGAAACACAGATGGCCAGGATAAATGACCATTGAGTATTCTGACCAAAAAATGTGCAATAGCTTTGAAATATTTGTGGCAATTAAATGAGGAGTAAGTTCATATGGTTAGAAAATGTAGGAACATTCTGGAAAGGTAGAAATAAACTTTTATGAAAATCTGGGGAAAAGACCATTTTCATTTATAACTAATAACACACAAGTACTTATGTTCTCAAAATCATACTTTAATTAGGTTTGTTAAGCAAACTTTTGTTCTATGTCTTTAAACACAAATTGTTCTGAGTACTTGTACAATAATAGAGAAGAAAATGGAAAATTTGTATTACTGAGCTGTTTTCTCATGCCCTCAAGGCATTGTAGAGTGGTTCTCAAATTTCTCAAATAATTTCTTTTAAAGGTTAGCTTTTATGTGTGGGTATGTTATAATTTACAGACATACAAAGACAGCAAGTATGTCAAAATCAGAGAGGTTTGGACAGAGTAGACAAGAATCAACCATTCCCACTTTTAAAAGAGTTGAAAATTAGGTGTTTTGCAAAAGAAACAAAAACAAGATGGGGAAGAACTTTTTCAAACAAGTGATCTAGAGTGCACCACCTTGAAGTGTGTTTAATTGAGGCATTCAAGAGGGCATTAGATTTTTATTTAAATAGAAACATTGTGTGGCTTACAGGAAAACGGTATAACAGTGCAGTCAAGATGGGCTGAATGGCATTTTTCTTCTACTGCATAAAAATTCGATGAAGTGAGATGAGTGATTGAATGATATGTTTTTGTCAGGACAATGGGAGACCTTCATACCTTTTGATAGATTTTTAATGCTGATGTGAACACGTGGCATCCAATGTTCTGTGGATCTAATTTGTGAACCTTCACAAACGAAGGGGAAAAGTTAAGTAGAAATAGAAATGCAGAAGTTTCTATTAAAATGGCCGGAAGTGGGGTTGGTAAACTGTTGATAAAGGATTCATCATTTGTTGTAAGTTGTCAAGACTTCGGTAATGTTGTTGAGTTTACTGGGTCTGAGGTGATTTTATCTTGCGGTGGTGGAAGGGAAGCTTTTAGTGATTTGTTCCTGTTCTATTTTCTTCGTTAACTTGCTGATTAAAGAATTATCGTAGTTGCATCTTTGTATGTTGAAGATAAATTTTTAAGATGTGGATATTTCTGAAAAGCTGGCTTTTATTGCCCATACTCACTTATGTTTCCAAGCATGGTGGCTCAGCAGTTAGCACTGCTGCCTCACAGTGCTAGGAACCTGAGTTTGATTCCACCCTTGGGAGACTGACTGTGTGGAGTTTGCACATTCTCTCCGTGTCTGGATGGGTTTCCTCCCACGGTCCAAAGATGTGCAGGCTAGGTGAATTGGCCATGCTAAATGGCCCAGTGTTCAGGAACATGTAGATGAGGTGAGTTATGGGTTGTGAGTCTGGGTGGGATGTTCTGAGGTTTGGTGTGGGCTTGTTTGGCCGAAGGGCCTGTTTCCACACTTCAGGGGTTTAAAAATAATAGGGGAATCCTTCAATTGATTATGGAAGTATGTAACAGATATATTGGCCATCTTTTAGACTTCTATTGTGTATGTTTCAATTAGTATCAGAGGTTATCATTTTAAAAAGTAAATAACGATGATTGTCCCTATCCCTAAAGCCCAACAGATGAAAGATTGAATTACAAAATCCCAGAGTAACATTGAACATCTGGGATTCAAAACCTAGCCATCATGTAATTTAATTATGTGGTAAATTAATGGTTGGAGATGATTCATGCATTTGTCAGTAAGTAGACAACATTGTTAAAATCTGGAATTTAACAGTGAGATGTGTGTTCATCATTTTAATCCTACCCAGGATAGTGTAAGTTTTGCTAACTCTCAATGTTTTGATATTTGCAAAGTAGCTGCTGGGGAAAAACAAATGCACTACAAAAATTGATGAGATTCAACTTTTCAATTAATAGAACTATTGCCCAAATGTTGGTCTTGGACTAGTGTATTCTAGATTGACTGCCCAGCACAATATAGAGAGAACACAGTATCACAGAAAGCCTTAACCTATAGATGAGGCATCTGTCTGCTCTGGTATTCAGGTGAATGTTAAAACTCCCATGATAATATTTGAAGGAAAATGGGGTTTCTCCTGGGGCCCAGTCAACATTACCGTTAACCTGTTTTACACAGTCATTCATTCCATAGCTATTATGAGATATCAAAATGCTGCCAGATTTACCAATATAACAGCAATGATTACATTTCAAATTAGCAAAATGTATGTGAAGTGTTTTGGAATACTTTACAGATAGCTAATAATAAACATATTGTATAAATTCAATTGTTTCTTTAGATTCTAGTGTCCAGCTCCAGTCACGCCTGCTGTCTTCCCCTCCACAACTCAACCAGAAACATCTCCTGAAATGAGACAGTCAGAAATGTGGGTTTTAAAATGACTAGTTTAATCTATTTAAAACATCAGACTCTCCTCCAAGGATTTGTATTTTCCAGCTGACTGATCTATTTATATAATCTGAGCAAAGAGCTGGTGCCAAGCCACACAACAGATGTTGGATAGCTGAGCTTCAATCTAGTGCTCACTCACAACCCAGATTGTAATAAGAGAGGCTGCACTGTGCATGGACATCCATTTAGATTAAATAGGTCATTTTACAAGAACTGTCAAATTAGATATTACATACTGATAAACTAAAATTGCACTACCTTTGAATTTATAAAAATCTATTTGGACTGAGTCTATGTTTGAACGAGAGGACATTCCAGTTTATGTGTGGGAAGGAATTCAGGACATGAATAAACCATGCCTTTAAAACACACATAATTTATTTGAGGTATTCTAATTCCAGGGCATTTTATATATAAAAATGCATTCTGTAAATATGCAGAGCCATAAATTGAGAATTCACATCGAATGACAAAACAGAACTCTTCCAATTTTAAGAAGCATCTGTATTTTGTAATGCCAACAAATTTCAAATTTTGGAAATCTATAAATAAGTATCGATTCAGTGATGCCATAGAGGAAACGTTATTACGATCTGCCTTCCTTCCCTGCCCCCACTCCAGCCTTTCATGCCATTCGCCATCGTATACTTTGCTAAGTAAAATAATATGAGTGTTTAGATGTTGACTCCTTTGTTATTGCGCATTGTGTATCTTGAGCGACTGAGTCAGGTGATATTATTCTCTCCTTTTACATTGATGGGATGCCTGTCTGTCGTGTCATATTACTTCTGGAAATTTGAAAAAAGTGACAGAAGCTATTTAAGTGAGATTATCAAAACTGGCTGATTGGTAATTCTCAGATTTGATCTTTTTGGTTGAGATTTGATTATCTCCTATGTCAATCAACATTTTGGCCTTTCATGCAAATTGTTTGGGGTTCCTGTCATCAACTATTAGAAGCAGCAATCAAACTGAATGCTTTAAAAATGTAATATGAACATTCAGCATTAACATGCCCAGGATAAGCAATTGTAGGCAAAACAAATGTAACCCAAAATGAACTGTGGGTCAACAAATTAACCAGACATGTAATAATGAGAAAATTAAAACTGCGGGAATAATATAAATTAGTTTTTTGAGGCCATAGAGTTATAGAGTTTTTACAGCATGAAGAGTGGCCTTTTGGCCCATTGTATCTACACCGGCATCAAATATCCATCTATTCTAATCCCATTTTCCAGCACTTAGTCTGCAGCATTGTACACCATAGCATTTCAAGCGTCCGTCTATGTTGTTCTTAATACCTTGAGGCTCCCACCTGTATCACCCTAAAGGGAGTGAGTTCTGCGTGGCTTTTGTTTTCCTCAAATGCCCTCTAAAACCATCTGCCCCTCACCTTAAAACTGTGCCCTCGGTTATTGACTCCTCTACTGTGGAGAAAGTTTTCTCCCTATCTACCCTTGTCTCTGCCCCTCAGAGCTTTGTACACCTCGATCAGATTTCACCTCAGCGCGCGCTGGTTTAAGGAAAATGACTCCAGCCTTTACTGTCTCTCTTCATTGCTGAATCACTCCACTCCAGGCAACATATTGGTGAATCTCTTCATCACCTCCTCCAGCAGAGTCAGATCCTACCCATAGTGTGGCAACCAGAGTTGCACACTGTACTTCAGCTGTGGCCGAACAAATGCTCCGAACAGCTGAATCATAATCTTCTTGTTCATGAGGCAATGGGGAGGTAATGGCTTAGTGGTACTATCGCAGGACTAATAACCCAGAAACTCAGCTAATGTTCTGGGGAGATAGTAAGAACTGCTGATGCTGGAGTCAGAGATAACACACATAGTGCATCTGGAGGAACACAGCGGGCCAGGCAACATCAGAAGTGCAGGAAACCTGGCATTTTGTGTCGGGAAATTTCTTTAGAAATCATTTCTGAAGAAAGGTCCTGACCCGAAACGTCAGCTTTCCTGCTCCTCTGATGCTGTCTGGCCTGCCGTGTTCTTCCAGCTCCACATAATGTTCTGGGGAACTGGGTTAAAATCCCACCGTGGAATGGAATTTGAATTCAATAAATGAAAATGTCTGGAATTAAAATTATACTGACAACCATGAAACCAATGTTGTTTGTCATAAAAACCAATCCGTTTCACTAATGTCCTTCAGGGAAGGAAATCTACCAACCTCACCTGGTCTAGTCTATATGTGGCTTCAGTTGCACAGTAGGGCAATGAATGCTGGCCTAGTCAGTGACACCTATATCCTTTGAACAAATGGAAAAAAGAGTATACTCAGAACTCAAAATACAATATTGTATTAGGAGGAGAGTAGTCTCGAAAGAGGCAGGTATCAAATAGTTGGTACATTTCATGCACAGAAAGAAGAGCGACATGTACTCTGTAAATATGAATGATCCAACAACATAACGATATATGAGACAGAACTCCACATCGAGGAAAATGGCTCAGAATAAATAAATGTTCAGGGAATGCTGACACTTATTTTTGATAATTGAGAGGGAAAAAAATAGTGAAAAGAAGAGACTTTATGATGGATTTGAACACAGGATTTACAATTGGACTCTGGGTGAGTTTCCCCAAGTTATTATGGTTCTAAACGGATAACCCAAATCATTAAGCTCCTGGCGAGAAGCAATATACTGGACCCACTTCATTTACCTGCCCACTCAGTTTGTTGCAGAAAGGTTTATTTGAAAAGGATCTCTCCCTTCTCAATGCCCTTCCTGCAGATCAATGTGTACATTTTAAAGGAATCAATTTAAGGCTTTCTTGAGTTAACAAAAGAGTGAACTTATTCATTACAAAACGCAAAAAGAACAAATAACGTAACAGGCATGCACAGATTTAGGAATAAGAAGTGAGTCCAAAAAAAAAGGTGAAAGTTAAAACAGATACAGATGTGCCCCACTGTCTGGTTGGTTCAAGAAGACTAGTTAGTGGAATATAAAATAGATGAAAAATCAATTTCTAGATTTTTCACGTTTCAGCTTGTTGAAATCCTTTTGTCCTATATTCTTTAACAGTGTTTGGCTGGCAGCGCTTGGAATGAGGGAACCCTTCCTCTCCTGTTTCCTTCTTACAAACTTATGGGTCATTGGCTTCAAATATTCAGAGTGAGGGAGTTTGTTTATCTGCAATACAGGAGTGACTACTTGGTTGTTCTTTGACTGTGGACTTCATAGCCCAATAAGTGTTCAAACTCAGGCTAGTCCACCTTTTTCCACTAATCCACCTTCTTCCTTCTATACACACAAGCCTGGGTTATAGTCAGTTTTTAACCCAATTTTGCATGTATTTCTTGGAAGGACAGAGTCACAGACATTTTACAGTGCAGTTGGAGCCAATTTGGGCCATTATGCCTGCACTGGCTTGTCAAATGATCACCATGACCTAGTGCCAATCTCCCATACTTTGCCCGTATAAAAGAAAAGTCTGCAGAAGATACCTTCTGCTGAGAGGGGAGCGAGACCGTGAGTTCCCTCACTTATGTTATGACTTTCTCTCCCCCTGTCTGTTTGAAGTTTCCCTGACTTTCTGCAGGTCCAACATTCCAGTGGTCCCACACAGGGCTTTGTCAGACAGCACTCAATTTACATTGCAATTTTTTTTTGTCACTGCCAGTCATCTTCTAAAGAACATATTTTGGATATGAACAGTACATCTGTCATCATGATACTAAGGAGATCCTTGCAGATTGGGAAAAACAACTTGCTAATGCAACTTCCATATTTTTAAACATGCTCAGGCTACAATTAATTCTATATTGAATATATCAAATATTGAATTTTAATAAAATATTGCATTTGATTATTAGAAGGAAACTTGTTGATGACTAACACAATAACAGTGAGTGACAGCCTGTAGATCAGAGGTCACTTTCTAAGTGAACTGTGAAAAGCCCAATATGCTCGTGAAAGGAATTCCCTGTGATAACCACAAAGATGTGGGATCACAGAATAACACAATATGTTGCTCGTGAGTCTTAGCAATGCCTCAAACAGAATCTCCTTCCCCATGTCTCCATCTCGGCCTCTGTGGTTGCCCTGTTATATCTACTGCTTGAAAATCATGGCAAAGTGTGGGCAATGCGAATTTTATTGTGTTCAATCAATTTCCTCCACTTTATGCTGAATCCTCAGTGTTACAATGCTGAAAATATGGTAGTAATCAATCTGTTGTCCCTATAGAGGGATAGGGTCAAATAGCAAACTACTTCAGGACAGGTCCAACACTGAACTTTTCTTAGCCAAGGCCTTCAGAGGGAGTTGCTGTTACTTTCCCAACAGTTCTTTGCTTCTGAGATCACTCATTATCTCTTCTAGAGTTAGAGCATTGTTTCCACTGCATTGCCACTGGAACTTTCCCTCTCAGTTCTGACAGTGAGTCCATCCTAGACATAGGTAAATGGCAGATGCTGAGGCGATACAGAGAAGCAGGCCGAAATCTCATTCTGTCAGAAGTGGAGAATTCCAAGCCTCCCATTCAATATTACCTTCCAAAATCATTCAACAAAGTTAACAAAGAGGGGATTGAGGAGATAATTTGGAAATGTACAATGATTGGGCTTAACTGTCAGTGTGTACTTGTGGGGACAAGCTATGAGACTGAACCCTGATATCGGAGAATTAGATTACAAGGTTAAACTGGAGAAACTTGGCCCCTTTTTTGGGACCCAATAAATCCTGGTGCCATTTCCTGTCTCCTGACTCTCAACTTTTACAGTGGAATGTAACTTCCACAGGAGATGATATGTCTGTAAACATAAATCCCATATATCCTGCAGTTAGAGTAATGTGCTACAGGAATAACTACGTTCACAGTACAGAATGATTTTAGATGAAAATTTTTCAAGGCACATCTACCATTAACTCCTGTTCTCCTGAGTTCAAGAATGTTAAACTATTTCCATTAGAGGTAAGTTGAATGGAACCAGATTTTGGGAAAATCAGGGAAAATAGCAACTAAGAACAAAATGAAGAATACAGGAAAGAAAGATGGTGTTAATAAAACCAAAGAAATAGACAACAATGCTCTTGCAAACTAAATGTAAAACACGTTTGTATATCTCTGGAAGTTTTCACAATTACCACAATAAGTGATATAGAGAAGTAATTGATAAATTGATAATGTTTTCTCACATGGTGGGATATCAATTTCTGTCAAACAATTTTTCTCTCTCGTTTAAAGATGTCTCAAGATCTAACAAAGAGTTAAAATGGGAAAGATTGCTATTGACAGATGCCAGTGTACAAAGTCAGGATTAAGAATTTGTCATTTGTTTACTTAAATCCTTCATGGACTTTTCACATGCTGACAGGAAGTGACAGGGGTTCTGTATTCCATTGTCAAACATTTACACACACAGGTTGAAAAGTGCTCCTGTTGAATGTTACAAATTGCAAATTTTACATTTGTTAATTATGATATTATACTGTTTTTTGCATTGTTCTCCTACAGTTCATAAGAATAACATAGGGATATAAAAGAAAGGTGGCCAGAGTAGATGCAAATTTGGCTGATAGGTACAAAACCGCAATAACAAAAATATCTTTATTTGGGTAATTTCTGGCTGCCAAATTGTACATCTTATTTTTGGGTCCCAGCACATGGTGCAGTAGAAGAAATTGAGGATGAGGAAGGCTGGGGATGATGGATATCAGGTCATAGGCAGCAGAATTTCAGATGAATTGAAACTTACAGCTTTGTGGATGGGAAGCAACAGAGAAAGATGCGGCAGTTGGGGAGCTATTTGTGAAAAGGCAGCGAGGTGTGCTTTGATGGATCGTTTTAAAAATGCAAAGAGGGCACTGAATGTAAGCATGGACCATGTGTGACATTGTGTTTGAGACCTGGCTTCCATCTTTTTATTATTGTTCCTTTTAGCAGCCTCTGTAATTGTATTTCAGCTGTGCTTCTCCCCATGACCCAGTTGTCTCTTGATCCACAAATGCGCAGGAAACAGGCTCTGTCTGTGCCACCAGGTAAAGAATTGCTTCCCTTCCTTTGCTTGCAGATTATTTTGCATGTCCTGCTGGTCTCTGACCCACTTCTGTTCATTTCCCAATGCCAGTCCTATTGCCAACAATAAAACTCTGTGAGAGAAACTGAGACAGATTGCAATCCCGGTGAAATTCATAACCTCTCCAGCGTGGAGCTGATTGGAAATTATGTTTCAATTGGATAAAGTTGGGTGATTTGCCTGTCTGCATGCACAGTTTATTTGTTATCCCACACTGAGCCTCACAGTAAGATTTATCAAACCAACGAGAACTTGAAAGGTCTTTTATAAATCATTTTTGTGCACTTGGTTTATTTTCTCCTGTGTTCTAGGAGAAGTGACTGTTCTGAAGAAAACAAATCATTCAAATACAGCAATGTACAATAAGACAGGCACTATATACTCCATTTCTACCAGGCAACTGCACCTGTTCATAGGTGTGAGATGGGAACTCACTGTTGTGGAGCACAGAGCTGGCACTATGCCCAGCAAAGGGTATCTATAATTAGATTTCAGAATTATTTGGCTTGAATAATTTGCCTGCAGAGCCATGACCGGTTTTGATAATTCAGGCCATATACACTAATGAGGCTCAGGGATCTGTTCTCATAAGAAGAAACAAATGTCTTCTTTTCTCTCTCTAGGGCCCTGACCTGCACGTGCGCAAGCACATAGAAGCACACTCTGGTACCTTGTCCGAGAGGCGTAGCACAGGCTGTGAGATTTATCCAGTTCATCAGTCAAAGAGTTGACATAGGACCCAACCCCTGTTCAACCAACACATGCACATATTCCAGCAGAATGTTCTTAGCCCAGTTGTATTATATATGGAAATGCTTCTGAAAAGGTTAATGTTGGACATTCTATGAAGCTCAACCCAATCTGTTGATGTCATAAAGACCTTAGTGAGGCAAAAGCAGAATTTCTATGATCTGGTAGGTTGAGCTAAAACCCACATATCTTCCAGTAGTCCGAGTAATACTATCTTACCAATGGAACATGTACCTGATTGCTGTGAGACAATAAACTACGCCTTGTTTATGAAACGAGGCTCTTCTTGTTAAGACTCACTAGTGATTTTCCTCTACCAAAACCCAGGCTAGCCAAGAGAATGGTGGCAGCAAACTCCACAAGCTATACAATCACACACTGTAGTGTTTGGCATCGCAGCACATGTAACAAATTGGACTGCTCCAGTGTCTGATTCTGCATCCATTCTGATGAAAACAGCCCTCGAAGTACAAACTTGGGACCTTCTTGTTTTAGGGTTGACACTCATCTTGGACATGTTCCTGCAATATTCATCACACGACTGTCCCTTCAACTGATCCACCCTTACCCTCCCACCATTGGTCACCTGACTTGTCAAACCACCTGCTTCATGTCAATTGAAACATAGTCTTCTTTATCCAAAGTACTTTGAAAAAAGCTTTTACCACTCCTAGTATTTTTGTAATTAGTAAACAAGAGAAAACGAAAATAACACTTTTTAAATGCACATCAAATTTTTCCAAAGGCTTGCTTTGGGTCCTGATGATTGTGTTTTCATACCAGGACTCTCCAGGACATGCATTTTCATTGGCTGTGGACTTTGCTGGCTAGGTCAACATTTGACGCCCATTTCTAATCAGCTTTGAACTAAATGGCTTACTACTGCATTTCAGGGCCAATAATGAATCTCTGACAGTTTTGTGGGTCCAGAGCCATGTGTAGGTCAGAATAGGTAACAGTGACAGATTTCCTTCCTGAAAGGATATAGATGAACAAGGTAGATTTTTACAACAATTGATGATAGCTCTGCAGTCATTATTAATGGTCCTAACTTTTGATTCCAGAGTTCAAAATAAAATTGAATTTAAATTCCACCACCTGTTGTAATTGTAATCTGTGTCCTCAGAAGACAAACCAGGTCTCCTAGTCTCCTAGATTCCTAGCCTGGTGATATTACCACATTCTGCCACCTAGTGGCCAATCTGAAGGGATGCCAATTCTACCACACATTGATGATTCAATATGGGTCACCAACAAAGGCATAAAGGGAAAAACTAATATTGATCTTTGACACAATTATTGACAATGTAGAATACATTCCAGATGAAAAAGATGAAATATAAGTGAAAAGGACAGCTTGCCACATTTTAATGCTAAATTCATTAGGAGACAAAGCTTGCAGTATTAAACATTTCTAACATACTGATAATGGAAGTGAAATAAGTGAAAAATGATCACTATTGCTAAGAAATTTGATTTAAAATATATGAGAAGAAGTAGTTACGTAACAATTTTTAGAACAAGCAAACCAAAAACAGATGTAATTTAAAATGAAATATTAAGAACTAACATTGCCAATGTTATATAAGAAATGTGTTTTTTTTTATATTTAACTGTGTGGTGCG
Organism: Stegostoma tigrinum; assembly: GCF_030684315.1. NCBI lineage: Eukaryota > Metazoa > Chordata > Chondrichthyes > Orectolobiformes > Stegostomatidae > Stegostoma > Stegostoma tigrinum. The sequence continues at coordinate 20,826,552 of NC_081382.1, forward strand.
ATGAATGTGGTGCAGTCAGACAACATCCTGAATTGTTTCATGCTATATACAGCGTTGCTCCCTTTCAGATTTGACACTCTTGCATCTATCTTGATGATGAAATAGTAAGGTGTAGAGCTGGATTAACACAGCAGGCCAAGCAGCATCAGAGGAGCAGGAAAGCTGACGTTTCGGGCCTGGACCCTTCATCAGAAACCTTCTTCAGAGTGGTTTTAGTTATACTTGCTTACTCACTTGATTTATTTGCTTGTTTGTTCATTCATTCATTCAGACTTTTAGAAATAAATCCAGTCTAACCCCAAACCAAAACACAAACAGATTCTAAACCTGACCTCACACCTAACATGCATTGTCAGACCTAAAATGGCATCTCTTCTTTACCCTGATTAAGCCATTAGTTCTCTCAGGACAGTGACTTCAAAGGAATTTGGGGATTTACATACACAAATTAACTAATTAAAACCTTCTAACCGATTAAAGATTTAACAGCGTCTTAGGTTTGCTCAGTACATCCTCATCAATGGTGTGACTTTTTGATCTTTTACTTACAAATTCTGTGTCGATATTACCTCTCTCACTGACACCTGAAGGAGGAGTAAGACTCCAAAAGCATGTGTTTTCAAATAAACCTCTCAGCAGATGCCAAACAGAATGACTTAGGAGGCCTTAGTTCCCCTGGAACTCTTGGCCCAGGATCTCACAAAGAAGACCTTCATATAAAGTCGCTCTATGTAACAATATTGCAAGGGTCACAGAATATCTCCAAGCTGCTGTCATAATACCATTTGTCTCAGGTCAAGACAGTGACCTTTGCCACTTTACTGCCTAAAAGAGAAAGGCAGGACGTGGTTATTTTGCTCTGGTGTGGACTACCTGGAGTCTTTTCATGGTATGACCCATTGCTGCTTTCTTTAAAATTCATTTGTGGGATGCGGGCATCTCTGCCTGGGCCAGCATTTATTGCCTGTCCTTAGTTGCCCTTGAGAAGGCTGCTTTCTTGAACCACTGCAGACCACCTGCAGTGGGTTGACTCACAAAGACAACAGGGAGGGAATTCCAGAGTTTTGACTCAGCAACAGGTAAGGAACAGTGATATATTTACCAGTCAGTTTTTCAGTTTTTCTGGTGACATATTTTTGTACATCATTTATTAACTCATGGATTGAGGAAAAGGGAGACCATGAATCCAGGATTATCCCATAACAATAATAGTTAATATATCTATTTACATAACATTTAAAGTAAAAAGTGAACTTCGTAGAGGGTGTAATCAGACAAAGCTGACATAAAAACATGTTTTTAAAGATAAAGACCACAAATTGCTGATTTATTGGTTGCCAATCCACTAGGCTGGTTGTCTGCTTTTAGTTGTACAGAAGATGTTTAAATATTTCTCAACTTTGTCAAGTTATGAACCAAATCATAATGCCAATATCAAAGCTCACTGGTCATTACTCCCGGATGAAGATCAAAGGTCATGCCTAAGAGAGTGAATTTTCCTGAAATTTTCCTCTGCTATTAAAAATGTAATTGTTTTATTAACAATGACAGAAAGGTGCATTTCAACAGCAATATTTTGGTCTGCCCATAAGTGTAAAGAGAACACCTATCTTTTGATTTTCCAATTGCAATGTTTGAATTGTGGAAAGGAAGCAGTTTCCGTGTCTTCATCTTCAGGAAACATAAATTGCATTACATACTGATCATGAATTATCTCTGTGTTGTAAGCATTATTTTGTGCTGGGAGAGAATTGCCACACCACATGTAAGGGTACACTTTGTGCCTCCTCATAGCTTGGAATATGATCTGGAATAAAATCCTTACAGTGTGGAAGAAGACCAACCCTATCAAATGCATACGAACCCTCTGAAGGGCATCTCACCCAGACCCACACCCTACCCTACCATGTGACCCCCACATTTCGCATGCCAGTCCACCTAGCCTGCACATCAATAGACTGTGAGAAGAAGCGGGGCAGACATGGGAATAACATGGAAACTCCACACAGACATTTACCCAAGGGTGGAACAGAACTCAGGTTCCAAGTGCTGTGAGGCAGCAGTGCAAACCACCGAGCCACTGTGCTACCCCAGTAAATGAACAAACTGGACCAAATTTGTTTTCCAAAAGCAGCTTCTATCTGCAAAATTAAATAGATTATGTTTGGGTTTTAGTGCATATTCTTGCTGTTGTTACATATAATCAACCTCGGTAATGTTCATATACAGAAGTGTTTTATTTTTGTTTGAAATGCGCCAGGTTATTTTATGGGTTGGGCGCTCCCAGTCAAAACTCAAGGGCTTTGTGCAATTGGTACTGCTCACATCTCTCTTTTCCTAGCCCAGGTCAAATCTGCTGCACAAGCCAGGCTTCCAGTTTAATATTGTCCACAAGATGAACTGACACTGCAGCTGGTCAAAAGAAATTTAAAAATTATTGGAACACAATGGGGTGAACTTGCTCCTGCTCCACCAACACGGAGTACACAGAAACACTGCTTATGCGCACATCTAAATTTTTTTGTTGAAGTGAAGCAAAAGAAGACTGCAGAAAATTCCATTTTGTTGCCTTTCATTCATTCCCTTCTAACAAATGTAATCTGAAAGCGTGAATATATCTTTAATTAAACATGTGTTGAATAATCAGGCCTTTTGCTTTTGGCAGAAGAATTGAGAGGCAGATGACAATTGACAAAAGAAGAAATGATATCACGGGGAAAGATTTTGTTTGGCAGTGAGTGTTTAGGATCTGGAATACACTGCCTGAAAGTGTGGTGGATGCAGGTTGAATTGAGGCATTCAAGTGGGAATTAGATAATTATCTGAAAACAAAGAAGGTCCAGGCATACTCAGGTGACTGGCACAAGGTGAATTGTTCTGCCAGAAAGCCAGATTGGACATGATGGGCCAAATGGCCTCCTTCCATGCAGTAAGCATTCAATGATTTTATTACCTCACTTTAAAACAAGCGTACATGTTTTAAATCAATCCTGGTCCCACCAGAATGTGATGATTGACCTTGAGAAATAGCCCATTAACTCACTCAATGCAGGCAAGATTAGAATTATTTCTAATCCTTGGTCATCCTTGAATGGGAATTAGGGATGGGCAACAATTGCTTGCCTTGCCAGCAAATCCCAAGAAGGATTAAACAAAAGTAATTTGAATTTGTGCAAGATATTAGCCAATACGCGGCTAGAGTTTGCTTGCAGCCCTGGCACTGCCACAGGAGGAAGGATATTTGAAAAATGGAAGTGATCCAATTCACCACATTAAGGAACAGAATTTCTGTGACTGTTCTCCTGAATAGCCACAATGACTTCTGGGAAACGGCATAAACATTTCCTGCTGAGGTCATGGCAAACAGTCAGAAAATTCTATTGAATTATCTACAGGAATTCTGGTCATTATAACATGTTTTACTAAGAAAATAGGAATTTTACCTATTGGAACAGAGAAAGGTAAAGAGGATAGTCCGACTCTGGCTGGAAAGAAAGTTTCTGAGAGTTTCATAGTCGTTTAAAACCAATTTGTGTAGTTAAGTGATAGCAGATAGGACTAGATTGAGTCATCTCGATTCAGTAAGTTGTCACAGGCTAACTTAACCTTGACTACTCCCTTCGGGATTGTTAAATTGAGACTTGTAATTTTATGTGTCAAGGATTTGTGCTATTTAAAATTCTGGTGTGCTCACCTGAGGTATTATGCACCGTGGTAATGACTGGCCCATTGTTGCCATTTTTGGTTGCTCCATTCTGAAGTATTTACTGAGCAAAATACGCCCCTAATTACTGCAGATATATATAGAACTGATATTTTTCCGAGCAGATATGTCGTACAAGGGAGCAGTTAACATTTCACTCAGAAATTCTGAATTCATCTGATGTGCGCCAAGTCACTGTGTGTGCTTTTAAGAGCAGCTGGGAGATCCAACCATTCTGACCTCAGCAACACGCTAATGTATAATGATAGCCTAGACATGTGACTGTGGTCAGCCCACATTTTACTCAGCATGATTCCTGATCGCAATTCTATGTTTTAGATCCCTCTCACAAGGAAGCATATAGAAAATTTCGCAGTTCTACTAGCACAATAGCTCGGAACTACTCACTTTCATTTGGAAACTACTGCAAGTGTCGTATCACAGGTGATATGTGTTGTCTTAAGGTAGTCAGTGTGATGGATTAGTTCTAGGCCTTGTTCCTACATGTCTAATTTTCTGTAGTATAAGCAGAAAAGCATGCATTTCCGAGTGATACTCAACATAACATTGAATAAATGTGTAACACCGAAAAATTATAACATTCAGAAAAGTCATGGACTTACTCTTTTATTGGAATACCGCAGTCTGTGACATTGATTCAGTTGTCACATAATCATATTAATTTATTGTTTCATCCCATACCATCTTCAGGTTTAGTCACAGTTGTGGACTTTTACTATAATCTCAATAATTTGTTCTTTAATAAGACTGCACTTTTTTCATCTGGAGGAAACTTGCAGATTTGAAAATCATGTTTTGACAACACCTCCGCCACACTGTTGTAGCAGTTCAGCAAGATCAACCCACATACAGTCATAGAATCATAGAGCCCTACAGCATGGAAACAGACTCTTCACTCCAACCAGTCCATACCAACCATAATCCCAACTAAGCTAGTCCCACCTGCCTGCACCTGGTGTGTATCCCTCCAAACATTTCCTGTTCATTTACTTACCTAAATGTTCAACTTCTCAAGGATGACCAGGGATTAGAAATAATTCTAATCTTGCCTGCATTCCAAATATTGTTCATTAAAAATATAATCATTGTTAAGATTGCATTTATCAGATGCCTGAGTCTTACTTTATGAAGTAATTTTAAACACATCGATATTCTCCTCTGAGGGCACTGGCTCCCTACTGATGTATGAATTTGCGCACACTTTCCATTATCTTCCCCAACTGCCTATTATCCACGTGCGAGATTCAGCTTGGAGCTCAGTACTGCTCCTATTTGACCATCATGCACGTACACTTCTAACAAGTGCCCATTGGATTTCAATCAGGAATGTGTCATGTTTTCCAATCCCTAAAGTACAGGCATCGAGACGAAATCAGCCAAGGGCAAGGAATGGATTCAAACTGAAGGTTTCTCTGGTTACCTGCTGGCTTAGCCAATTGAGCTTTAGGGTTGGGACTTGTGAGCTTGCCCATCTGCGATAGGGTTAGGGTTAGGGTTAGGGTTAGGGTTAGGGTTAACCCTAACCCTATCGCTTTTAGCATTGCTTAGCTTGGGCATATTTATAGGGCCTGTAAATATTTGGAATATTTTTTTCCTTATCTGAACGTGTTGTCAATGCTGACATTTGTCTGATTAAACAGTCATGTGACTATCACAACTTAGCCTTTGTCCAGACAGAGTGTGACAATTTAAAATTAGGATGTAATTTTACCACAGACATATATATAGAAACTCAACTCTATTATCAACTTCAAGATTATTACGCAGATAATTAGAACTATGGAACTTGTTAGAGAGGACAAAATAGAACTCTGTGCAGCAGACTTTAGCACTATGCCAAAAATAGCAAGGAATGCAAACATTTTCCACACTTCAGAAAATAGCAGCAGAAAACCTTCCACGTGTCCAAGTGTCTTGGGATATACATGCGCATCAGCCACATTTGCTTTTGTAATTTAAATAACGCAATTGCTTCACAGACACATTCATTCAAGTTGCTCATCTCTTACACTGGGTGCAATTAAAACAGATTAGTAACATTGAGAGGCATCATCTTAATTAGTAAAAATAACAAATTTTAGTGTGCTGTAACATTAAAGATTTTTTACATCATATTTTGTCACCTCTTTTGATCAATTCAACAGTATTTAGCTTGATTCCATCTTCAATGGCCAGTTTGTCATATCCTTAACCATTTTCTCAGTTCACAAATTGTCATTGTATCTTAAGTGAGGATTTCAAATGGATGTTTTCTAAGGCAGCAAAAGAAAGTTCTCAAAAGCATCAAAAGGAAAGTCTTAAAAGTATTAAGTTAACAAACATCAACAACACAACAAGGAAATTTATAACAAGTAAGACCCCTGTCTGTCAATTTGGCCAATATTTTTGGGAAAATCCAATGATGAATTGAGGAAGAATTTGATGGAAAGACCCTTGGAGAAAGAGAGATGGGAGAAAGAGAGATTGGGGACAATTAGGAGTTGTAGGTGGCATGAAGGGTGGGGAGGGGCCATCGCAGGTTGGTGATCAAGAAGAACTCTATTCATGGGAGATCAATCTTGACACAGGAAATTAGGAGAAACTGAACCCAACAGGGTGGACATTTCATTTTAGGACGAAGGTTGTAGCCAGTAAGCTGGTCGATAAGATAGGTTTATAGTTCCTACAATACTGTTAATTTCATACATGGATTTTAATCTTGTTTCATTGAGAATTAATCTTACAGGAAGATCAGCTGGAGCAATTTACATTGCTGGAAGATAAAGGTAATAGTATCACCGAAGGAATGAGGCTCCTAAAGATTTCATTAGACACTCATGCATACCTGTATACAGGAACTGGAAGTGAAAAGAAAGGCAGAGGTATTGGTACTGCTATTATATAACCTGTGTACTGCATGTTAAATAGTCATAACATATCATATCAGTTGAAACGATGAAAACAATCTCGCACAATATTGTTGATGTCAACTGATGTGTTGAAATTATTCATATTTTGCCCTGTGATTGCTGAGATCCTCACATGATTATTCGTGGTCAGTTTCCGAGCATTGAAGGGAATTAAATGATGCTAACCACAAGGTATCGAGTGTCGGGATATTTCATTTTGTGCTAATTAATGATAATGATGCCAGTTAATAACTACCTGCGATCTCAAATTATAGTTATGTGCTGATACTTGAATCAAATGATACCTGAATGATTCCATTTGAATTCAAGCGATGCCTAAATGATTGTTTCTGAATACTGATGAAAGCTGTTGAAAACAAGTGATGTTAAAGATTTCTGGTTGGGCTATTGCCCATTAATAATTATATAATTCTTGCTGTTCACCTCATCCTAGCACTTCTCTTTCTGTTCTGATGACCTAAAACATTAGTTCAATTTCTCCATCTGTTTATGTTGACCAGATTTTTCAGTATTTCTCATGTTTTATGCTTTTATTTATTATAATAAAAAGTGTTCTCAATCTTGTTGTGGAATGGAATGAGAGATAGTTCAAAGCAATAAATTTAATGCATTCCACAATTTCTATCTGCCTTTCAGTGAAATGCTGGAGAAACTATTTGAAATATGTTCGGATGAGTGTATTGGATCTTTGATGGCTCTGATTGTGCCAAAGAATCCAATGCTTTATGTACCCAACTTCCTTCTCTGTGATGCAGGACCACACAGTGTGTAGCTGATTTGTTTTAATTGATTTGCTTTGCATTATAGCATAAGATAATGTCCTTTCTTGCAAAAGGAACAGATTTCTCAACTGTCTGTGAAATATTTCATAATTTGTACCTACATTAAGGCTGGGAGTGGGTTTTTCAATCTGGCTGGATTCCCAATAATTTATCATCTACTTTCCAATCTGTTGGTTTAAGTGATGCCACTCACTACAAACGTTTTCATTATTCATTCAATCGCTGGCTTAATCTTGTGGGAAGACTGACTGAATTTCTATTTATTTGATGACAATGAAAGTGGAAAATATAGCACTCCACACATGTGCATCAAAAGAGGCAGCACAGGACACATGACAGTTGGGGAAATAGCTGAGAGGCCAAAATGATGCTTGAGGAGCTAGAGTTTTGGGATACACTTGAAGATAGCAAAGTGGCTTGGTTTTGAAGTCAAATTGCAGAGGGAAAAGGGATATTCGATGAAAGATTTATTTCCAGTTGTGTAGTGGAGTGACAAAAATTAACTGGGTGCCTAGCTAGTTTTAATGATTTGGAAGGCTAAAATATTTAATTGCATTTCAGAGACAATATAGCGTGGAGCTGGAGGATTATAGCAGGCCAGGTAGTATCAGAGGAGCAGGAAAGTTGACGTTTTGAGTCAGGACCCTACTTCAGAAATTGCAGTTCAGGCTGTTTTTTCTCTTATTTACAATGGTTTCTTGAAACTTGGCCCGATGCTTGTGGCCAACTTAGATCATAGCTTCTGGCCCCATTTTAAAACCATTTCTCTCTATGAAAGTCCAAAATATTAAAATGGACAATGGGATTCAAAAATCGATAGTCCATATTTTGTATCATTGTGACAACATGCTTATCTACAAATGAAAAGTGTCTGTGCATAACATAATCATACTTCTATACAAAACATCTCAATGTTTCTTTGTAATTTTTTTCTCAAATTTTGAATTGTTGATAATGTCATTCAGGAGACCAAGCTAATAGGAGTTGTGTGGAGAAAATTTTACTATTGTTTGACTAGCCGGAGGGAAATGGCCCTGGCTTTCTGATGACTGACGAACAGGTTTTTTCGTCTAATTTGAGAGCCAATTCTGAATCAAAAGCACCTACAGCAGGTACCCCATTGGCTCCAGGCCAATATCCATGATCCTAGAGATGAATGGTTAGATTTGTGAGGCAAATATGAATGTGGAGGAGAAAATAGTTTGAGGAGGCAGCAACCCAATTCTTTTGGAGGCCCAGAGGGGCCATCATTGACTCCTCCTCGGTACTGTACAGACACAGCAGGAAGAACATGGTAAATCCTGGACAAAGGCAAACCTAATTCAGGACCAGTAACACAGGCCTGCAGAAATATATGTGATGGAAGTGGAAGGATATGGGAATGAGCAGACAATGGCCCTTTTCTGTGCGAGAGATTCCATGTTGGTATTGTATGTATTGCCATGTTTTCCGTGAGGGTCCATGCAATGTATATTTTGTATCTACCTCTCTTAACAATGTCATTTTTTTTTCAATTATTTAAATCTTCTTCCATTCCTAGAATTTGACATCTTTTCTACAAACACTATTGGTATGCTATACAATATTAACAATTCAAACTCATGAGAATTTTCATTGTCATTTTCCTTATGTTGCTTAATATATGGAAACTTTACATTAAAATATGATCACTTATCTTTGCTATTTCAAAGGATTTATTCTCACAGATTTTTGCTACAAAATTAAGATTTTTTTGAGATTGATGACACAGGAGTTTTATGGTTATCTCAACAGACAAATCTTTTACTACAACTATTTGTAATTGAATGCTGTCTTTGCTGAGTTGTGAGCTGACAGTGAGTGGCAGATCGGTGAGGTGGTCTCCTGGGAGAAACAGCTGGTTCTATATCAGTCAAACACTTTTAGGAAGATGTGAGGATGTTGCAGAAGGGCTGACTGTGATGAGTTTCCTGTCCTGTATCGTCATCACCAGGATCACCTACTTCAACTGATGTAAGGTCACCTGGTTCAGTCAACTGTTGCTGAAAATTTCATCCTTGCCTTTGTTACCATGGTATTCTGATACACTCCTGGGTGCTCATTCCCATGACTGAATTGCCAGCCAGGGTAGACAATGGGAACTTGGGTGAGGTCCAAGATGACAGCCAGTATCCATGGAATATTTGTTCAGCAAAGACCCAACATATTCAAGAGAAAAGTGATACACAAAGAGAGGAAATGGCAATGCAGGTGGGGAGAAGGCACAAATTTGTTTGTAGGTTGGAAATCAATGAAGCTGCTTATTTAAAAACTAAAGAAAGTCAATAATTCCTGTGCTGTAGGGACTGTCAATGAATCATGTGGAATGCAATTGGTCACACTTGTATCGGATCATAAGCTTGAATTCCCTAACATTTCATGGCGTTGTTACTTTGAGGGATTGGGAAGAGGTTTTTTTCAGAGCTGCATGTGAGGTTTGCTGAGGGTTTCGGTTTGATATTGCTATGGCTACAGTAAATTTCTGTGGGAAAACACGTATTTTGTGGAAAGAACTGAAGCATGGACCAAATAAACTTTCCTTGTTTAGATGTCCTATGTAGGAATGCCACAGAGTATGGTATTAATACAAATGTTATTACTAAAATTGAGCAATTTTTTTCATTAACTAAAGCAGTAAAGTAGGGCACATACTAATATTCAGAAAAGAACTCTAGCCAAAATGTATGAAAATCAAACTTTATCTGATTCTTCTCCAAATTGTTACATGCTGTAGAATTACTAAAATCCAATTACTGTTTTCTATTCCTCTTTTGCAAAAAGCAGGAAGTTCTAAGAAGTCAAATAACATGTCTACACATACCTATAGCTTGAGAAAATCCGTGATTGATACTTGGAATAAAATTAAAGTTGAGGAAACCAGCTTTGCATTTGCATTGAACTGCCCACTTTCATTTCTCTTCACTGCATGTAAGCTCTCTTCTTGTATTTGAAATTCCTCTCTTGTTACTGTAATTCTTTTCCAGTCATTAATTTGTGAGAACAAATTCGTGGAATTAAGGCCTGAGGCGCCATTCAAAACAGTCAAACTAAAGTAAACACTGTTCACTTGATGCACTCCCATAATTTCAGGGAATTCGGCTTGTGAGCCCTGTTTTCTTAAAATAAATTTGCTGTTGAAGTGCAGTCGGCCAGTTCCTGCAGTAGAGATATTTTATAGGATTCCAGCGTCTGTTGTTCTGTTAGGCATTCAACTAAGTATCAGATGCATTCCAATAGGTCATCATTGAAAAAAATGATCAACTTGGGAGCCACAAAAATTTTAATTTTGTTCAAAGAAATATTATGATGCTATTCTGATTATCAATGATCAATAAGCAATTTTATTAAAAATAGCAGGAATATCCACAATATTGTCTCTTTGTTCCCATTTAAAAGGTACAATTACATAGAATACATAGCACAGAAAGAAGCACAAGTGGTCCATGATATTTAAGCTTCAATTGAGTATCCTCCTATCCTTATTCATTTGAATCTATCAACATAACCTACTATTCCCCAATTCTGCTTGTACTGGTCTAACTTCCCGTTAAATGCATTTATACCCATTTAACTCAACTACTCTCTGTAGCCTGCGAGTTCCACCTCTCTCATGAATAAAGAGGTTTCTTCTGAATTTCTTATTTTATATTAACAACTTCTAATTTTGCTCTTCCCCATGTAGTAACAAGCTCTCCATGTCCACTCTGTGCAAACTTTTCATAATTTTAAAGGCCTCGATTAGGTTGCCTTCAGCCTTCTTGTTCGATTGAAAACAGACTCAGCCTATAAGTCTGCAAAGAAATAACATTGCATTTCTCTTATAAACTTTGTAAGTTTTTTTTAACACAATCACCTATGCTTTTGTGTCCTTTCAGCAGAACTTTATGTTGAACAGAACTGCATACAAGAATCTCTGTGGTGTAACCAATGTTCAATACCAATTTAGCACAACTTCTCCAATTTCCAATTCTATCATTGTGGAAATAAAGTTTAGGATGTGGTTTGCTCTTTTTAATGTCTTATTTCTTTTAATGGCCTGTATATTTGCATTTATAGGTCCCTTTTCTGCCTCATTTAATTTCATATTTTTGAGACATTTGTGACCTCCTTATTTTCCTTACCAGTATAAAATATCTCATGTTTACTAGGTGAAATTCATTTGGCAAGGATATGTTCACTTTGCAAACCATTAGTTTGTTCTTGTAATAGTTGTGTCCACCTCAATATTAATAATCCCCTAATTTGGTGCCAAGTGCAGACTTACAAAGGATGTTTTATATTCCAAAGTTGAAACTACCAACATGGAATATGAACAACAATGGTCTTGTCTTTGATCACCATTTCCAACTTCAAAGTAGTTACCCTTTTTTCTTACAATGTTGCTTTGTCGTACAATGGCTTATTGATGGAGAATTTATTTCAGAACTGCCAAAACCATGAAAGCAGTGGAAGGTCCTTATTGTGACCTTACTTCAGTGTTTAGTAGATCCCAGTTTCCTCAGGATTTCCCACTTCCATTGTAACACCTCCTCAACGTGTGACTCAGCATAACATAGGAAGCCACCTGATGTGAGATGATGCACATCAAACTCCAGATGAATAGCAGCACCCTCCTCCCTCACAGGGTTGTGTCTGTTGAAATTGGCCTTGATTTCCAAACATTGACCACTATGACTGAAAGAATATTTCATAGGGTTTGGTAGCCAGTTAGAAACACAATGTTCTAGCTCAGTGGGATTGAGGAGTGCAAGAAATACTTCCAGTTCCTGTAAAAAAAATACCATTAACACAACAGATTCTGGGAGGACTAATATTGGAGGCCACCAACTCATCTGATGAGTTTGCAATTTTCACTCTTTCAGGGCAGTGTACATTCAAGAATGAATTGAAGTTTTTTATTCAAAATGCGCTGGAGTTCTATCCTGTCCTGATAGAGCAATCTGCTTCCGTGTGCTTACTGGCAGTCTCTGTATCACTGGATACTGTTGAAAAGCAAAGGTCTGAGCTGGGCCACCGTCATCTGTGTGTTCCCCTCTAAGCCACATATCAACCTGACTTGGAACTGTATCACTGATCTTTCACTGTTGCAAGGTCAAAATCCTGGAGTTCCCATTCTAACTGCACTGTGGGTGTCCTTGGACGTGAAGACTGCATCAGTTCAAGAAGGCAGCTCACCACCATCCTCTCCAGAGCAATTAACTGCTGGCTTTGCCAGTGATGCCCACATTCCATGAGTGAATTAAAAAGAAAACTTTCAGGAGTACCGAGATGAATTATAGGATTGCACAGCTGCATGGTTGAGAATGAAGAATGTTGGAGCTCCCAGATTTGAACAACCAAGGTTTGAACAACACAATTTTATTTAGCCTGCGAGCCATCACATTTCTGCCATTTGCATTTCCAGTGATATAGTTTGATGTATTAAGATAGTTTCTGTTCCCATGCATTGCCTCACACATATTGGTGAGGGAGAGATCCATAAAGCACCTGTTGATATGTCTGTGCTTTCCCTAATCCAGTATTATGCACTATAAAGCTATTCATGCAATGTTCCTTTGAAAATGACCTCAATTTGCTCCAGTAATATCAGGAATGTAAAATCCTGCCCATTGCAATTCCTCATGCTACAGAAGGATAATTTTGTGACCTTAATGCAGGGAAATGTTTGACAAACTGTTTGTTTGTCCTTCAGCTGCCTTTGACCATAAATAGTTTGAAAATTTCAAAACATAAATGTGAGCACAAAGTGTTCATAATATTTAGGATTAAGTCAAAAATCTGATTTAAAATATAATTCCCCTCTCAATCTGCATTTTTCAACCTGTGTCACTGCTAAAAATAAACTTGGTGATGTGAAGCTCATCAAACAATCTGTTGTGTTCAAAAGGAGCTGTATTAATAAATCATGAGAGGTTATGTTCGGTCTTCCTCTGCGCAGTGTTGGGCTGTTCAACCTCTTCTTGATAGGAATAACAGTCACAAGGCTCATCCTGAAATTATTTCTGTCTGTCTGCTATTGGCCATTGAACAGATGCATTCTAACTCCTCAACTGATGTAAACCAGACACAAGTTGTTGTCTAATTACCAGCTATGGTTTATTTTCAACTTTTACTGTGTGAGTTTTGACTCTAACTGGAAACATTTTAGAGATTGGCATAATCTCAGATTTGGATTTCTCTCTCTCCTTACTGTCTGACTTCCGGTCTTGAGCCCTTTAGTCCACAAAGGAGTCAGTTTTCTAAAAAGTGCAAATGAATTATAAGAAGTGCAAACTAAATAGCCTAGCAACTGAAATGAAGCAAGGAAAAATCTCACTTTTACCAACAGCTGATAAGGTGGTGGGATATCTTCTCAACAAATGGCAAAAGAAGCAGCAGTCTCATGTGAATCATCTGCTAGAAAGTGCCCCAGGTTTGTCAATGTTTGTCTGCAGATAGATGTGAGACAAGAGTATCTGCCGAAGGACAGTGAAGGCAGATGGCTCTGGAAGAGATTGTGCAGACCAACTAGAGGGAGGCAGAAGAGACAATAACTCCAAGAACATAACATAATGGGAGGCCAGCTACATCAAGGCACTGATCCCAATACACATCCTCACCATTTCCTTCTTTCTCATTATCTTGGTACTAGAGAAACTCTCCTGTTTGAATGTTCAAGCACGTCAAAAAAAACACAGTAGGCAAAGTCTTATAGGGGCTGTGTCATGTGGGCTATTGCAAGATTTGAGGCCGCATTGAATGAGAACTTTATTGAGGCCTATCTTGGCAATAGGAATGTCTCGCTGTAACTTCAATGCAGCACAATGAGCTTCTTCCTTGACAGCAATGAGCTGCCACTTAAGGGGGGATGCTAGCTTGTTAAATGCCTTATGAAAACCACAATGCACATGATTAATACTCAACTTCCTATTTTACCAGAGGCTCCAAACAAACTAGATATTAAGAATTCTTTACATGGAAGTCAGAGCAGATACCTGATGATTCCAGCTCAGCATGAGCAGCCTCCATGTCGCTCAGCACCAAACAGCATCTCAGGGCATGAGGCATGGGCACCAGACACACACACCCCTTGTTCATGGACATTGGCATCCAATGATTGCCAATCTTTCACAATCAACATGGCACATCTCTGCACTGGCAGCTATTACCGAAAAGCTGCAGCAGGTACACATTGTGCAGGTGAACTGACACTCGGCTCACAGATTGGAGCAGGCTGCAGCTCAGGGCTGTTCACTCACTTTGGTAGCACTTTCTCACTTAGCATTCAGCTGCATTTTCAAAGCAATCCTGCCTTGCTCTGCCATTCTGTGACTATTAATGCACTGGCACTTCAGTTTGAGCGAAAACTATCAGTAATGTTTTATTAAGGTACTTTTTTGTACATACACAGAATGTCTGGTCAGTCATGTCTAGGGTTGCTCATCAAAGTTGGTCAGAGGCCTGGGACTCAGTCCAATGATTGTTCAGTAGGGCTGTGGGTGTTAGGGGTTTGTAGAGGGATCACTACCTAAAGAGGTTGGGGAGTTATTGTGGGGGAGGGGGTGAAAACAATGGGTTTGTAGAGATGGGATCATGACAGGGGTGTTCGGGGTATATGCAGAACAGCATTGCAGGGCCTGGTTGTCTATGGGAGGTGGGATGTTGATATTGGTCATGACCACCATTGTGAACTTCATTTACAGGTGCTTTAGTTTACCTTTTTGATTTTTATCCAAACAGTATTTTTATAAAATCTATAGAAGTAAGAGAGTAGACTCATGTGAATCTTTCCAGGAGTAATTAAAATGAATGGACAGCATTAAGACGATACTGAACAAATGCATGATGGAGGAAAGAAAAGATAGATATCTTGATAAAGTTAGATTAGGTAGGAAGGAATAGGTTTGGGTAGATCATCATCATTGGCAAAGATTAAGCAGGGCCGAATGGCCTGTTCTCCTGCTGACATTTTAAGTAAAAGCAGTCAATGTTTACACAAAAGCTGTGTTCAGGTTTGTCTCAAAAAACCCTAAAATTTGGGTTTAAAATAATCTACAAGAAATCTTGAAGGCATGCTGCAAATCCTCTCATGAATAAGTTCTGACCAAAACAGTTGTTTCAGAATTCTGGTGTCAGGCCTAGGAATGGCATGTCCTGCCCAGCAGAGTTGGTTTTGAGAGTTTAGGGCATGTTAACTCGGAAAAGGACACTGCTATTGAATAGTCAATGCATGAATATACGTCTATCTAACTCCTAACACCGGCTTACCCTCTGTCTAACTGTGCTTCCCACTGAAACACTCTGATGCCGCTCTGTCTCCTGAATAAATAAGAGATACTTTCACATTGCTGAAGGTCAGAGGGACAAGACCATTGCATAGACTGCCTGGCACTGGAATGTTCTATTACGACTCCTATAAATTTAAGGAACAGCCTCAACCCTTAATGGAATGTTGCTCCAGATCTTTCTTCCTGTTAGTGCTGGAATTGGAAAGGGACACTTTTCTAGTTTTTATAGTGTTTGATGCATTTGCCATTTCATTTACATTCCTTATGGTTCAAAGGTCTAATTGTAAAATATTCTCCCTTGTTTTCAAACTCCAGCTTATCTTTGGAGCCTCTACCAGCTCCACAACTATTTGAGGCATCTGCACTCTTCAAATTCATCATCTTATGCAGCACTGATGATACTTGTTCTGCTATTGCTGGCTGTGTCTTCAGTTGCCCATATGTCAAGTTATGGAGTACCCCATACTCTTGCATTCTTTCTTTAAGATCCTTCTTCAAATTGATCTCTTTCCACATGTTCTGGTCTCTCCTTACGAAATTCAGAGACAAATTGCATTTGAAAGCATTCCATTGTATGGAACTTACAGCAGCCTGATTGACAAAGGCTATTTAAGAAATGCAGCAGAAATGTGCAAAAAGCCTATTGATGTCTTTCTTGGCATCGGGAAGAGCTTGATGCATCTGTTCATTAAGCTTTGGGTATTAAGGCAAGAATCTCATTAGGCATGGGTGAATTATTTATTAATGAGGATTATTGTCTGTTCAAGATGTTAACCTCATTAATATTCAGGTTTTTATTGTTTCAGATGCCATGAGAAAACTGGATGCTGAGAATTCTCAATGTGAAATTCAGAGCAGATACTTAACATCTTCAGCTTGCCAACTTGCTCCAAACACCAGGCACCAACAAGGGCCCATTTCATGGGCATTGGCCATGCACACTTCACGCCCACTGACACAGGTACCTGGAATGTACTACTCTCCAAGAACCCTCCCGGCATATCTCCGACTCATGTAGAGGATTCTGGTTTTCAATGCTGTATCTTGGAGTGTGCTGGCAGTGCTCATTTCGATGCTGATGTAAGGACACTGTGCGCTCACGGGCACACACCCAGCTTCTGGACTGCACCAGGCTGTCTCTCTGGGCTCTTCATTTCTTCTCATAGCATTCACTCACTCTGAGACGACCTGGCTACTCATAGCATCCCTTTCCTCGCCCCGTTATCAGGGATACCTGACTCTTAACATTGCTGTATTGCCATGCCATTTACTTCAGACACAAAGCCAGGAAGCTTGTCATGAGTCAACAGTCCCCAGTTATGTCAAGGGAAATAGCTTCTGGCAGGGCCTCCTGACACAGCAAGTCAAGGGAACTATGCTCCCAGTTCAGGGGATTGGAAGTGGTCAGTCATTCACTCGAGGCAGTCAGAATCAGAACGCTCTCCTCATAAAAGGTGAGGAGCCATTTTGTCTCTTTTTGCCCTACTCTGGGCTCTTTTCCTCCTGGACAGAGAAAGCAAGGCAGCAATTCAGGGAGGCAAAAGCGAATGGCAAGACTGCACTGTTGGAGTAGTTTTGGAGGTGTGCCGAGTGAATGAGTAGGCAGTGCAGAAGGCATGCAGGGTTAGCAGTGTTAGCAATTGGAGTGAGTGACAGAGAAGAGAGGGAAGATGTTGTAGCTAAAAGTGAGAGTGGTAAAACATGAGCCTTAGTGGGAGATGGGTGCAGTAGCAGAGATAAGGTGAGGATGAGGCTTTGGAGAGAAGATGGTGGCTGACAAAGTGGAGAAGGTCACTGGCCTCTTCCTACAGTGTTGGACATTCATCCAGATGGCTGAGACACAACCTTGCAACAAGCTGGCATAGTCTAGTGTTGTGGCTTCCACTAATGGTCCTGGGGCACGGGAACATTCTGCCTCTGCACCATTCCATTCAGCAGGATCTGCAGGCCTCTGCCCACAAAGGGGGAACACCGAGTTTCCTTTCTCTGCCATGTCAAGGCAAATGTCAGCAATAATACAAGGCAGCTGTGAACTGGCTATGCTTGTCTGGGTGTACAATGATATTTTAAAGGTGGCATGGGTTCCAAAGATGCCAGTCCATTGTGGGATATCCTGGCAGTGGTGAGTTGCTCCCGGTACTGTGGATGATAGAATGAGGCCAGAACCAGATGATAGGCTACAAGAGGGCCAGCAGTGATGGCTAGTACTAGTTGGTGGTTTGGTCGGAATTGAATAAGAGGGGGTGAGATTGTTGGAGGAGGTAGTTACTGAAGTGAGTTTGGTAGGATGTGGTGAAAAAATTTGCTAGGCTTCCCAGGGGGAAACACTCTGCGCAATTTAAAAAATTATTTGCAACTAAATTTGAAAACTGGGATAAAGATTGTGAGATGCATTTTAATTTTTCTGATTTACTCGTGTGTTGAACTAAACAGTTTCTGATGTTACTTGAGCCTCTGAACAGCAAGAGAGATTTCTAGCCCAGATTGCCTCTTTCCTGACCTCATGTTAAGAAACAACATCTTTTCTGTATGGTCACAATGGTGGCACCCATGCCCTGCTCTGATCTTCCAAAAGGCTGATAACAATTACATCAATCTTGTTTTTTTAAAGGTACCATGAAAATGCAGGTTGTTTTTTGATGATGATGATGAAAGTGATAAGTTTACAGGGAGACAGAAATTAGGAAGCACAGAATGAAAAGCAAATGTAAAAGAAAACAGACCAAACATCAAAACAGATCAAAAACAGTTTCAAGGAGGAAGTTATGCAAATTAAATACAGAGTTTTGCCTAAGAGTAGTGCAATGGAAGATAGACAGATTCAATTACACGGGTAGGCACATCACAGCCCAACCTGACCTGGTTTGAACCGAATCAAATATTTGCCAATAAACCTGTTTAAAATTTCTTGCAGCTAGTAATTTTGTTCATTTCATTAGTTAGCTCTGTGAAAAACGGAAATAATTCAGAGGTGGAAATATTGCAGCATGGAGTGTGGATTGTGAATACGTAATATGCCTGTATTATCAAAGTAATCATTTTATACAACTTCATCAGCACAGCACGGATTCTAATAAAAACTGTTCAAAATTTGAAAACTGGGACAAAGATTGTGAGATGCATTTTAATTTTTCTGATTTACTCGTGTGTTGAACTAAACAGTTTCTGATGTTACTTGAGCCTCTGAACAGCAAGAGAGATTTCTAGCCCAGATTGCCTCTTTCCTGACCTCATGTTAAGAAACAACATCTTTTCTGTATGGTCACAATGGTGGCACCCATGCCCTGCTCTGATCTTCCAAAAGGCTGACTGGGCATTAACCCTTGGTGCAGTTCCCCTTCACACTGTGAGTTACCAGCATCAAAGGGACGAATTATTTTTAGAGGGATATTCATGAAGAGGTCTGCGCAAGCTGTGCCAGGACACAAACTAAAACAGAAAAACTGTGGATGCTGAAAGTCTGAAATAAACAACAGAAAATGCAGGAGAAACTCAGCAGGTTGGCAGCATCGTAGAGAAAAAGAGAGAGAGAGAAACAAAGTTAACACTTCAAGGCCAGTGACCCATCCTCTACTCCCTCAACCTCACACCAAACCATCCCCCCACTCCACACAACCAACTTCACCTCCCACCTCTCTCCCCATGGACTGCAGCAGTTCAAGAAGGCTGTTCAGCGTCACCTTCTCCAGGGCAAGTAGGAATAAGCAACAAATGCTGATTTAACCAGCTACGTGCATATCTCATAAATAAAAAGATCATGGCTTATTGTGAGATGTTACTGAGCCTACTATCAGCACACATCTTTTCTGATCTTCTCTGAGTTCCTCAGAGTAGTGTCCTAGGCCCAACCATCTTCAGCTGCTTCATCATTGTCCTTCCCTTCATCATAAGGTCAGAATTGGTGATGTTGGCTGATGATTTCTTATTGTTACACCCAATTTCTGACTCGTCAGTTCCTGAAGCAATCCATATCCAAATGCAACACGATCAGGACAACATCCAGGCTTCAGCTGAGAAATGGCAAGTAACATTCATGCCACATAACTGCCAGGCAAAAACTATCTCCAGTAAGTGACAATCTAACCACCGCCTCTTGTCATTCAATGATGGTACCAACACTAGAGTCTCCACTGACAACATCGTGAGGATTACCATTGACCAGAAACTCAACTGAACTAGCCATATCAATGTAGCACCTAAAGGAGCAGTTCAGAGGCTAGGAATACTGCGGCAAGTATCTCACCTCCTGGCTCCCCAAAGCCTGTCCACCATCTACAAGGCACAAGTCAGGAGTATGATGGAATACTCCCCACCTGCCTGGATGCGTGCAGCACCAACAATGCTGAAGGAGTTTGACCCTCTCCAGGACGAAGCAGCCCTCTTGATTGACACCATATCCATAAGCAGATATGGGGCGGCACAGTGGCACAGTGGCTAGCACTGTTGCCTCACAGCACCAGGGATCCGGGTTCGATTATCCATGTGGAGTTTGCACATTCTCCCCGTGTCTGCATGGGGTTCCTCCAGGTGCTCCAGTTTCCTCCCAGAGTCCAAAGCTGTGCTGGTTAGGTGGATTGGCTAAGCTAAATTGCCTGTAGTATTCAGGGATATGTAGATTAGGTGTGCTATAGGGGGATGGGTCTAGGTGGGATGCTCCAAGGATCAGTGTGAACTTGTTGGGCCAAAGGGCCTGTTTCCACACTGTAGGGATTCTATGAACTATGGACAAGCATCCATTCCCTCCACCACCAATGCTCAGTAACAGCAGTGTATACAATTCACACTGCAAAATTCACCAAAACAGCACCTTCTAAACTCACAACCATTTCCACCAAGATGGACATGGTCATAAAATACATGGGAATATCACCAGCTGCAAGTTTCCTTCCATAATCACTCACTATCTCGACTTGGAAATATATTACTCTTCCTTCAGTTTCGCTGGAACAAAATCCTGGAATTCTCTCCCTGATGGCTGTGGGTCTAGCTATAGCACATGGACTGGAGCAGTTCAAGAAGGCAGCTCACCACCACATTCTCGAAGGTAACTGGGGAGGGGCAATAAATTCTGGCCCAAACATCAATGTGGGCCGCATTCCATAAGCAAATAAGAGACAAGTCCCACAAGGCCAGAGATGAAACTGTATCTCTGCCAACACCATCCACTTCTGACAAGAAGCATTTATTTGCAGTATGGAAGATTGGGTAACACTCATGTGCGCCCACAGTTTTGAGAAACGTTAACACTGACTTTTTTTCTTCACAGATGCTGCCAGAGCTTTTTCAGCAATTTCTGTTTTTGCTCCTGATTTACAGCATCTGCAGTTCTTTCGGTTTTTATACATCTATGCCCACAGTGCAAACAAATTGGATTCACTATGCTGGAGAAACAGCAAGGTCTTTAAGCAGCATTTCCAAGTTTCACCCTAAGTTGAGCATATGCCGTACATATCAAAAGCAATGTTCACGTGGCCAACTGATGTGTTTGCAGCGTGTGATCTAGCTGAAGTTCTTCTTTGGGTAAAGAGCAGGATGCAGTGGTTTGACCTTTTGAAACTTGGTGGGCTATAAGCCACCATGAGCTCATAGCAGTAGTCAAAGAGTGCTTTTGATTTCTGGCTGCAAGAGTTGAGACAATGAACATAATTTCCCCCAGAATTATTTCACTGTCATTTTAACAATAGCTAGGAGTTTTAGAAGGAATATGAATTCATTTTATAATTATGTCTTGGAGTGTAGGTTGACTGTTACTTTTCAAAAAGGATGTTTGAAGTTTTAAACCCAACATTTAACATTGTGAACAGATTTGCAATAAGCTCGATATACTTTGGAAAATGGCACAACAGGAAATCTTCCAAAAATAGCAGCCATCTTGCACCAATTTTTCTCAACATTGTTCCCATAGTTACAAATCATGTCCAGGGTGTGCTGTTCCACCAGTGTGGGCATTTTCCTTCCCTCAGCCAAGTGGCAACCTGTTGGTACTTTCCTGCATGATCACCAGATAGCATTAAAGATGAGGAACGCAAGAGGGTTTTCCCTCTGTTTAGCCCCAGCTGTTTTGAGGCAAAATGATGGATGGTTGTTCAGACTGAGATGAGGTCACCCGACAAATATGTAGGCTTTAGTTCGACAGTGAAATATATTTATATCTTCCAGCCACTGTACCATAATTACATAGCATGACAGTGCCTGTCAAAGTGAGCTTCATACACTACAGAACAGTGGGCCCAGTCTTTTACAAACCTATTGGCTGCACTTGAATGATTTACTGCATTAGCTCAAAAACAATATCTGGACGATGTTAAGATTGATTAAGCAAATAAAAGAGCCTTGACGATATTATCAAGAACCCTGCCTGGGTTCTGTTCAAATGTTATAAACGTTATGCATGCATCATGGAAAGGGGCCCGATTGGATTATTTTGCATGTAATTTATTTTTCAGCAGCATATCAGTGCAAAGTTCAAATCCATTGCTCAGCTTTCCTGCCCCAGCAGTGAGAAATCTGAAATGATGACTGTACCAGGACTTTTCCAGTGCTCTAGGGAGGAGCTGAATGACCCTCCTGGGAGGGGAAGGGGTTTATAAAATGGCAAGGGAAGTTTCACTACCTCCCTGCTGCTGTAGAAGTTTCCCAGGGAAAGGTGCTGGCTGGCGCTCCTGTTCAGAGTTCACTCTTGCCACTGAAGTGATTGATTAATTGCCTCTTCATGCCCCTGCTGGCATTAAACCAGCTGTAGCTTTGCTGCTGTGACTTCATTCAGACATATGGGCATGAGTTACAATGGACGCCAGGTTGCTGAGGGTGTTGGTGCGACTGTATTGAACATCCACATTAATTAACATACTTTCTGCAGCAGGGAAATGCCCAAGTATCTTTTTATAAATTTTTGGGATGTGGGCATCACTGGCAGGCTAGCATTTATTGTCTGTCCCTTGTTGCTCTTGAGAAAGTGATGGTGAGCTGCCTTCTTGAACCACTGCAGTCCTCCTGCTGCAGGTTGAGCTAAAATGCCATTATGGAGGGAATTCCAGGATTTTGACCCAGTGACAGTTAAACGTCAGGATAGTGAGTGGCTTGGAGAGTAGTTTGATGGTGTTGGTGTTCCCATATGTCTGCTGCCTTTGTCCTTCTAGATGGAAGAGGTTGTGGGTTTGGAGAGTGTTGTGTGAGGATCTTTGGTGAATTTCTGTAGTGTATCTTGTAGATAGTACACACTGCTGCTACTGAGGGTCAGTGGTGGAGGGAGTAGACGCTTGTGAATGTAATGCCAAACAAGCAGGTAGCTTTGCCCTGGATGGCGTCAAGCTTCCTCAGTGTTGTTGGAGTTGCATCCATCCAGGCAAGTGGGGAGTATTCCATCACACTCCTGACTTGTGCCTTGTAGATCTTTGACAGGGTTTGAGGAATCAGAAGATAAGTTACTTCTAGCAGCATTCCTCGCTTCTGACCTGCTCTTATAGCCACTGTGTTTATGTGGTGAGTTCAACTGGGTTTCTGATCAATGATAACACCCCAGGATGTTGATGGTGGGGAACTCAGTGATGGTAACACCATTAAATGCCAAGGGGGAGTGGTTAGCTGTCTCTTATTCGTGATGGTCAGAGCCTGGCATTTTGTGTCATGTGAATGTTACTTGCTATTTGTCAGTCCAAGCGTGGATATTGTCCAGGCCTTGTTACATGTGAACACGAGCTGCCTCAGTATCTGATGAGTTGTGAATGGTGCTGAACATTGTGCAATCATCGGCGAGCTTCCCCACTTCTGACCTTATGATGGAGAAAAGGTCATTGATGAAGCAGCTGAAGACGTTTGGGCCTAGGACACTATCCTGAGAAACTCCTGCAGAAATGTCCTGGAACTGAGAGGACTGACCTCCATCAGTCATGACCAGCTTCCTATGTGCCTGGTATGACTCTAACCACCGGACAGTTTGCCCCAATAACCATTGATTCCAGTTTCGCTAGGTTTCCTTGATGCCACACCCAGTTGAATAGAGCCTTGATGTCAAGGGCTGTCACTCTCACCTCCACTCTAGACTTTCCTATTTTGTCCATGTTTGAACCGAAACTGCAATGAGGTCAGGAGCTGAATGGACCTGGCAGAGCCCAAACTGGGCGTCATTGAGCAGGTTATTTCTGAGCAAGTGCTGCTTGATAACACTGTTGATGGCACCTTCCATCACCTTACCGATGATCGAGAGTACACTGATGGGGCGGTAATTGGCTGATTTGGATTTGTCCTGCTTTTTGTGTACAGGTCATATCTGGGCAATTTTCCACATTGTCAGGTAGATGCCAGTGTAGTAACTGCACTGGAAGAGCTTGGCTAGGGGAGCGGCAAGTTCTGACCCTCAGTACTATTGCCATAAAGTTGTCAGGGCCCATAGCCTTTTTAGCATCCAGTGCTTCCAACCGATTCTTGATATCAAGTAGCGTGAATTGCATTGGCTGAAGACTAGTATCTGTGATGCTGGGGACCACTGGAGGAGTCTGAGATAGCTCGTCCACTCAGCACTTTTGGCTAAAGACTGCCACAAATGCTTCTGCCTTATCTTTTGCACTGATGTGTTGCTCTCTTCCATCATTGAAGATGGGGATATTTGTGGAGCCTCCTCCCCCAGTCAGTTGTTTAATCATCCACCACCATTCACAACTGGATGTGGCAGGACTGCAGAGCTTTAATCTGACCCATTGGTTGTGGGATCGCTTAGCTCTGCCTATCACTTGTTGTTTACGCTGTTTGGCGTGCAAGTAGTCTTGTTTGGTGGTTTCACCTCATCTTTAGTTATGCCTAGTGCTGGTCCTGGCGTGCCCACCTGCACTCGTACTTGGCCACTCAACCAAATGCCTTACAGGGAAAATCAACACGTACTTCACGACTTTATCACAGAGATTTGGATTTCTCTCCTGGATGATGAGATGCTTTCGAACTTTCTTCCTCACAATAAAAATGATTTCTCAGAATTGTAAATCTGTTTGCAGTGTGGACAGATGGTGCTGACTATATGGCAGTGGCACACAATTGCAGACAAACCTCTAGTTATTGTACTTTTGCTCAACAGCTTTTTTGTTGAAGGTTAGGCAGGACTGAAATGATATGATTTGAGCAGAATTCAATATCCGGGCATTGGCCCAGTTTGGGAGTTTTGTGGGCACAGTGCGACAGTGGGCAACTTATTTAAATTTCTCCCTTTGTTTCACTGCTCCCATTCTAATGGCAATGTATACCAATGAGTAGATGCCTTAACACTGAGCAACATGAGAAATTGATAAACAATTGCACAATCATAAAGGACCCAGTCCATTAACATTTGTTCTGGTGCTTAACGATAAAGTATAAATAGCAAGCACAACTTCCCTAACAACAAATAACCCTTTGATCTTTGTTTCGTGGAATAATGAGGAAAATGTTGCATACTGAGTAAAGTTCATTATCTGACTTTGATATTGATTAGATTTAGTGAAAGGGCTGAAAATATTTGACTTCAACATTCAAGCTCTAATAGCATTTATTGCGCTCCAATCCTGTGATACCAATGAAATATAAATTATTTTTCTGAGTGACATTGTTTTAAATTTATATAACTGCCATCTGGTTAGAGGGAGTGAGGAAATCCCAAAATGATGGCAATGTAGTCAAGGCACAGGAGATCCAAAGACATTTTTCTAAGGCCTAGATGGACACCTCTTCTCTTAAAAACTATCAGAGGAATCCTACCAAAGCACGTTTTATTTTACTTACTTTGGCCTCTTTTGGCATCCTCATGTACACTGATATGTTTCTTTGCTGGGTTCAATGTCTTGTGCGCTTAAATCAGGAGTATGTGCCTACTCAAAAATTGGTAGAAATAGAATGTCAGTAGGGACGTATATGGCCTCAGGCTTGTAAGCAGTTCAATCACGTTTTAATCTTACCCATGCACATTTACTTCATTTCAACTGTATCGTCTGGTGATAAAAGAGGGAAGTTGTCCTGAGGGAGAACTTTTATCCATACATCTAGGTGCATGTGTCCTTGGGTGGGAGGGATGAGAATGTGGGGAGGCTGAGGTCCCAACATTAGTATTAACGCAGATGCTTTACTGTATGACATACTGTGCCCTCAGAAGGGAAAAACGCAAGAGGAGGTGATAGGAGAAACTCTGATCTAGGTTAGTTTGGCTTTTACTTACAAACTTCCAGCAGTCTGTGAAAGGAGACATGTTTCGCAATACACACACATCCCTGAACACTGTGTTTATGTATCATGATCAGACATATTTCAGTAAAAGAACAGAAAATAAATAGGATGACATAGCGTCTCAATCATTTCAAACGTATCGTTTCAAGCGTTTGCTGGCAATGTTTATTAGATTCTATACTCTTTAATCTGTAGATATCAACATTTTTTTCAAGGTTTCTGACATCAAATGTTAGGAGTTATAATAAACAGCTGAATGGTTGAGAACATGATGTTGCATTCGGAACTGAAAGCTGGCTTCACTGCAAATTCCAATGGTTTGCAAAAACAGACGATTAGCATCTGCCATGTTATTGAGACCTTTACTTCAGGCATTAAACAAATTCATTGTTACACTATTTGACAACAAATGGGTTCCTGCTGCACGTGGGGCAGAACAGCTGCCAGAGATCAGCCATTGGAAGCTCAACTCCCAATTCCTGTTGATCTCTACCAGAATTTCCCAAAATGGCAAACGGCCCAATCTCGACCTTGACTACATTTTGTCAACCTGACTCATACTTTACTAACACAAGCAATTTGCTGTGAATGCTGGAGTTCTGAAATTAAAACAGGGAGTTCTAGAGAAGCTCATCAAGTGTGGCAGCTTCTGTGGAGAGAAAAGGAGTGTTAGCTCTACAGGCTGAATTTACTTTTGTTTCGCTAAGTTCAAATTGTGTGAAATTTTCTAGAGGGATTCAGGTGGTGGGTTCTGGTGCACATTCTGGCCATATCACATCAAACTACTTATCCCATCCCATGGTACTTCAAATATGATTCTATTCCCATCTCATAATACCTTGTTCTCAGAACAACTTACCACGGGGTAGATATCTGCTGAAAGACCTTTCAAAGGCCGCTATGCACACAGACAAGCATTGGCAACCTGGCATTGCCGCTCACTGGCAGCATAACGGCACAACAGCTACAAAGTCATGCTGCCTGCATCACGTAGCCAGCATGACTGAC
The DNA here is from genome assembly GCF_030684315.1 of Stegostoma tigrinum. Lineage (NCBI taxonomy): Eukaryota > Metazoa > Chordata > Chondrichthyes > Orectolobiformes > Stegostomatidae > Stegostoma > Stegostoma tigrinum. Next base: position 20,853,445 of record NC_081382.1, read on the forward strand.
ACTCCCTCACAGATACAGCTTCATTCTCTCTCCTTAGTCACTGTTTAACCACCATACCACATGCTTTACTTATCCTCGTACACATCCCATCTGAAGACCCTCTCTGACAGCCCACCACTGTTGCCCCAAATCCTGTTGAAAACCTTCATCTTGACATTGTAGAATAAGGGAGAAGCACATTCAGGCAAGCAATTGGACATGTCCAAAACTTTATTTATTTATTTATAGCTGGCATAAGTGAACACAAAGGAGACAAATACAGGATGCAGTTTGCGCCCACAATGAAAACCGAGTGTAATATATATAGGAGTTGGGAGGTCATGTTGTAGCTATACAAAGACATGGGTTAGGCCGCTTTTGGAGTACTGTATTCATTTCTGGTCTCCCTGCTGTAGGAAAGATGTTGTGAAACTTGAAAGGGTTCAGAAAAGATTTACAAGGATGTTGCCAGGGTTGGAGTGTCGAAACTGTAGGGAAAGCCTGAATAGACTGGGACTATTCTCCCTAGAGTATCAGATGCTGAGGGGCAACGTTTTAGAGGTTCATAAAATCATAAGGGGCATGGCTAGGGCAAATAGACAACATCTTTTCACTGAGGTGGGGAGTCCAAAACGAGAGGGAAGAAGTTTAATGTGAAAGGGGAAAGTTTTAAAAAGAACCTGAGGGGGATCTTTTGGGGACGGTGCGTGGATGGAATGAGCTGCCAGAGGAGGTGGTGGAGGCTGGTACAATTACAATATTTAAAAGGCTTCTGGATGGGTACAAGAATAGGAAGGATTTAGAGGGCTATGGGCCAAATGTTGGAAACATGGGACTAGATTTATTTAGGATATCTGGTCCACATATCCAAGTTGGACCATTCATAATATGAACCTGGAATTTCTGGCTGAGGGGACAAAGTGCAAAAAGTCTGATATTCTATACTCCTAAGTAGTTAAGGAAATTCCCTAAGAAATTGTCCTGTTCTAAGTTGCTTTACACTCTAGAACAGTTCATAGCTAATGTGACGGTAGCTAATGAGAACCCACTGTTTAAAGAGAGCTAGAGAGAAAACAGAGAAATTATAGACACTTGAGTCTGACGTCAGTAATGGGGAAGATGCTAGAGTCCATTATCAACAATTTTATGGCAGAGCATTTAGAAAGTGCTGGAAAATCATGCACAGTCAGTGCGGATTTTCAGAAGGGAGATAACATTTGACAAATCCATTGGAGTTCTTCAAGATGTATTAAGTAGAGTTAATCGGGGAGCCCGTGGATGTGGTTTATTTGGACTCTCAGAAGGCTTTGAACAGAGTACCACATAAGAGATTAACGTATAAATTTAAAGTGCATGTGATTGGGTGTAGTATACTGCGATGGATAGAAAATTGGTTAGAAAACTGGAAATAATGAATAGGAATAGATGAATCATTTTCAGAAAGCCAGGCAGTGACATTGGTGGGACCACAGCTATCAGAACCCCAGCTATTCACAATATATGTTAATGATTTAGATGATGGAACAAAATGTAATATCTCATGACTTGCGAATATAACAAAGCTGGGTGGAAGGGTGAGTTGTGAGGAGGGTGCAGAGATACTGCAGGGTGATTTGGACAGGCTGAGTAGGTGGGCATATGCATGCCAGATGCAGTGTAATGTGAATGAATGTGTGGTTCCCCACTTTGGTAGCAAAATTGGAAGGCAGATTGTTATTTGAATGGCTGGATATGAAGAGAGAGGAATATTCAATGAGACCTGGATGTCCTCGTGCACCAGTTGTTGAAAGTAAGCACACAGGGGCAGCATGTAGTAAAGGCAACTGTGTAAGCCTTCTCAGTGAGAGATTTTAAGCACAGGAACAAGGACGTCATGCTGTAATTATGCAGGTGAAGGCCACACTTGGACTATTATGTGCAGTTTTGATCTCCTTATTTGAGGAAGGATGGCCTTGTTGTAGAGGGAGTGCGGTGAAGGTTTACCAAGTTGATTCCTCGGATGGCAAGACTGACATATGAGGAAATATTGTGTCGCTTAGGATTATACTTGCTGGAATTCAGAAGAGTGAGGGGGTATCTCGTAGACAGCTATAAAATTCTAACAGGACAAGAGAAAATGCAGGAAGAATGTTCCTGATGGTGGGGGTATCCAGAACCAGGTGCTATAATGTAAGTATATGAGGTAACTATTTAGGACTGAGATGAGGAGAGTGGTGAATTTGTGGAATTCAAGGCCACAGAAACAGTTGAGGCCAATACATTGTATCTCCAAGAAGGAGTTAAATATAGCTCTGGTGGTAAGAAGGATCAAGGGATACGGGGAGTAGAATTACTGCATCAAGCTCGATGAGCAGCTTTGATCGAATTGAATGATGGAGCAGGCTCAATGGGTTGATGTAATGCAGATCAAGGCTGCTGTGAACGTCCGGGGTGGCTGAGACTGAGTGAACACTATGACAACCAGTGAAGAGCCAGGAGTGCTGCCTGGCCCAGTCCATGAGCTGGGTGTGTGTCCTTGAGCACACAGTGTCTTCACTGCAGCTTTACTAAGAGAGTTGCTGGTGCAGCTTAAGGTTCAATCATTGAAGTCTAGAGGGGCCTATAAGTGTTTCAGAGATGTGCCATGAGGATTCTTAGACACTGGCACATGTCAAATTTCAATGTCCCAGGATATGGGGTACAGTGCCCATGGAATATGTCAAAGCTGTTAATGCCCTGTAACTAACATGGATACTTTTGGAGCAAGTGGAGGGTTAAACATACCAAGAACCTACTCTGGTTTCACATTGTCTTTTCCCCAAAGGCTAGTTTGTGCAGTGAGTGATCACAATTGTAACGAGTGGGGTTGTTAACAAGGTGTTTAATAAGCAATAATAAGCATTAATTGGGATCTTCCCGCTGCCTGACAATAATCTGACCCCATTGTTTGATAAAAATGACTATGATGCAGTGAGATGATATCGATGTTGATTTGGACCTCTCTGTGCATCCCACAGGTTAGAAAACTGGAAATAAATAATAGGGATAGATGAATCATTTTCAGAAAGCCGGGCAGTGACTAGTGTGGGACCACACTAATCATCATCTAACCAATTTTCTACCATTTATCTCCCCATAGCGTCACTTAGAGCTCCGCAATATTCTGAAATTTGAAAAATAACTTTACACTTGTTTCTGCGGGAATCAATAGCCTGTCATGCTTCGCCCTCACCTGCGATGATTGATTCTAACCTGTTTTGTAAACACGTTTTACATCATTAAGGCTGTTGTCTGTAAGCAGATCTCTAATTAATATCTAATAGTCCATTCACAGTGCCCTGCTACTGATACCACTGTCACATAATAATACACGTCTTCATCTCATTATCATATCCATTCTGGTTGTTCTACAACTTGGCTGAAGTCAAGAAATGAAGGAAAATACAACATGAGTCAGTATTCAGTTCTTCAAGCCTATTCAGCCTTTCAAGTAACTCATGACTAAACTACGTTGTAGTTCCTTTCCTAGTTCCATATCCCCTTGACTACAATAATCTTAGATGGGAATTTTTCAAAGACTCAGCCTCAGCAATTTTTTCAGGTAAAGACTTTCAGATTATTTTTCTACTTTTTGTGGAGAAGTGCTTCATGACATCATCCCAAATTGTGTGATGCTAATTTTAAAGCTATGCTTGTTAGTACGGGACTCCCCTATCAGGGGAACTAATTCAACTTGATCCATCCTGTCAAATCCTTGAATCATCTTAAACAGTTCACCTATCAGATCAAATCAGAATTCTTCTGCGGTGTTATGTAGTGAGAATTATGAGGCATCTTCTATGTCCTAATGTGACATGTTTTCTTGCATTGACACCTTAATGTATTACAACCTCAGTCCACTGTACCTCAAGTGTTTGAGTTTCTATCCATAAATATAAAATCATACAACAGCAAGGCATGTGAAAACAAACTGATGGTATTTATTAATTGTTTACATTTTTATGTTGATGCAGTTGAAATTGTTTTTGAGATTCTCTTCACCTTTATTTAATCATGGTTTCCTTCCGCTTACCAGCCATAGAACCGCTCCACTCACGTGGATTTACTGCACACAAACATGCCAATTTGTTCAACTAATCAATGATAACATTTCTCCCCTTGCCCAATCCATAAACCAAACCAGCCTTCTTTCCATTGATTCCATCTAGATTTCTTACTGCCTCAGGAAAGCAGCCAACATAGTCAAAGAGCCCTGTCACCACAGTTATACTTTCTTCCAAGCTCTTCCATAGGACAGAGGATACAAAAGTTTGAAAACATGTGTCAACAGGTTTAAGAACAGCTTCTTCTCTGCTGTTATCAGACTTATGAATGGCTCTCTCATATATTAGAGTGGATCTTTCTCTGCACCTTCTCTGTAGTTCTATATACTCTGCATTCTGTTCTATTAGCCTGATGTACTTATGTAAGGTATGATTTGTCTGGTTAGCAAGCAAAAGAATACATTTCACTGTATCTCGGCACATGTGACAATAATAAATCAATTCAAACCAAAGAACATTAACCCTGAATGTTTTCGAACAATTTCAGCACTTAAGTTCTGCTCAAAACTGCAAGTCTTCAGTTTTACTTGAAGTTAGTGGCTCTCAAACCTGATTTGTTGATGATTGCTTATAGCTATGGCAAAATTCCACCCAAATCCCATCCCTCTCACCCCTTAGAGAGGATCACCCCACCCCAATAGTTCCACCACATCCAGTTTCACTAAGACTACAAAAAAATTCATCAGAATTCATAGGAACTCAAGAAAAATATAAAATTGTTTGTGCTTTTCTCTACAAAATACGATAAATTTATGGGCATTCTTAAAAAATAAATACAAGTTATTAATTCACACTCGCAATGAAAATGTAGATGTTTCATATTTTTAACAATAATAACACAGGAAAAGATGTTTATCTGAAACATTCTGTGTGGTAAAACCATCACAATAATCTTCCCCTGTCAAGCGAACGTTTATTTTCCATCTATACTAATCAAACTAAATCAACCATGATATAAATGTTGCTCATAAAATGCCATTGATGTATAATTAGAGGTCTTTGTAATAAAAGCTGCTGTGACAGAGCCTCTAGCCTGGTCCAGAAAAGGTTCAATTCCAACCCCAGGGCACAATGTCTACAAAAGGCATGTTGCAATGTTGCCAAACATTTCCATTTAATCAAGTTGTAATTCCTTCAGACGATGCATCTATGGCAGGTGGTAAAGGTGGGATACTTCCCAGGTCAGACAGGACTATGGGGTAGCCACATTATCACAATGTTCCCATGTTAAAAGTCTCCACGTGCAGACTCTTGCACTGAGCAAGAATCATTCTGTTCTGAGGGTCTACGAGAAGCACACTACTGACAAGTCATGCCATATTCCCAAGAACTGATCTGATTATGTGATGTCTTGTGAGTTGTGATGATGGGGTTCTGGTCTGTACTGTCACTAGCTCTAATACCAGAGGAGTATGCATTTAAGGTAAGAGGAGGAAAATTCAAAGGAGATGTGAGGGGAAAGGGTTTTACACAGAGATTGGTAGGTGCCTGAAATACCCTGCCAGGGGTAGTGGTGGAAGCTGATACAATAGAAGTGTTTAAGGGGCTTTTAGATAAGCACACAAATAAGCAAAGAATGGTGGGTTATGGACCATGGGCAGACAGAAGGAATTAAGGTAACTTGGTATCATGTTTGGCTCAGAATCACGGGCTAAAGGGCATATTCCTGTGCTATACTGTTCTGTTCTCTGTCATATAAACTCAGCTATGGATTGAAGTTAGCGACTTCCATTTTGGAGCATCCCACAGACCACTAATGAATGACCACTTTAAATTATAAGGAATTCACACAAAGAACACAGTGACAAACAACATAAAAATGTGTGGAATTTAACTTTTGGCCATGCATTTAAGAGTTTGTTGAGGAACTTCACTGAAAGAAATGAGTTGTGCACCTGTTTCCTCCCTTTTTCCTCTATTTAAAGCTAGAAATGATCTTAAAAGCTGTGAGGTCATTATGCAATAAAAATGGCCATTGTTCAAATGTGCCTCAGATGGGACAGTTGTGCAAACAATCAGCCAAATGTTTCTTGGTGCCCAAAACTCATGCTGATACTTTCCATACCAGTGAACTCACCAGAACACAAAGCTAGAGCCACTACCCCACTATCCAAGCAGCAAACTGAGTCAAAGTGCAGTATCTCATTAACCATATTTCCCAATAAAATCAGCTCATTCAGGGACTAATAGCTCTGAATAGCTCACTGCAGGACCTGCAGATGTTTGGGCACACAGGGCAGGATGCTCCACAACATCCTGGGACCCACATTGCAAATTATTTCCTTCTCAGTTGCTGCTCAGTCTTATCATCAAAGTGTGTGAACTCTATCAGTGGTGCTGCAGTGACATTAAGTTGATTGCCCCATCATGGGCACAGTCAACACAGGCCCCCTAGTGCAAGGGCACTTCAACAGAAAGGTGCCCTCAGTTACTGCAAGAGAGGCCTGAAGCTGGGAAGGTTATCAAGTCAAAGGGAAAGGAGCAAACCTTTCAGCTCCATATTTCCATCACCGGATCTTTAACTGTCTTCCCTCTCCCATGAAGCAATTTGTTGCTGAGAAAGAATACAATGGGAGCCATCCTGTTCTGTTTTTTCCAGGATCCCCCCTCCAACCTCATCTTCATAGGCTGGGAAAATTCAGCACAATAAATCTGGTCAATGACCTTTCAGCAGAGGGGAAGTCAGTAACCTCAGATATAAATTCATATTGTGGATGTAAGTTTGCTTGCTGAGCTGGAAGGCTCGTTTTTAGACGTTTTGTCACCATTCTAGGTAACATCATCAGTGAGCCTTCGGTGAAGCGTTGGTGTTATGTCCCGCTTTCTATTTATGATAGATATATAAATATAACAATATATAATATAATAAATAGAAAGCAGGACATAACACCAGCACTTCACCAGAGGCTCACTGATTATGTTACCTAGAATGGTGACGAAACGTCTAAAAACGAACCTTCCAGCTCAGCGAGCAAACTCACATTCAGAACCTCAACCTGAGCTACAAATCTTCTCAAAATTCATATTGTCTCTGCTCAAATCTTGCCCAATTCACTGAAGACACCCAGCAGTTTCTCTTATTTGTACCAGTAGCCGCGCTGATAGCAAAGTCCAAAGCTGGTTCTGACTTATTGCCTTTTGTGAAATATTTTACGCTATAATGTAGAAGGGTTGTGCAGTACTCCAATGTTAGAATTTCTGAATTCACGGTGCTGCAAATAAAGAAGAAAACTGTCATTTGTGCAGCTGCTTTTGGTAGTTGGCAGCTAATGAATTACTTTGAGTTTCAATCATTAACATTTTATTGGCAATAGTTATATGCACCCAAGCCTTACAGAGAAAGACTGAGATGAACAGCTTTGGTGGGTCTAGTTGAAGGGAGAATGTTGACAAAGACACTGGAAAATATCTCTCTCTTTCAGAAAGTGCCTGGGAATGGTTCAGTTCACTTCACAGGAGCAGACAGACTTGATTTAGTACTCCATTCGAAGGACTCTACATCAACAATGTAGAACTCTGTCTGGTCCAGAAAAGGTTCAGTTTAATTTGAAAAAAAGGAGGCAAGGTGTAAATACACAAAGAGAATGTGAGAGAAAGTGATCAGCAAGAATCAAGGTAAAAGTTACACCACAGGGATCACAGTGGAAGGGAGCCAGATCCAAACTCACAAGATCTGCAAATATCAATGAAAATGTATGACTGCAATGAGAAAAAGAGACACAGTTAGTGAAGAAGACAAATAAGGAGAGGGAGAAAGAATTAATAAGATTTTTGGTGAGATGAGGAGAGCTGAATCTTACAATTTTTTTGGTGAATTTAGATTGTGTTTATTGATGGGTTAGCTGACAAGGTTGAGTGGGTTACCTCATCACATCTTAATGAAGTGACCTCATTAATTACTTACCCTTCCCCATAGTGCCTCTCACACCTAATTTCCACCAATCTTACCAAATGCTGTTCCCAGAACACCTCACCAATCAGAGGATATTCTAAAATTCACAACCATTTGTTGTGCCTTCACCATTTCAACAAGCCCATTGCACACCCAGACAAACGCTGTCAGTCCACAGCTGCTCCACACTGTTACTGACCTTTGCTTGGGACATATAAGACAGGGGAAAATCAATGCTTTTCATCTGGGTATGGCCCTCCCTCAGGTCACAACACCAGATTATGCCAGCATCTAAGGTTACCACCTAGCATGGAGGATTCTCAGCTGTCTGAAGGAATGGACAACACTGAAGGAAAAGGTTAATGTCCTTCTCTACTGGCCTGGGCTAAGTTCAACTATCTTCTGTCCAGTAGCTTACACTCAGTCTGTCCCTGCTGATGTACCCCTTCCCACCAAAGTTCATGATCTACCATTCTGATTATTGCCCACAACCTCTTCACTCATTCGGTCACCCACCCCACTCTCTGACACTACTAATGTTACATGTCCTCTGCCCTGCCTGCTCACTTGCTCAGGTACCCCTCCACCTGCATCAACTGTAACAGCTATGTCACCCATTTTCTTTTCCTATACTACCTGCCCCTCTCTCATTCCTGGAGGAAAATAGCCCACAATAGGGAGAAATAATCAAGACAGTTGGTGGTGTTCTTGACATTCACTCCTTATGCAGAGTAGATCCTGAATCCAATGGCCCTGAACAGAACCTGAACTGGTTTCAGAGGCTGTCCTTGAGTTGCATTGTTGGGGATCCCAGGCAATCCACCTTGACTTGACTGAGGGCTCCAGTCATGTCAGCCTGGAATCCCTGACTGACGAGGCAAGGCACAAAGGGGCAAGAAACGACAATTCAAGGGAGGAATGCTGTAGGTAGGCTCAGAGTGAGTGAGAATTATGAGAGCAGTTGAAGACCCTGGAGACTAGGCCTGGTCCCTGAGCTGGTGTACATCTGAACGCACAGTGTCCATGCGACAACAATACAGTGAGAGAGCTGGTACAGCCCAAGGTGCTGCATTGAAGTGCAGAAATGAATCATAAATGTGCCATGTGATTCCACAGAGCCTTCAAATGTCAAATGCCAATGTCCATGGATGTGGCATGCTAGTAGGCCAGTGCCCATGGAGTGTGCCCTGAGATGTTGGCGCCCATTTTCCAACATGGAGATTGTTTAGAGAAAGTGGTGAGCTGAATCAGCAAGGTAATTGCTCTGATTTTCTTGTGGAATTTTCTCAACATCAGCCTTTTTGGATCAATTTGGTAAGCTGTAAGGCTGAATGTTAATGTTTATCATCAGTTGGTGAATTGCCATAGCCCACATCATTCAAATTAAGGGGAAGGACATTTTCTTCTAAATTCTGGTTGAGCAATGGCGTGAGATGTTGATTGTAATAGGAAAAATTGATTTTTTGCAAAAACATTTCAGTGAAAATCAAAAGAATGTCATGAGGAAAATGTTTTCAATCTCTAGCAATTGTGAGGATTCCTTGTAAATCCGATTGACTTTTCCTTTGATTGGAACGTTCGGTCAAATTAACACTGAGTTTGAAAGAATTGTGTTGTTACTCCTCATCTTAACTTATTTAAAATAAAGACTTCAACTGCTTACTATAATGGACCTTAATATTGTCCGCAAGCTTCTGCTTCTCAGGTAATGAAGTTTGGATTAAATTGTTGGTTAGCAAAAAGTGCATGGATTAAGTAGCTGCCACAGTGATCAACAGGAGAATGCTATCAGGCATGTCAAGGGAGTCAAAAATTTTGAGACATTAAAATATATTGGCCTATAAGTTATGTTTGCATTTCTTCTTTTTATACATTCGTGAGATGTGTGTCACTGGTTGGGCAAGTATTTATTACCCAATCCTAATTGCCCTTGAGAAGGTGGTGGTGAGTTGCCTTCTTGAACTGCTGCAGTCCATGTGCTGTAGGTAGATCCACAATGTCATTAGAGAGATAATGCAAAGATTTTGACTCAGCATCACTGAAAGAACAGTGACATATTTCCAAGTGAGACTTGTGAGTGGCTTGGAGGGGAACATGCAGGTGCTGGTGTTCTCATGCATTCCCTGCCTTGTCTCTTTAGATGATAGTGATCATGGGTTTAGAACATGAAACATAGAACATAGAACATAGAACATTACAGCACAGTACAGGCCTTTCGGCCCTCGATGTTGTGCCGACCTGTCATACCGATCTCAAGCCCATCTAACCTACACTATTCCATGTACGTCCATATGCTTGTCCAATGACGACTTAAATGTACCTAAAGTTGGCGAATCTACTACCGTTGCAGGCAAAGCGTTCCATTCCCTTACTACTCTCTGGGTTTGGACGGCGCTGTCTAAAGACACTTGGTAAATTATTCCAATGCATCTTGTGGAGGGTGAACACTGCTGCTATTGTTGGTGGAGGGATGTGATGTCATCACATCTGAGCACCGAGAGGTGTTGATCAGGAGATAGATCCCTCTGCCCTTTCCCTTGCCCAAGGATGCCATACAATCCATCCACTGGATTGAGAAACCTTCAGGTTGTAAGGTACAGTCAGGTAAAGCAGGAGGGAGCCATGACTCTATGAAACAGAGCACACTGCAGTCTCTCAATTGTCTCTGTTGATGAGTCAAGCTTCAAGTTCATCCAGCTTTTTTTCAATAAATTGGGCAATTGCGAGGAGTACGCTGGGGAGGGGTCACTTGAAACTGTACTGCTTCAGTCTCAGCTGCAGATCAGTGCATCTCCCACGTTTCCTGGGTGAGTGGCTTTTTCTGGATGGGCTGGGAGTCGGATTGGATGGTTTGTCATTCCGGAAGGTAACTGTGTATGTCCGATGGGGTCCTAGGCACTGCTCATGGCCTCAGCCATTTCAGGGGTCTCATTCTCAGTTTGTCAGGCCTCAATGTCACCTCTCCATGAGCTCAGGTCCACTCCACAGAGTGGAGATGCCAATCGACTTTTGGGTCAGCCTTCAAGATGCCAGCAAGTGACTGGTTACTTTGTTGTTGTGGTCACAGTTCCAGCTTCAGCTGTTAGGCCCCATCGGTTCACCCTGTTAGACGCTCCAGGATGGCCTTGTCTTCATCGGGTTGGACCCAGTCGGACCACTGGCTGCTCCTGAGGTCAAAAGATTGCCAGATCTGCAAGTAAATTTGAGGGAAAATTGTTAGTAATTCTGACAGACTCACGATTGAGATTTAAAAGAGTAGAATGATTACAAAAAATATGAGGGGCTCATCTGCTGGGGACAGTTCACAAACAGACACCATTCTCTGGCACCACCTTGGGAGATCTTAGAAGAATGGTGTTGAACATTGTGCAACCACTTCTGACCTTATGATGGAGGGAAGGTCATTGATGGTGCACCAGAAGATGGTCGGGCTTAGGGTACTACCCTGTGGAACCCCTGCAGAGATATCCTGGAGCTGAGATGTCTGACCTCCCACAGACATGACCATCTTCCTATGTGTCAGGTATGGCTTTAAGCAGAGAGTCTGTCCCTTGATACCCATTGATTCCAGTTTTACTAGGGCGCCTAGGTATCCCATCAGTCAAATACAGACTTGATGTCAATGGCTGTCACTCTCACCTCATCTCTGGAATTCAGTTCTTTTTCCCATGTTTGAATCAAGGGTTAAATGAGGTCAGGAACTGACTGGTCCTGGCAGAGCCCAAACTGGGCATCACTGCGAACGTTATTGCTCAGCAAGTGCTGCTTGATAGCACTGTTGATGACATCTTCCATCTCTTTACTGAGGATCGACAGTAGATTGATGGAGCTGTAATTGGCAGCCCAATGGTATCACTGTGGACTTCACAAGCTTCAAAATCTCCCCTTCCCCCACCGCATCCCAAAACCAGCCCAGTTCTTCCCCTCCCCCCACTGCATCACAAAACCAGCCCAGCTCATCCCCTCCCCCCACCGCATCCCAAAACCAGCCCAGCCTATCTCTGCCTCCCTAACCTGTTCTTCCTCTCACCCATCCCTTCCTCCCACCTCAAGCTGCACCTCCATTTCCTACCTACCACCTCATCCCGCCTCCTTGACCTGTCCATCTTCCCCTCCCTACCTCCCCACCTGCACTCTCCTCTCTACCTATCTTATTTTCTCTCCATCTTTGGTCCACCTCCCCCTCGCTCCCTATTTATTCCAGTTCCCTCTCCCCATCCCCCTCTCTGATGAAGGGTCTAGGCCCGAAACATCAGCTTTTGTGCTCCTGAGATGCTGCTTGGCCTGCTGTGTTCATCCAGCTCCACACTTTGTTGTCTTGGAGTCTCCAGCATCTACAGTTCCCATTATCACTGTAATTGGCTGGGTTGGGTTTGTCCTGCTTTTCATGTACAGGACACATATGGGCAATGTTCCACATTGTCAGGTAGATGTCAGCATTACAGATGCACAGGAACAGCTTGGCTAGGTGAGTGGCAAGTTCCAGAACACAAGTCTTCAGTACTGTTGCTGGAATGTTGTCAGGGCCCATAGCCATTGCAGTATCCAGTGCCTCCAATCATTCCTTGGTGAGGATCAAACTGGCTGAAGGCTGGCATCTGTGATGTTGGGGTCCTTTGAAAGAGGCCAAGATGGATAATCAGCTCAGCACTTCTGGAGTTTATTGTGAATGCTTCAATCTTATTTTTTACACTGATGTGCTGGGCTTATCCATCATCAACAATGGACATCTTTATGGAGCCTCCTCTAGTTACATGTTTAATTGATCCCATCATTCACAACTGAATGTGGCAGAATTTAGACCTGAACTGTGGTTGTGGGATTGCTCAGCTCCGTCTATCGCTTGCTGATTCTGGTGTTTGGCGTGCAAATAGCCCAGTTTGGTGGCTTCACCAGGTTGACACCCCATTTTTACTAAACGTGTCTGAAGTCTGTCCCATTTAGTAAAGTAATCCACCACTAATTAAACTTGTCTATGGGTCTTCTTTGTTTTTAATTTTCCGTGGCAACAACGGAAAAGCAATATGTAAAGTATAAAGGGAGAACAGATCATCTGAGGCTTGAGTTAAAAGAAAAACAGCCAAGTAGATCCAAAGATTGCAAAACTAGTGGTGAAAGGGCTATGAAAGAGGTGTAAAATAGAGCGGGATGATTTCTATGTCAAGTCAAGTATCGAAAAAATAAATAGAGAAATAGAAAGAGTGGATTAAAAGAGCTAAGAAAATTTTTTTTAAAGTGGTTTTTAATCAAAAAAAAATTCTATTTTTAGGTTGAAAGTAAAAACATCATTGAATAAGGAAACTAATGGAAAGAGCTGTGCTATGAGAAATTCTTTAAGAAAGCACAGCTGAAAGACTAAACATTTAACACAGAAGCGGAAGTAATCCAAAGATGTCAAAGTTTGACCATAATTGTATCTGATGGACAAACCTCCCCTTTACTTAACTGAAGTAATGTTTTAAAAATTGCATGCACTCATATCATTTTGTTCAGCGTTGGTACATTTTCTTCCAAATGTCATTTGCAATTCTTCATGGTACTGTTTGTAATACATTTTTTTGATTAATTGCAATGTTGTTCCTTGAGCTGTCTCTTTGTTATCAAAGCTACATCATCTAATAACAAAAGGGGTTCAGAAGAAAATAAAGCATGACATGAGAAAAGGCAATTTGGCCCACCAAGTTTTTTTCCACAGTGAAATACAACAAATTCTGTGGTAAAATATTACTCCATCCAGTAAATCTCAAGAGGCAAAATAGACTACAAATATTTTTTATTTTCAAAAGCAATTAAGTCAAACTCCAGAGCATGCATGAATTCCCACATCTTCCCTATATATCTCAAAGCTGCAGGTCTCCATTGAATTAACCTCTTTCGTTTGTTCTTTCTTTCCTTTCTATCCTGACCCACCTGCTCAACCAAACTAACTCCATTTACACAAAACCACAATGTCCTGTGGTATAAGCAATTCTTTCAAATTTATTCATCTCAAATCATGTTCCCAATCAGTTAACTATCATGTTTCCAGCATTTAAAAGAGCCCTCTTTAGTTGTAGTAAACAAAAAGGGGCTTGCATTTATGTAGTGTCATTCACAATTCCAAAACATCACAAAGTGCTTCAGAGTCAAAAAAAAACACCCAGGGAAATGCAGCAGTCAGTTTGTTGTTAATGGGTACTCACAAATAACAATGAGGCAAATGGCTAGCTAAAGTATGTTTCAAGGTGATAGTTAAGGGATAAATGTTGTTGAGAGCCAAATTGCCTGCCCTTCTTCGACAAAATGTATTGATCATCAATTGGATGTGGAAGAAAGGACCCCAGCGTAAAGTGTCATCTGTGAGTGGCACCTCCGGCAGCATAGCACTCTCTCAAAACTGCACTACTCCGTCGCCCGGCATTATGCACAAAATCCCTTGAACTGACAATTTTCTGATCCAGGCAGGAGTTCTACTGTTTGTACATCAGCTGCTATGCTTCAACTATTCGATGCTTAGAGAGTGTTTTCTAGTGAATGTTTTCTCAAGGCTCATTAATTTTTGATGCGCTGTGAGGTGAGAACCATGGAAAGGTTACAACATGAAAGGAAGCCATCTGACTCATGCCATAGGTGCAGGTTCTCTGCAAGAGCAACTGCACTAGATCCGTTCCCCATGGGCCTGCAATTTCTTCTTCTTAATTACCCATCCTATTTCCTTTTGAAAGCCATGGTTGAATCTGCCTCCATCACATTCTAAGGTGGCTTCTACATCTTTAGACCCTAACTATTCACTTCGTTGAAAAAGCTTATCCTCATGTAGCCTTTGGTTCTTTTGCTGTTCATCTTGAACCAATGGCATGGAGTTCTTGACCTTTCTGCCAATGGAAAGTATTTCTTACCATCTACACTGTCAAAACTTCTTGGGATTTTGAACATTTTTTTCAAGATTCATTTCAGCCTTTTCTCCTCAAAGGTAAAAAGGACCCTCTTCTGCAGCTTCTCTCACCATTGTTTCTCATCCTTCCCAAAACATGATGCTCAAAATTGAACACAATCCTCCAGTGTGGCTGAACGAGTCTTCTGCCAAGCATTTATCATTGTTTCCTTACTGGGTTAAGGCAGCAGGAATCTGGGCAACGATTTAGAAAAATAAAAACATAGAAAATAGAAGCAGAAGTCGACCATTTAGCCCTTTGAGCCTACGTTGCCATTCAATATGATCATGGCTAATCATCCAGCTCAGAACCCTGTTCCTGTTTTTACCCCACATCTTTTCATCCCTTTCGTGAGAGCTGTATCTCACTCCTTCATGAAAGCAGTCAATATTTTGACGTCAACTGCTCTCTGTGGCGAGAACTTGACCGGCTCCTCACTCTCTGGGTGAAGAAATTTCTCCTCAACTCAATCCTAAGTGGCCTGTTCTGTTTGCCCAGACTGCAGCACCTGGGTCAGGACATTGAGAACATACTTCTTGCAGTTGCCCTGTCCAATCCTATTAGAATTTTATGGGTTTTGTTGAGATGCCCCCTTATTCTTCTAAATTCCAGTGAATATAGTCCTAACCGATCCAGTCTCCCTTTATATGTCAGTCCTGCCATCCCAGGAATCAGTTTGACAAACCTTTGTTGTACCCCCTTCATCACCAGGACATCCTTTCTCAGGTAAGCAGGACAAATCTGCATACAATATTCCAGGCGTGGCTTACCAAAGCCCTGTATATTTGCAGCAAAACATTCCTGCTCCTGGGCTTGAATCCTCTCGCAAAGCAGGCAAGCATTTCATTTGCCTGCTTCAGTGACTGCTTCATCCGAACACTAACTTTCTGCAGTTGGTGTATCATTCTCTCAATCTTCCCTGCCACCCACATGAATTTAAATGTATAAATTCCTGGTTTTCTCTGTTCTTGCATCCCATTTAGAAATGTATCCTTTATTTTACAGTTTTGTAGTTTCTTGTTTCTTTTGATAAAGCCAGAGGCAAAATAATTGCTTAGTATCTCAGCCATGACCTCTGTCTCCTTATGTAAATCCCATTTTTGGTGTTTACTAGGCTCATCTCTTCCCCTTGCAGTTCTTTTACTCGGAGTATGCCTGCATAACACTTATACCTTCCTTCAAATTCAGATCATCACCTTCACGAGGACTACCAGGTCCCTACCTGTAAATCAGTGTGCCAGCTTCCCCTTCTGAGACATTTCAGTTTAATAAGAGCACTGTTTGCCAAGTACTTCCTGAATTGCAGCAGGGAATTCACTTCTCATAATCACATGAGAGGGATGCCAAACAGAGCAGTCCCATTATTCATGAAGCGAGGAAGCAATAATTTGAGAAAAGTCGCTTTTATCCATGATGGGACAGCAGCGACAAAAATCCCAAAAACTAACACTTAGCCTAAAATTGAAAAATTGCAGCACACTGTTTATATTCAGCAGCGAACTATTCATTTCTATTATAGGATGCTTTAACTATTGCATGAAGCAACTGATATTGATGGCAAATACCTGAAGCATGCAATGTATTGGAAGTCTGATACAGAAGCTGATTAATATGGTCACACCATACATGTTGCAAGGCAGTTTGAGAAACTAATTTTGAATTAAATAAGGATTAATTTTGTATAAAACCCTTGGAGATTTAGTTTAAGTTTATGACATTAGTAATGGGAGAGAGCATTTTGGCTGGTCATTTGTGATACTTGCATTTACAGCTTCCAAGTGGATTTGACTGGCAATTGTCAGGCCTATGTTTCATGTCAGTGAGAGCGTGTACTAACTATAACTATGGCCATCTGCAAACAGTGATATTTTACTGGGCACTCTGAGTTAATTCAGCTTTTGACCTTTTTCAAGTGCTTAAAATTCATACTTTGTAAATTTGATTATTTTACAATGCAGCTAGTTAAGCTAAATTTTGCCTAAATATCCAAGCTTCGATGTCTAAAATAAATGGAGACCTGTTTAAAAATGTTCTAAACTTACCAGTACACTCATCCTCATTATGTCCCAGGTTTAGTATGCTAACAGTATGTAGGCTGGCAGTAATTCATAGTGAGACCTTATCCTGCTAATTCTAATTAATCTTTCTTTCTTAATAGAGCAATACAAGGGTGGATGATTAGCTGCTCTGAAAGAATCAAGGTTGGATTCATTCTTATCTTGCTAAGTGTGAAACTTAAAGTTCCACATCCTGATATTCTATACAGACTTTAAAGTTATTGTTGACCCGATATTTTGCAACGCTTGGCCTGAGATGGTGGCAATTTATAAAGACCTGAAAATGAATAGCAAAACAAAGTTTTAACTTCAGCCTTTTAACCTTCACGAATACCCATTCCTAATGAAGTATCACTCCTATTTTAATATTTAATTTATTACTTAACTGACTCTTTCCTATTTAATGATGTAGAGAATTTTTTTCAGTTCTGACAGCTCATAAACCTCCCCACAAACTCTCTCAGCTTGGACACTTCGGAAAAAACACTCTGCCCCTTTAATGTGGTGAAACTGTTCAACTGAACTCAAACCTGATTCTCACTGAACTGAACTCATGTTATTTGTGGGTCATGGTCTGCTTTCTTTGTCTGTCATAAAAGTTCAACATTGTAGACATTGTATTAAATAATGACAGGAATCCTACTAGGCACTAAACTGAAGTCGCATGCTCTCTTGGAAGTGATGGCTTTAGTTCACGTACCAAATGACTTTCTGACCTCTTACATACAAATGATCAGTCTCATAGAATGGAAAGCACACTTCGATTTTATCTGTGCATTAAAACCCAAATGACAAAATAGCATGTTACATATCTTTAGCATAGAACATTCAGGGTCAGATCATACAGGTTGCTTGAGCTATCTTCTTGCAATTTGTAGCCTTTTGACCTCCACAGTTAGGTGTTGTGGACATTGTCAGGTAGCCTTGATTCACTGGATATAGCCTATTTGTGTCTTCCTTAAAGTGTGAATGAATGGCATGTGCTAGTTATGTATTCCGCTGTAAATTCAACAGCAGCTAATTGAAGATAAAAAAACTTTGTTTTGTATAGCATATAGAAACATTATGATGGCTGGTAAATTCTCCATCAGACTGTAATCATCATTGTCGTCAGTGTAGTATCTATGAAATGGAGTTACCCTGTCTCATCTATCTTTATAGAAAAGTCAAATATGTACAGAGTTATTTTCAATAAAGTATATTTGCATAAAAGTGCAATTGCATAATATTTCAACTTTTGTCTGTGTGGCACTAAGCCATATTTGAAGTACTATTTTCCTGACATTAAACAAGAGACATTGACCATAAACGCTCTTGAGAAATCAGCAAACACTGATAACCAGGTTGAACAGCAGTTTGCCATGATGCAGAAAAGAGAACAATGAAAAGATAATTGAAACATCTATTTGTTATGTTGTGCATGTAATGGAAAACTGCAGCTGTTTTAAAGCAGAAAGTCCTCTCCCCCGCCACTTGAATCATGAATTTGTAGACATTATGCCAGGTTTCACATGAGGAGAAACAAAACTCGATCCATCACAATGAATGATCTTGTATGTGCCAGGTGGCGCTATATTTAGACACAGCAGGTTGTCAGAAATGCCATCGCTGCCTTCTTGATCAAGAAAGGTCTCATTTCCAGCACCTTTCAGATATGGTAAAGGCTTATTGTCCATTAGTCAGTCTAAGCTGGATTTGCCATGTGGGAGCAATTAGCAACAAGTACAGTCAAACCTATCTCACATTCTATTTTGAGTGCAAGTGAATAAAACCAAGCCACATTGAGAAATTTTCCAAAATTTGAAATAGGATATATTCTTAATATATTTCTGTGAATGTGCAGATTGCAGGCAAGACCAACCTTAGACAGCCTGAGAGGTGGGCCTTCATTTTGAAGACAGAAGTTAATCTTTTATAGCTTTTAATCTTTTATAGGGGCGGCACAGTGGCTCAGTGGTTAGCACTGCAGCCTCAAAGCACCAGGGACCCGGGTTCGATTTCTGTCTCGGGCGACTGTCTGTGTGGAGTTTGCACATTCTCCCCATGTCTGCGTGGGTTTCCTTTGGGTGCTCCAGTTTCCTCTTACAGTCCAAAGATGTGCAGGTTAGGTGGATTGGCCATGCTAAATTGCCCGTAGTGCTCAAGGGTGTGTGGGTTATAGGGGGATGGGTCTGGGTGGGATGCTTCAAGGGGCAGTGTGGACTTGTTGGGCCGAAGGGCCTGTTTCCACAGTGTAGGGAATCTAATTACCTTAGCTGTTTGATACAGCTGACCAACACATTTAGCAACTTCATAAGAGAATGCAGTAAAAAGTACATCAGTGTGGAGGGGTATCAAAAATAGGCCAGACCACAATGGCAGATTTCATTCCCCAAAAAGCAGTTGTGAACAATTTCAGTTTTTATGACAGTTCGATAGTTTCATAGTCACTTTTACTGTTACTGGCTTTGTAGTTCCAGATTTGCTTTTTAACTAACTGGTGAGAATTTTACTCAAGTTTATTCATCAATTATAGTCAATCATGAGGCCAGTAACATAATTGCAACATTACCATGCCTTCGAGTATTTATATTAGAAGAAATGTAACCTTTTTTAATAAAGAAATTTCAAAGTTATGGATTAACCCCATTTCACAGAAAGCTGAGATGGTCTGGTGCTGTTGTTCATGAAAAGGAATTGCAGTTACAAACTGCACTTTGTAATGAATTTGCTGTTACAGTGTGGAGCAGAGTAACAACCAGCAAAATGATCAATTAAACAGTTTTAAATATAGTTGGTTGAAGGATAAATTGTGGCCCAGTCACAAGAAATGGAAAATAATTTAAGATTAATTTGAGAAAATCCGGATGTCATAGTGGTATCTGTAATTAATGGAAAATGCTCTTAAAGCTACTGAATGTTCCACTTACTGACATTTTGTACTTGTTGCTGTGATTTCACTATGGTCATGGTTCGTACTCGTTTCTGACTTTTCTCACATGTTTTATTAGTCGGTTTTTTTTTTGACTGTCAGTGTCCAATAGCCTTGGAACAAAAGGCGATGGTTATGGGACTGGAAACACATTCAAACATCAAATTTGGAGCAATCAAAATAAGTGACTGAGTGGAGAGCTGAGAGTGGCTCAGCTAAAGGTTTCCTCAGGATGGATTGGCACAGCTTGCTTGTTGAACTTCAGCTGGCGTTAAGGAGAAAAACAAAATTCCCTGACATTCCCCTGGAAAAGGAAAGGCACAGTCAAGATAGTCAGTCATCACCTTAGTTTGGGTTAACAAGTGGGTGGAAAATTGGATTAACCACAGGGAACTGCTGAGAGATCCCTGTTCAGGATATAGTTGATGACTTTATTGATAAAAAGAACGATAATATTTAATATTTCGCCTCACGTCTGCAGAGGAATTTTCAATGTTATTCAAAGTAAATGCAATAGACTGGGAACCAGTGTTAAATTGAGCAGAGCTTATTACAAAGTGACTTTGATCAATTCTCAGGAGTGGATTAGCCACGTGGGAAGTCAAGAAATAGCCTGAGTGTTCCTGAAAAAATGGTTCATTATCACTGTATTATTGATATGCCTCTTTTCCATTAAAATCCTGAAACATGCTATCCTTCCCTTTCCCACACACTATTCGTTTGAGGGTGGCAAGGCTCGGTGAGTGGGGATAGGCTGTCCACGTTCCATCCCACTTCCAAGAAGTAATATGAGTAATCACAAACATGTAAGGGAATTTTAGGATTCAGTGTCTCGCATTTGGGTGGATTTAGTTTTAATTGACAACTAGTCCCAGCAAGTACCAGAAAAATATATTTTCAACATAAAACAAACTTGAAGGAAATATAAGGACAGCTGAAAGAAATGGACAAGGAAATACAGTCTTATTTCAGGAAAGTAGCAATTATCTTTAAAATTCATTTTGAGTAAATACCAAATAAGTATGGACTAAATGAATATTTTCAATTAAAATGGCTTAAAACAGTAAAATAAACAAAGCAGGGGTTTTTGGGGAGATAAAAAGCAACTTTTTTTTAAAGAATATTGGCATTTGCTAAAAAAAATGAAGAGGTTTCAAAAGACCCCAGAGAGAGTACAATTGAAGATTTCTATCAGCCCATTAAAACATGCTGGAATAGGAAGAAATAGTTTAATAGAGAGAGTGGGACCAAAGAATTGTTTCTTTCTATTTCTGTTTTTAGTTGATTTTTGAAAACATGAATAATTTTGCTTTCAGAATAAGTCTTAAAAATACTTAGCAAACAACAGAAAGTCTCTCAGCGGTTAGCACTGCCAGGGACCCAGGTTCAGTTCTAGCCTCGGGCAATAAGTAGGGCCCTGGGTAGTGTTATAGAATAGGGAGACCTAGGGGTTAGGTACATAATTCTTTGCAATTTGGGTTACTTATAGACAGGTTAGTTAAGAAGGCTTGTATAGGACATTGGCAACTCCTCTTCTGGAGTACTGTACACAATCTGGTTGCCTTGATGTCGGAAAGATAGTATTAA